>NC_092398.1:7431252-7762252 GCF_030028105.1 Mobula birostris
AAAAAGGTCAGGGTGTCAGGACTGGAGGCAAAGATGGGCCAGGACTGAACCGAGGCTGTGGCCTGCAACTGGTGGTCTCCTGAATCGGCTGCTGGCTTCGTGTCTGTGGACTCATTTCCGTGAACCTCACTTCTGAAAGCTACTTGCTTTCTTTTACTGTTTGCACAATTTGTTTTTCTTTGCACGTGTTGAGTGTTGGACGGGTTTTTTTTAATATGGGTTTTATTGGGTTTCTCTCTTTCAGGGCTGCCGGTAGGGAGACAAATCTCAAGGTTGTATATAATATTCATACTTTGATAATAAATGTACTTTGAACTTTGAACGTTCGAATGCTACATTATTCCTCTTTTTCAATATCATAACTTATAGTCATTTTTAATATCTTACACTGTACTACTGCCACAAAAACAATAAATGGTCATTCAAAATTTCATGACATATGTGTCAGTGATAATAAAATTTCAACCAACTTTTACAAGAATAAGTGTTTCCTAACCTCACACCTGAATACTCTGCTTCTAATTTTTGGTTTCAGAACTCTCCAACTAATGGAAAAACTTTTCCTCCTTGAATCCTAAATTATACTGAATATCTTACATGTTAATAGTTACAAAAATAAATTCTTATTCATTTTTATGAAACCATCCAATGGGAGGTGCAATTTCATAGTAAGTATTTGACTTGGCACAGGTACAAATATTCCGGTTGGTAGTTTTGCTTGAATGAATGTTGGCAATTGAAACCCCAGTCTAGATGTAAGGTATTTTTGGCCAGCCACTTGCTGTCTTTTTAACTTCTCAGTGGAAAGTAGAAGCAAATTTTTCAACATCTGTTGATAATTTGGCTTTTGTCTTGAAATGATTGCTTACATATTCCTACTGGTTGGAACGCGGCATGTTGGCGTCACTCCATCGACAAACCTTGCAGCAAGAGATGAGCTGCCAAGTCAAAGCAGATGAACTGCCTGCCCAATGCATCACCAGCATCGGCCTACCTACCATCGAAGATATATTTACAGAAAGGTGCCGGAAAAGGGCCAGTAACATCATGAAGGATCTCACCCACTCTTGTCATGAACTGTTTGTCCCACTCCCATCAAGAAAGATGCTATGTAGCATCCACGCCAGGATCACCAGAGACAAAAAGAGTTACTTTCCCCAAGCAGGAAGGCTGATCAACACCTCCACCTGCTAACCCACCCTCCACATACCCTGCCTCCACTCCTTTATCACTTCCTGTAAGAGTCACTTTATTTACAGATTCACCTAGACATAATGTCAACTGCATCACTGTCCGGTATGGGGTGGGATGGGGGGGGGGAAGCTACTTCACAGGACCGAAAGAAGCTACAGAGGGTTGTAAATTTAGTCGGCTCCATCTTGGGTCCTAGCCTACAAAGTACCCAGGACATCTTCAAGGAGCAGAGTCTCAGAAAGGCAGTGTCCATTATTAAGGACCTCCAGCACCCAGGGCATGCCCTTTTCTCATTGTTACCATCAGGTAGGAGGTACAGGAGCCAGAAGGCGCACACTCAGTGATTCAGGAACAGCTTCTTCCCCTCTGCCATCTGATTCCTAAATGGACATTCAACCCGTGAACACTACCTCACATTTTTAATATATATAATTTCTATTTTTTGCATGATTTCTAATCTATTCAATATACATATACTGTAATTGATTTGCTTATTTATATATCATTATTATTTTTTCTTCTTCTTCTTCTATATCATGTATCGCTTTCAGTTGCTGCTGCTAAGTTAACAAATTTTACAACACATGCTAGTAATAATAAACCAGATTCCAATTCTGATTCTGAATTCCGATTTTGATTCTGAATTTTGATTCTGATTTTGATTCTCATTTCTGATTCTGATTCTTTATGCACATACAATCAATCTATGAATATTAGCCATCTTATCTATTTATATTTATTGTGAATTGTTATTACTGTGTTCTTTATCTTGTGTTTTTTGTGCTTCACCAGATCCAGAAGGACAATTACTTTGTTCTCCTTTACACTTGTGTTCTGGAAATGACATTAAACAATCTTGAATCTTGCATCTTGAAGTCTGAACAGAGTTGGTCAGGGTCAAGATTCAACAATATGTTCAAATAAATCAAACTTGGTCTGCGGGCTGGAAAAAACAATTTGTAGAACACCTCCCCGGAGATCTCCATCCTCTGTTGTGCGCTCAGAGGGTAACGTAGTTGAGTTGGTGCATTGAGCTCTTCTCTTGAAATCTGGTTCATGATATCCACTAAATTCGTAAACGTTCCTTACGACATCATTGCTAAGACCATAAAACAGAGAATTGATTTATTTATTTGGAAATACAGTGCAGAAAAGGCCCTTCTGGCTCAGCAACCCACGTATCACAGGACAATTTACAATGATCAATTAACCTACTAACTATTACTTCTTTGGACTGAGGGAGGTAGCAGGAACACCCGGTGGAAACCTGCGAGGTTCATGGAGAGAGCTTGCAAACCCCTGACAGATGGCACTGAAATCCGGAATTCCGGAATGCCCCAAGCTGCACTAACTGCTACGCTATTCTGGCGCCCAAATTTCTACCAAACTGATAGTTATTTCAATGTGTTTTTAACCCCCACCCCCGCTCTTAAAATTATTATTTTTTTTGCATAGGAAAGGTTTTGGTGGATCCAGGTGAAAGGTGAACACGTGAGACAAGTTTAGATCAGTTGGCCAAAGGTCCTGTTTCTTTGGCATCTGACTCCATGACTCTTTGCATTCCAGCAATGTCCAGTGGTGATCAGAGCATCAAGTGTCAAAAGACACTTATTGATGAATCCAATGTTTATTTATTTATTATATTTATTAAGGTACAGTCCCTCCTGGCCCTTCGAGCCACATTGCACAACAATCCCCTGATTTAATCCTAGCCTAACCACAGGACAATGACAATGACCAATTACCCTACCAACTGGTATGTCTTTGGCTTTGGGAGGAAACCAGAGCACTCGGAGGAAACCCATGCGGTCACGGGGAGAACATACACACTCCTTACAGGGAGTAGAAGGAATTGAACCCTAGTCACCGGTATGCTACCACTCTCTATCATTGCTAATAAGGGATGCACTTGACATTGTACACCAGGGGTTAAACTCACTCATGGGCATTCGCCATCACTTCTGTTCTCCATCCACACATTCAGTGACTTGAATAGATGAGAGGTGCACCCAAGACTGTTGACAGGTTCTGGTTCGGCGCTGGTGAAAAAAAAAATGACAAAATCTTCCCTCGCAGACACAAGGAAATCTGGCCTGCTGCGTTCACCAGCAATTTTTATGTGTGTTGCATAAAAATCGTCCCTTATCAGCTAGTGCATTTTGGTTCCCAACAATTATTAAAGGAAAAGACATTAGTTTTATGGCAGAGATTGATAGGTATCTGAGTAGCCAGGGCATCAAAGGTTATGGTGAGAAGGCGGGGGAGTGGGACTAAATGGGAGAATGGATCAGCTCATGATAAAATGGCGGAGCAGACTGGATGGGCCAAATGGCCAACTTCTGCTCCTTTGTCTTATGGTCTTATGGTCTTTATGTGTCACATCTACATTGCAACCTAAAATGCAGTGTGTTACTTGTGCCTGGGATGATTGAGCTGGGCAGTCCACATGTGTTGCCATGCTTCCAGTGCCAATACAGCATGGCCATAACTGAGTACAGTCCTTGGGCTGTTGGGGAAAATAGAGCACGCAGAGGAAACTCCCGCGGTTAGGGGGGAACTCCTTACAAACGGTGGCTTGAATCAAACCCCAATCTTCAGGCAGCTAGTGCTGTATTAGAAGTGGTCGACCATCGTGTCCGACAATAGCAGGAAAACTGCGCAGGAGAGTTTTTGAAGTGGAAAAGCCATCGCACTGGGGCGGTTCCACTCTCCCGACCTCAGCAGTCCGGGTCCAGTGGTATGAACAAGCGTCGCAAACTGGGGTCTTCCCTAGTGCGGTGGATGACCACGATGCCGTCTGTGTCTCATCGTGCCCTTCGCTCTCCATTGAGCGTCGCAGAACCACCTTCCTGGCCATTGGATCTCGCCCGCCATAGCCTGCCGGCACTGGCTTCGCCCGCTAGATCAGGCATGTCCCTGTCTCATCGGGTTATGAGGCCCACCGGCTACCCTCAGCTGGTTTAGCCGAACCATTGAAGCGGAGTAGAGTACCAGGGTGTGGCTGCTATCACATGCCAATAGCTACTTGGAGCCACAGGTGAGAGCTGAGAGTCTGGTGGGGACCAAAGGTGAGTGAGCTGCTCTGGAGTCTGGTGGGGACCAAAGGTGAGTGAGCTGCTCTGGAGTGGACATGACAAGCCCCTTCACCAGAGACACCCCACACACCCCAGTGCTCTCATAGCTAAATGCTAATATACACTATCATGCTGTAATGTGAACAATAATATTTTTCTAATTTCCTCCCAAGTTCTTTTGACAACTCTTTAAAAGCTGTGAGCATTGGTCCCACTCTCCCACTTGCTAAACTAAACAGTTCTTGCTTGTCCTTATTAATTCCAAGGATGTATGTTAATCTCCCCTTGACTTCTCTACCATAAGGCAAATAATCTCAGGTTCGTTAGTCTCAGCACAAAACTAAATTTACACATTCCAGAACCCATCCTGGCAAACCTTCGCTTTATCCTTTCCAAAGTCCTGAAGTCCTTAGAATGCAGCACCTGGATTTCATAATGCATTAGTCGAATTTCATTCAGTGATTTGTGTAGCATATGTTTCTTGTTTTTCATGCCATGTCCAAGTCAAGTCACTTTTTATTGTCATTTCAACCATAACTGCTGGTTCAGAACATAGTAAAAATGAGACAGCGTTTTCCAGGACCATGGTGCTATATGAAACAATACAAAAACTACACTGAACTACGTAAGAAAAAACACAAAAACTACACTAGATTACAGACCTATCCAGGACTGCATAAAGTGCACAAAACAGTGCAGGCACTACAATAAATAATAATAATTAATAAACAAGACAGCAGGCACAGTAGAGGGTATAGTAGGTTGGTGTCAAACCAGGCTTTGGGTATTGAGGAGTCTGATGGCTTGGGGGAAGAAACTGTTACATAGTCTGGTCGTGAGAGCCTGAATACTTCGGTGCCTTTTTCCAGATGGCAGGAGGGAGAAGAGTTTATATGAGGGGCGTGTGGGGTCCTTCATAATGCTGTTTGCTTTACGGATGCAGTGTGTGGTGTAAATGTCTGTGATGGCGGGAAGAGAGACCCTGATGATCTTCTCAGCTGACCTCACTATCCGCTGCAGGGTCTTGCGATCCGAGATGGTGCAATTTCTGAACCAGGCCGTGATGCAGCTGCTCAAGATGCTCTCGATACAAGCTCTGTAGAATGTAGTGAGGATGGGGTGCTGGATGGGAGATGGACTTTTCTCAGCCTTCGCAGAAAGTATAGACGCTGCTGGACTTTCTTTGCTATGGAGCTGGTGTTGAGGGACCAGGTGAGATTCTCCACCAAGTTCCTATTTATGAAGCCAATACACTTCCTCGATTGCCTTACAAGCTTGTCCAGCCACCTTCAAAGGTGAGCAAATATCTGCTTTGATACCTTTAAAATAGCAGACGGTCTCCAAAGTCCACCTTTCAAAGACATCCGCAAATGACTATTTGGGAACAGGAGGAGTAGCAGAGATAATAATCGGCACATTCAGAGCCTTCCTGAGAAATCCAACCTTTAATTCTCACTTAATAGCTTGACTGCAGCTCTACTTTTGACATCAGCATGGGCAAACCTCCCAATCAATGTCACTTAGAGAAATCAAAGCCTGGCTTCACAGGGAAGAACTGCATAACCTCTGTGTTCATTGACCAATAGACTGCACCAAGCGGATCTCAGCCTGTTTATTCCCCCTTCACATGGCAGTGACAGAGGCATGAGAGAAATCGGTGAGAGAAATCATTGCCTTGTGCCTGATTATATGAAGCCAATACAGTTAATAGCTGGAACAGAGGATTTGAGGCTGCTAATAAACTGCACGGTATGGCAAAATATATTCCAGGTAATTTGACCAACATTTCTGAGTATTGACTGCAGTAAATTCTATTTATTGACATACTGTCTTCAGAACTCAAGTGAGAAGTGTGAATATAATAGTATTGCTGTCCAAATGAGTTGGCAGCTTCAAGATTAACAACACACTCTCAGTTACATCTATGGCACTGACGGCAAGAGAGTTTTTGCACTGTCTCTTGTAGCGTTGTTGAATCAAGATGTACAACTGTGAGACTATGTACTTACTTATTCCCCGTTACACCGCTGGTGTTTGGGGCAGCAGTGAAGTTCCTCCATCTCTGACAATGCTCTGGGTGTCCCTCATCGTGTCAGTAGCTTCCTCTCTGTCAGTCGTGCAAGTCCCAGATAGAGACTCAGGAATACCTTCGCACTCTGATGTAGAAGGATCCTTCATTACTTTTGCTTTATCAGTCAGGGTTATTAACCCTGGTCTGAACCCCCAAACCTGGAGGACTGGTGGACCACTCTTAGTCTGGCATCTACTCTTTGACCTGTTTGGCATGGGTGACCCTACCAAGAGCCAAAGCACAAGGTCTTGACTCCAGCCACCATAGATCTCCGGGTCATTGAGGCACGCAAGCCTCCAAACCAAGACTAGGTTGTGGTCCACTTGGAGGGAGTCTATGTTACGACTGCAAATATATCACCAACATCAGTGGTGTTTAGAGGAGGCACATCCCTCCCCACCATTACAAAGTTCAAAGTAATGTTATTATTGAAGTACATACAGTATTGTGCAAAGGTCTGAGGCACACATACTCAAAAGCCTCAGACTTTTGCCCAGTACTGTAGTAATATTATGTATTACTGTGCTGCCTTAAGTCAGTTATTTTAGTTGTCATTTAGCACCCTTTGCTGGTAGTTTTGTATAGCAGGCATTTAGGTCATGTGATCTGTGTCTCTAGTTGATAACATCATCAGTAGGCATCGAGACAGTTCTCCATGTAGAGTCGAGGGAGAGCTTGTGCCTCTGCATTCGACATCATCTTGAAGTTCAGGTCTTTGAAAGCATCGTCGGTATGTAAAAGTTATTTTCGGGTTTATTATTTATTGATGTATACGCATATTTCCACAAATTAGAGATATTTGAATGGATTGTGTGCAGATAACATACAGATGGAATATTCATGCGGACCACATGTTCTGGCTAACCTGTAGTGAGAAAATGTGCATAAGATACATTGTATGTAGCAACATCTTGCTGACCAGTAGCCTATCTTTATGATATATTTGGAACTTATTTGTATACAGTTTCTTGTGTATTATTTTGTATCATTTGTGGTATACTTATGCTTGCCTTGTACTTAACCATAATGGAAATTCGGACACCTTTTGATTGTTTTTCTTTCTGTACATTTAAGAAAGTCAACTTGGAACGTCTTTGTCAGTGTGGTAATTGGGGATGGAGTTTATCTGCCTGTCAATTCATGCAAGACGTGTGAAGAGGACAGGACAATTACACTGTACTACTTCCAAAGGAAAAAAAACATATTTCATGACATTTGTGAGTGATGATAAACCTGATTCTGATATGGGTCTCTATTGTGGACGGAGAGTGGGAAGGGGGCAGGGAGAGGGGAATCATGGTTGGGAAAAGGAGAAGGGAGAGGGTTGGGAGTAGGAAGCACCAGAGAAATGATTTAAAAAATTATTATTTGGAAACAAATGATCTTCACTGGTGTCTCAGTGCTGGGTGTGTCTTCACCCATGCAATCCCCCACCCCGGCACTCTTTCTCTGTCCTCTGTCCCACACCCCTCCCACGGCACTCCACCTCGCCAATCTCTACATCCTTTGTTCCCGCCAGATTTACAAATTTGATCTCTGCTCCACGTTGAAGAATACAGTACTGTACAAAAGTCTTAGGCACCCCAGCTGTAAGCATGTGCCTTTGACCTTTGCACAATATTGTATAAGTCACCATATATTACCTTGAGATTCACTTTCTGGTGGAAAATACAATAGAATTATTAAAAAAGACAAAGATTGACAAACAAGCAATGTGCAAAAGAAGACAAATAACAAAATAAATAAATATCAAGAACATGAGGTATAGAATCCAGGAAAGTGAGTCAATAGATTGTAGGATTATTTCAGTGATAGGGTGAATGGAGTTATCCATGCTGGTTCAGGAGTCTAATGGTTGAAGAATAATAACTGTTCCTGGACCTATTGGTGTTGGATCTAAAGCCCCTGTACCTCCTGCCCGATGGTAGTAGTGAGAAGAGAGCATGGCTTGAATGATGGGGGTCTTTGATGATACATCTACTCCTTGTAGATGTGCTCAATGGTGGGGAGGACTTTGCTTGTGATGGACTGGGTTGCAACCCACCTATGTAATCCTAGTCTAATCACAAGCAATTTACAATGCCCAATTAACCTATTAACTGGTACGTCTTTGGAATATGGGAGGAAACCAGAGAACCTGGAGAAAACCCATGCGTTGATGGGGAGGAATTTAACTCCGACGATCCTAGCCGTACCATTACACTCACACGGTTACCTTATACCACCACAATGCTTCTTTGCAATGGATTGTTCCGTACGGCGGGCATCTTCTTCTTTTACCTGTAACGTTGCAGGTGTTTAGGGTAGCAATAAGGTCCTCCATCTCTGGTGGCATTCACAGCTTCCTTCATCGTGGCAGTGGCTTCCTCTCGGTTTACCATCAGTCATGCCAATCCCGGGTAGAGACTCGGGAACGCTCTCACACTCAGATGTAGTTGGATTCTTCATTGCTGGTTCTGTAAAAGTTTTGTTTGGCCGGCCGGGGTTGTTAACCCTGAGCTGAACCCCTGAAACTGGAGAACTGTTGGACCACTCTTAGTCTGGCCTCTACCCTTGGACTTGTTTGGCATGGGTGACCCTACCAAGAGCTAGAGCATAAAGCCCTAACTCCAGCCAGCATAGCTCTCCAGTCACTGAGGCACCCAAGCCTCCGACCCCTAGATCAAGGTTGTGGTCCACTTGGAGGTATATAGCAAGTTTTTCATGTAACAATAAGAAACCATTTTGCCAACTTCACCAACTTCCCACCTGAGATAACGAAGAACAGAATCGCTCATGGTTACTTCTGTTCTGTCACTACTTAAAGCATTTGAGGATGTGTTGCAATCTCATTATAATTTGGGACATTGCACACAAATCTGTTATGCTTAGCAATTACAAAGAAAGGTTTCCAAAGGGCTTTTACACATTTTGTATCTTTGGTTAATTAAAAGATGAGCATTCTCCCCCAACAATCAAGCCAGCTGTTACCTGTCTCAGTGGAATGATTGTGTAATAGGAACACGACAAAATGCAAATGAGCTTTGTGATTATGCAACGAATAAACATGAATCTTACAGTGGTTGGTTGAAGTAAATGGTGTGGAGAAGAAAATACTGGCACATAAACTGAAGCTTACCGTATCATTCAGAACACCTTCAGGGTCATTTGTAACCAATGAAACACAAACAGCATTGCCACAGTTCGTGGCCACTTTAATAGATACACCTGTACATCTGCTCATTAATGCAAATATCTAATCAGCCAATCATGTGGCAGCAACTCCATACAGACACTGTCAAGCAGTTCAGTGGTTGTTCAGACCAAACATCAGAATGAGGAAGAAATGTGATCTAAGTGACTTTGACAGTAGAATGACTGTTGGTGCCAGATGGGGTGGTTTGAGTATCTTAGAAACCGTTGAAATCCTGGGATTTTCACACACAACAGTTTCTGGAGTTTACAGAGAATGGTGCAAAAACAGAAAAAAAAGATCCCGTGAGTGGATTTTCTGTCGATGAAAACGCCTTGTTAATGAGAGAGGTCGGAGCAGAATGGCCAGACTGGTTCAAGCTGACAGGAAGGTAACAGTAACTCAAATAACCATCCATTACAACAGAAGTATGCAAAGGAACATCTACGAACGGACATTATGTCAAACATTGAAGTGGATGGGCTACAGCAGCAGAAGACTATGAACATAAACTCTGTGGCCACTTTATTAGGTAGCTAGTAAAGTGGCCACTGAGTGTACGATGGCTGGATAATCTGTTTCAGAATACTTGGCTGTAACGCCCTGAACTTCCCATTTCTTGGAAGTTTGCATTTTAGAACCTTTCCCATTGGCCTTGAGGGAGCAGACAGGATCTCACTTAAAGATGTTGTCAAAAACATAGAACGTCCAGCAGTGTGATGCTGCCTAGACTATTGCGCTCAAGTATCTGATGTGGGGCTGGAACCTGGAAACTATGCATGAAATGATGAAGGAGTTGCCAGCTGAGCACTGGCTGACTGAGGCGATCAAATTTGTTCCCAGTCCCATGCCTGGCAAAAGTAAATAAAAATCCAGCAAACAAGAGAAAACCCTTTTCATTTACAGTGCTGTGCGATAGTTTTAGGTGTATATATATCCTCGGGTGCCTAAGACTTTTGTACAATACTGTGGTAATTTTATGCATTGCACTGTACGAAAAAAAACAAATTTCATGACATACGTGAGTGATGATAAACCTGATTCGTATATGGGTCTCTATTGTGGACTGAGAGTGGGAACGGGGCAGGGAGAGGGGAATCATGGTTGGGAAAAGGCAAAGGGAGATGGGAGGGAGTGAGAAGCCCCAGAGAGACATTCTGTAATGATCAATAAACCGATTGATTGGAATCAAATGACCTTGCCTGATGTCTGAAGGCTGGGTGTGTCTGTACCTGCACCACCCCACCCCAGCACTTCTTCTCCGCCACCTGTCCAACACCCTTCCACCCTCGCCGTTCCCAACGTCTTTTGCTTCTGCCAGATTTACAAACTCACTCTCCGCTCCACATTGACTATACTGTGGGCAAAAGTCTTGGGCACACTAGCTAAAAATATGAGCCTAATAGTTTTGCACAGTACTGTATTTTCACAAGTGGCTATCAAATCTATCCAATTCCCTTTTGAATAGCCTAATCTGGGTCTCAGATTATCATCACTATTCGTCTAAATAACACTTCAGCTCACATCCTCCAATGTACCATGTGCCAAATCATTATGTTTGCAGCCCTGTCCTTGAACAGTTCACCCAAGGGAACCAATTGCCTCTGATTAGAATCAGAATTAGAATCAAGTTTATTATCACGGACATGCAGTACTGTGCAAAAACCTTAGGCACATATAAATAGCTAGACTTTTGCACAGTACTGTATTTGTCAATGTGGAGCGGAGAGCAAATTTGTAAATCTGGCGGGAGCAAAGGATGTCAGAAATGACAAGGGTGGAGCGCCGCGGGAGGGGTGTGGGACAGGTGGCAGAGAAGGAGTGCCAGGAGTCGGGGTGAGGGTGTTGTTCACTTGTTGTCCATTTAACGCTGCGATGAGTGGCGGTTTATTTATCTAAAGGATGTGAATCATTAAAATTCTCAACTAAAAAGCACTGATTTTCAGTCAGACTGTACTGGAGACAGATCAGCAGATTTTTGAATACAAAGGGCGGTGCAAGAAGGTGGAATTGAAGTGAAGTAACTCTGACAGGTGTCAGATCAGACTCAAGGGCCGAATAGCCAGCTTCTCCCAGTATCGGGACTCTTTCAGATTTATGTCTTTATTTTCTGTTTTGTTGCTTGATCTTTCGTGTTGCTGTTTGTGTGATTTGTTTTTTTTTTCTCATGTAGGGTGTTGGTGTTCTTGTTCCCGTTTGCAACAAGGCCCTAGACTCCTATTCTCGATGATGGGTCTTGGTCTAAAATTCTGACTGTGGAGGGAAATGGACTTGGTCCATTTTTAAAATATAAATATGATTTTTAAAATATAATTTTTACATTATTTTATAATTATTTGCTCCTAAAATATATTGAATTGAACATAGAAATACAGTACTGTGAAAAAATATTAGGCACATATATAGATAGGGTGCCTAAAGCTTTTACACAGTATTGTATTTGTCAACATGGAGCAGAGAATGAGTTTGCAAATCTGATGGGAACAAAGTTTGTTGGGAATGGTGAGGGTGCAGCACCATGGGAGGGGTGTGGGGCAGGTGTCAGAGAAGGAGTGCTGGGGGCAGGGTGGGTGGCGTATGTGCAGACACACCCAGCCCTGAGACACCAGGCTGGGTTATTTGACTCCAAACAAGTGGTTTATTGATTATTTAAGAATGTCTCTCTGGTGCTTCTCACTCTCTCCCCTCTCCCTTCCCCTTTTCCCAACCAGCATTCCCCTCTCCCTGCTCCCATCCCACTCTCAGTCCACAATAGACTCCCATATCAGAATCAGGTTTATCATCACTCACATACGTCATGAAATTTGTTTCTTTTTACAACAGTAGTAAAGTGCAATACATAAGATTACTCCAGTACAGTGCAAAAGGCACTCTAGCTATATATATGTGCCTAAAACATTTGCACAGTACTGTAACAAGTGTGAAATATATAAGTTACACAGGCACACCAATAGACATTGACAAAGTTTGGAATCCACAAGTGAAGTTCATCGGCAACATTGCACCATCCTAAGAAACATGGAATGATGATCTTTAACTGCACCAAATATCTCGCAGAAGTTTAATGTTGCACAGACCATTAAACCTTGCAAATATACTTTGGACAGCAGCTGCCGGCTGTGTCCCTGGATGGCTTTGTACCTGGCAGCTTTGAACTCCACACCGCTGACCTGTTATCTGTGTTGCTCACAGCTCCTTGCTATTTCCCGTCTCTAATTGGAGTCGGCGCCCGAAGGCGCTAGGTTTAATTCTTTAAACGCCGATTTTTGGGCCAGGCTCCCCATCTCTCTCTGCTGCTGTCCCAACACCCCAGGCTGCAATTTTAATTTCCTGATTTATCGCTTCTCTTTTTCCAAGTCGTATCCATTATCTACATCGCTGATTCCATTGCTTGCCTCGGGTCTTCATCTTCACCGCAGCTCTTCCAGGTTTTAAAGGCGTAGTGCGAAATATTGTCAATATTGAGAGTCTAAAAGCAAGGAGGAGGGTCCTGAGGAAGAGCCATAAAGTGACAGTGAGAATTACAGCATAGTAACATGCCCTTCTGGCCCAATTATGCCCATATGACCAATTAACCTACTAATCCTGGCGTCTTTGGAATGTGGGAAGAAACCCATGTGATCACAGGGAAAATGTAAAAATTCTGTACAGACAGTGCCAGGAATTGAACCTGCATCACTGGCGCTGCAGGAGCATTATGCTAGCCCCTACACTACCCAAGATCAAGAACTCCAAAGATGGAGGCTCTGCTCCTTCTCCGTGCCGTGAGCCTGTGGGTGAAGTTGGTGGACGAAAACCAACTGGAGATTTTCCATGACTATACACATCCATTGATTTTTTTGCTGCACAGATTTCTGGAAGTGCTCAGTTGACTTCTGATTTTCCATTTGGCTTCTGACTTGCTCAGCCAAGAATATCATATAGGGTTCTCCCTACCATTTATCAGGAGTGCTGCGTATGCAGGGCCCTCAGTATTATTAATGATCCCACCCATCCATCCAGCATCCTCTTTGACTTTCTACCATCAGGCAGGACACTCTTACGCACAAAGACAAGAACAGTCAGAATGGGAAACAGTTTCATCCCCCAGGCCATTAGGCTTCTGAACTTCCTGCCAAATCATATTCGTAGTTGTCACCAGCTAATCTGTTCTGTACTCTACAATATTCAATTTATCCACATTACTTTGTTTATCTATGTGTAATTCATTTGTAGATTTTATCTTTACTTTTCTAAGTTATTGGGTGTATTTTGTGTGTTATGTGTACTTCTGTGCTTTACGCCCTGGTCAGGAGAAACATTGCCTGGCCTAGTGATATACAATTATTTAGTTAACTTGACTTGACGTTTTCCCCATTTTTTCCTGTAGCTTTTCCTCTAAGATTAATAGTCAATCCAACGGAGAGTCCCTTTTCTATATTCATAACATTGGTCAATTATCAAAAAAAGATAAGTGTGAAATTGTAAAATATGGGCAGCAGGGTAGCATAGTAGTTAACATGACTCTTTACAGTGCCAGCAACTGAGGTTCCAATCCCAGCACTGTCTGTAAGGAGTTTGTATGTTCTCCCTGTGACCTTGTGGGTTTCCTCCAGATGCTCCAGTTTCCTCCCACATTCCAGAGATGTATGGTTAGGGTTAGTTTGAGTAGATTTTGTGCCTGCTATGTTGCTTCCGGAAGCACAGTGACACTCATGCCCCGAGCGACCCATTCAAACTGTGTTGGTCGTTGATGCAAATGACGCATTTCACTGTGTGTTTCAATGTTCTAATGTATACGTGATAGATAAAGTTAATCTTTTCTTTTTTACAATGATGTAATAAGACCACAAGACATAGGAGCAGAATTAGGTCATTCAGCCCATTGAGCTAGCATGGCTGATCCCAGATCCCACTCAACCCCGTACACCTGCCTTCTCACCATACCATTTGGTGCCCTGATCGATCAGGAAACGATCAACTTCCGCCTTAAATATATGTACAGACTTGGCATCCACCGCAGTCTGTGGCAGAGCATTCCGCAGATTTACTACTCTCTGGCTAAAAAAATTCCTCCTTACCTCTGTTCTAAAGAGCAGCCCCTTAATTTTGAGGCTGTACCCTGTAGTTCTGGATACCCCCATCAGAGGAAACATCCTCTCCATGTCTACCTTGTGCAGGGGTTCACAAACTTTTTATGTCATTAATCAAGAGTTAGGACCCCAGGTTAGGAATCTCTAGTGTAATGGAATGAAGCCAGCTGACAGAGCCTTGATCTATGGCATCCTTCTTTTAGCTGGGCAACCAGGACTCTACATGATTCTCCAATACATTGTCACATGTACCAAGATGTAGTTAAAATCTCACCTTGCGTAGTTTTCGTATAGATCAAGTCATTGCACAGTGCACTGAGGTAGTACAAGGTAAAACAATAACCAAATGCAGAATAAAGTGTAACAGCTACAGAGAAAGTGCAGTGCAGGTAAACAATAAGGTGCAAGATCATAGCAAAGTAGATGATGAGGTCAAGAATCAATTCTTCAAAGTCCAAAATTCTAAATTAATTAATTATCATAATATGTATCATCATCATTGTTATGTGCCATGTCATATGACATCATCATGTGCTGTGTCATATGACATCATCATCATGTGCCATGTCATATGATATGGATGATCATGGTCTATCCATGACCATGATTTGTTTTGGCAAATTTTTCTACAGAAGTGGTTTGCCATTGTCTTCTTCTGGGCAGTGTCCTTACAAGACGGGTGACCCCCAGCTACTATCAATACTCTTCAGTAATTGTCTGCCTGGTGTCAGTGGTCGCATAACCAGGACTTGTGACACACACCAGCTGTTCATACAACCATCCACCACCTGTTCTCATGGCTTCAAATGATCCTAATAAGGGGGCTAAGCAGGTGCTACACCAAGGGTGACCTGCAGGCCAGCGGAGGCAAAGAGCACCTTTTAAGAGACTCCTGGATAGGTATATGGAGCTTAGAAAAATAGAGGGCTATGGTAACCTAGGTAACTTCTAAGGTAAGGACATGTTCAGCACAGCATTGTGGGCTGAAGGGCCTGTATTGTGCTGTAGGGTTTTCTATGTTACACCTCCTTTGGTAGAGACAAATCTCCACCCCGCCAGCCAATAGTATATATATGTCACCATATACTACCTTGAGATTCATTTTTTTACAGGCATTCACAGAAGAACTGTAATAGAATCAATGACAAACTACACACAAATACACAAATACAAACAACCGATGTGCAAAAGAAGACATACTGTGCAAATAAATAAGTCGCTAAGTAATATGAGAACGTGAGTACACATTCGTGAATTGTACGCTTCCAGAAAAGTCAAAGGATCTGTATAGTCCTGGAAAATTGCCAGTCAATGCAATCCATCAATTTTCCTCGCAGGGACTCTGCACGTAGTAGGGTCAAAACCTTCAGCTTTGGAGCTTGATCTTGGATTAAGAAGCTACTTGCCCAGCTCTCTCTGTGTATTTCCATTTATGGTGTTGTGCAAAAGTCTTAGGCATATATATAAATATATCCTGGGTGCCTAAGACTTTTGCACAGTATTGTAATGCTTTTATGTATTACACTGTACTGCTACTATAAAAGGAAGCAAACATCATGACATATGTGAGTGATGATAAACCTGATTCTGATCTGGGTCTCTATTGTGGACTGAGAGTGAGAAGAGAGGTAGGGAGAGGGGAATCATGGTTGGGAAAGTAGGAAGGGAGAGGGGAGGGAGCGGGAAGACTTTCTGTAATGATCAATAAACCATTTCACTTTCAATCTTTTTTTAATTGATTTAAAAGAATAAGGGTAAATACAAACCAGAGGGGAGGTTATCTCAAATATATAATTCAATAATAATACAAACAGAGAAAAGAGTATACACTGTCAAAATCATGTATAGTATTAAGCTAATATAAAGAGAAAACAGAACCACCTCTCCTCTTAACAGTTCATTAAAAAAATTCAAAATTTTCTATTATTGGAGAAAAACAAAAACCCACTAAACTAACCTAAAACAGAAAAAAAGGGGGGGTACTGGGCATTCCATTTTGAGGATACAGCTAAAAAAAAGGGAAGATCCTTCTGATCAAATCTAAAAATTCACGGAGAAAAAAGAATAATTAACTATAAAAACAATAAAAATTAGGTCATATGAGAATATTGAATAAAAGTTTGCCAAGTCTGCTCAAATTTAAAAGATGTATCAAACGTCCGATTTCTTATATACTCCAAACTTAAACAAGACATAACGGAGGACAGCCAAAAAAATACAGTAGGTGGATTGGGATCCTTCCAGTACAATAGAGTAGCTCTCCTAGCCAATAAAGTTGAGAAAGCTATCATGCGTTGAGCGGAAGTAGGAATGTTTCCTGCTTCCGTTGGAGTAACCCCAAAGATTGCTGTAAGTGAATTAGGTTGTAGGTCCAGACCTATGACTTTTGATAACATTCTGAAAACATCACTCCAAAAGTTATTTAACTTTATGCAGGACCAAAACATATGAGTTAAAATGGCCACCTCAGTGTTACATCTATCACAAGTAGGATTTATATTAGAAAAATTATGCGCTAGTTTATCTTTTGACATATGCACCCTGTGCACGACCTTGAACTGAATCAAGGAGTGACGGGCACAAATAGGTGAATTGCTAACTAAATGACAAATTTTATCCCATTGATTATCTGAAAATGGTTCCTGAAATTCCAATTCCCAAGCATGCTTAACCTTATCATTAGACATCATTCGTAAATTCAATAGCTGTTTATATATGATGGCTATCAATCCTTTTTGGAATGGTTTAAGCTGAAAGATAACATCTGTCATATTTGGTAAATGAGCAAATGGGTAATTTGGTAACAAATCACGTAAAAAAAATTCCTAACTTGTAAATATCTAAAAAATTGTGCATTAGATAAATCATATTTGTCCATTAGCTGAGAAAAAGACATTAAACAATCCTCTGAAAACAAATCTAGAAAATTTATTATTCCCTTAGTTTTCCATGTTAAAAACGCCTTGTCTAAAATTGATGGTTTAAAAAAATAATTAAAATGGATATTACTAGAATGGATATTATATTGAAAGAGTACAGAGAAGGTTTACAAGGATGTTGCTGGGACTTGAGAAACTCAGCTACAGAGAAAGGTTGGATAGGTTAGGACTTTATTCCCTGGAGCGTAGAAGAATGAGGGGAGATTTGATAGAGGTATATAAAATTATGGTGGGTATAGATATATGCAAGCAGGCTTTTTCCACTGAGGCAAGGGGAGAAAAAAAAACAGAGGACATGGGTTTAGGGTGAGGGGGGAAAAGTTTAAAGGGAACATTAGGGGAGGCTTCTTCACACAGAGAGTGGTGGGAGTGTGGAATGAGCTGCCAGACGAGGTGGTAAATGCGGGTTTTTTTTAACATTTAAGAATAAATTGGACAGATACATGGATGGGAGGTGTATGGAGGGATATGGTCCGTGTGCAGGTCAGTGGGACCAGCCAGAAAATGGTTCGGCACAGCCAAGAAGGGCCAAAAGGCCTGTTTCTGTGTTGTAGTTTTTCTATGGTTTCTATAGACAGAACGAAGTTATTTAAGTCAAAAGATCTGCGAAACTGAAACCAAATTTTTGATGTATGTCTAACAATGGGACTAAGATCTTGTCTACCAATCCTAGAAAACAAAAAGGGAAGAGGAGCTCCCAGTAAAGAAGCCAAGGAGAACCCCTTTACCGAGTTTTCCTCCAAGTCCAACCATGAAGGACAGTCCTGCATTTCAGTGAATCCAAAAAGTAATATAACGAATACTGGTTGCCCAGTAATAGAATCTAAAGTTTGGTAAGGCCAAGCCACTATCTTTTTTTAATTTTTGCAATAAAGGTTTACTCACTCTGTAGCTTTTATTATTCCAGATAGATGATAAGATCATGGAATCTATTCTATCAAAAAAAGTTTTCGGGACAAGGGATGGAACTTGAAACATATATAAGAATTTCGGTAAAATTGTCTTTTTATAGCATTTATTCGACCAATTAACGACATTGTCATAGGCGACCATTTGGAAAGCGTTTGTTGTGTATATTCAATTAAAGGAAGAAAATTATATTTATATAAATCTTTAAAATTTTTTGTAATTTTAATACCAAGATAGGTAAAATAATTTTTAGCAATATTAAAAGGTTTTAGATCATATTGATCTGAATAGTTATTAATAGGAAACAATTCACATTTATATAAATTTAACTTATATCCAGAGAAAGTACTAAATTCAGTAAATATGGATAACATAGAAGGGATAGATTTCTTAGCGTCTGAAATGTAAACTAATAAATCATCTGCGTACAACGAAAGCTTATGTACTTTATCCCCTCTCTTAATACCCTGAACAGAGTTGGAATTCCTAAGAGTGATAGCAAGTGGTTCTAAAGCCAAATTAAATAATAAAGGACTAAGAGGACAACCCTGACAGGTTCCTCTATATAATCTAAAATAAGGTGATTTTTGATTGTTAGCTATAACCGCAGCCATCGGGGCTTGATAGATCAATTTGATCCAGGAGATAAATCCCGGACCAAAGTTAAATCTCTCCAAAACTTGAAATAAATAAGGCCATTCCACCCTATCAAAGGCTTTCTCTGCATCGAGAGAGACAATACATTCAGATTCTTTAACTGAGGGAGAATAAATAATACTTAACAATCTTTGAATATTAAAATGTAAATACCTATTTTTAATAAATCCAGTTTGATCATTGGAAATAACAGAAGGCAAAATATTCTCAAGCCTATTAGCCAGAATTTTAGAGAGAATTTTAAAGTCCACATTCAATAAGGAAATTGGTCTATAGGAGGCGCATTCAGTTAGATCTTTTTCTTTCTGTAATGTTCAATAAACCAATTGTTTGGAATCAAATGACCTTGCCTGGTGTCTCAGGGTTGGGCGTGTCTGCATCATCATCATCATCCCCCACCACCGACACTCCTTATCTGCCACCTGTCCCACACCCCTCTCACATCGCTCCATCCTCGCCATTCCCAACGTCCTTTGTTCCCATCAGATTTACAAACTCGCTCTCCGCTCCACGTTGACAAGTACTGTACTGTGCAAAAGTCTTAAGCACCCTAACTATAAATGTGCCGAAGATTATCGCACAGTTCTATACTTCAGATATTTACTTGCCCACAGTCATTTTACTTTGAATATATTGAACAGAAAGCTGTATAGCTGGGGCTACAGACCTTTATTCCAAGGCCTTTTATTAGGTTAGCCTGTTGAGCCACATGATTCATGCTGAGGGAAACCAGCAAAAACACAGATATGAGTTAATATCTGTTTAGTAAGGCATTTACAAAATCATCATTAGTTAGGCTGCCGAAGGCTGGAGTCACAGAGTCAGAAAAGTAAAATGCTTAAAAGGCCTTTCAGCCCGTCTAGTCAGCATGGAACCATGTAAACTGACTAGTCCCGTCAACCTGCACCCAGACCATAGCCCTTCATAGCCCTGAAATCCATGTACCTATCCAAACTTCTCTTGAACATTGAAATCCAGCTTGCATGCACCACTTGTGTTGGCAGCTCGTTCCACACTATCATGGCCCTCTGAGCGAAGAAGTTTCCCCTCATGGTACCCTTAAACTTTTCACCTTTCAACCTCTGACTGTAGTCCCACCCAGCCTCAGAGAGAAAAAGCCTGCTTGCATTTACTCTATCTCAACCCTTTAAAATTTAGTATGCCTCTATCAAATCTCTTCTCAATGTTTTAAATTCCAAGGAATAGAGTCAAAATATAAAATATTGTTTATTCAAGCATACTAAAATGTTTGCAGACTGAGTCTTCAGCTTAGTTGGACAAATCCTATCAAACCTTGAGCTGAGAAATTCAATGGCTTAGCTGACTGGATACAACATCTGTAGTTTTATCTTTGAGTGTCAACTGTGGAGTCCCTGAGCTTCTAGGCTTTGGTTCAAGTTCAACAACATCTGAAATGTGGCAAAACACTTCAAGTGATTCTGAAGTAGTGTGGCAGCGTTAGGATGCTGTGTCTTTAAAGCCTCCAATGGACGTCACAACTGCACGCTCAGGTAAATTGGGAAGATCTTATCATACCTGTACTTATCCTTGGTCAACAAGTTATCTGGTCCTTATTACACTACTGATGGATCTTCCAGAGCACCCTGGGGTCTTCATCAGATTTATCTGCCGGTAAGCCCACAAAGATGTCGAATACCTTCTCCCTTTTAAAGGCAACATCTTCAAGAATTTCACTGCTTCGTCCACAACTGAAATTTTTTATTTATTTTATTCAGAGATACAGGACTATAGCAGAACTTTCTGGCCCAATGAATCTATTACCCATATATCTCCTTCTTCTTAGTGTATACTGTTGGAAACCACAGTTTTCTTAAAATTCTATCTTTTATAAGATTTGTACTTTTGTACTTTTTAACAAACTCAATTTTTCACTGGCAGAAAACGGTAGAGCAGTTAAATTAACAGTTTATCACCTTTCTCATTTTTCACTGGCTAGGTATTAACACATTACCCACATGATGCAACTGTTTTAATTATGCAGTCTATTAACTAATTTATCTCTATCTAAGGAATTTCCCTTATCTTATGTAGAAAATTGATAGATTTTTCAGAAGTGCCATCTTTTATTCTGTTATCTTGCACCCTTTAGCATTAATTTCCCTATCAGCATTGTTTCTCAGGTCTTTACTTATTTTGCTCACCGTTTATATGTTAGCTGGTACTCTAAAATAAACTGCAATCTTGGAATTAAGACTGCTCGTCAATTTTTTGACTCGCAGAGGAACCCCAAGGATCAGAAATTAATCAGAAGTCCAACAATACAGATGAGAAGTGCTTGTTCAAGTCCTCAGTTCTGTCCTTTAACCCCTGCACAGATTGCCAGTTTAGAGTCCACCTCTTTCCCTTAGTATCGCCTTGACTGAACTACACTTATAAAATGCTCTAGCATTTTCCTTAATAGGACATAGATCAATACATCACAGGAGCAGGCCTTTCGGCCCACAATGTTGTGCCAAACTAATTAAATTAGTAAGCAAATGGCCAACTAAACTAATCCCTCCTGCCTACACAATATCAATGTCAAGGTTCAAAGTTCAGACTACACTTATTATCAAAGTATGTGTACTATATACAACCTTGAGATTTGTCTCCTTTCAGGAGACAACAAGGAAACCCAGTAGAACGTATTTTTTAAAAAAGAATACCATCAAACACCCAATGTGCAGAAGACATTGTACAAACAATAGAAATAAGCAAGTAAGTTCTTCCACTTGCCATTGATTCATGTGTCTAAGAGCCTTTTGAATACCTCAGTCACATTTGCCTCCACGACCACCCAAGCGGTGTATTCTAGGCACCCACAACACTTGTTGTAAACAACTTGCCCACACGTCTCATAGAGTTCTAGAATCATAGAGCAATACAGCGCAGAAACCACCCCTTTGGCTCATCCAGTCCATTCTGAACTGTTATCCTGCCTGGTCCCATCGACCTGGACCATAGCCCTCCATACAGCTCCCATCAGTGTACTTATCCAAACTTTTCTTCAAGGTCCACCATTCCCACGTCTGCATTATGCTCTGAGTGAAGAAGTTCCTCCTTATATTCTCCTTATATATTTCACCTTTCATGCTTAACAGTCTTTCCCAATCTCAGTGAAAAAGGCCTGCTTGTATTTCCCCTATCTACATCCCTCTTATGCTTGTATACCTTCCTGAATTCTTCCCTTATTCTCCAGGAAATAAAAATCTAAGCTATCAAACCTTTCCCTATAACTCAGGTCCTTGTAAATTTTATTTGTATTCTTTCATCTTATTGATAACTTTCTTGTACGTAGGTGACTAAAACTGTACTCAAAATTTGTACACAATACTCAAAACTTGGTCTCAGCAAAGTCTTATACAAATTTGACTTAACATCCCTTGTCCTGCCAAAGGGTCTCAGCCTGAAACATCGACTGTACTTCTTTTCTATAGATGCTGCCTGGCCTGCTGAGCCCCTCCAGTGTTTTGTGAGTGTTTCTCAGATTTCCAGCATCTGCAGACTTTCTCTTGCTTGTATACTCAGTTTTTTAATTTATGAAGGCCAATATGTCAAACGCTCTCTTTACGACCCCATCCATAAGTGGTGCTACTTTCAAGGAATTATGGGTCTGTATTCCCAGATCCCTGGGTAGAAGATTCTCTTTATTTGTCAAGTGCACACTGAAATATAGGTGTTGGGGAGGAGACACGCCTCTACCAAAGGAGGTGTCAGGCACTCCCTGCCTCCGCTAGCCTGCAGGTCACCCTTAGGCAAGGTGTAGCACCTGCTTAGCCCCCGGTCAGGGTCACATGAAGCCATGGGAGCAGGTGGTGGATGGTCGTATGAGCAGCTGGTGCATATCACAAGTCCTGGTTACGCGACCACTGACGCCATGTAGACAACCTCTGAAGAGTATTGATAACGACTGGGGTCACCCGTCTTGTAAAGAAGGCAATGGCAAACCAGTCGTGTGGAAAAATTTGCCAACAACGATCATTGCCAAGATGCAGGGGAACACTACCATCCCCAGTTTTCCCTCTAAGTCACACATGTCTCACTTGAAAATAGATCATAGTTCCTTCTTCCCATACCAAAATGATTCCTATCTACAATATCCATCAAGCTTGTGGTTCAAACGTACTAGTATTTTAGGTTTGCAGGGATAGTTTAGAAGCAGCACAGGGACTTAGACATCATGTTAGGGTTTAGGGACGGGGATGATGGAGAGTTAGAAGTCAGATTGAGGATCCGGATGTTGGAGTCCATTTTGGAACCTCCAGCATTCCCAGAGGGTGGAGGTCAGGTCGGCAGCCACTGACAATGAAGACCAGCAATCCACGTGGTCAAGGACTGAAGTCAGTGGACCCTGAGGGTGAGGGCTTGGAAACCCCTCCCTTCCTCCCTCCAGATTGGGGAGTCCTGGGTTCGGAGGACTGTGAGAATCCAGAAGTAGAGGTTTGAAGGCCAAGGTCCTGTGATTGGCTAGTCCCAGAGCACAGCAAAGTCCAGAGGTTAAAGGTGAAGGTCAGTATGTCCAGATGTCGGAGGCCCAATCTTTGCAAGTTTGTGAGTCCAGTGGAAAAGACTGGAGGTTGTAGGCCTGAAGTTAACCAGTCATGGAGTTGGAGTCTGTCTGTGTGTGTGAGTGGGTGGGTATGTGCCAATGGGTGTAATTTACTGTTGTTGTTTTATTTTGTTGTTGTGCATGCATGTGTCGTTCTACTGAACATAGTGAGCATGCTGTGTTGGTGCCAGGATGTGTGGTGACACATACACATAGCATTAAACAATTAGGCCTACACAGCAATATTTATGTAAACCTCCAGAAAGCCAGAATGCCAAGCACTACTAGAAAAGTCTGAAAGTTCCTAGAAATTGAGGAAGTTCCTTGTGGTTGGCTATGCCCATACCTTAGGTGTTGCCAGCTTGATTTGAGAAAAAATAATAAATAAATAAATAAGCAATAAATATCAAAAACAGCAAGTTGTTTTCATAAGATGGTCCTTTCATCCTAGAAGTTAAGATAAACTTGCTCTTCACTGCCTCCATTGCAAGTATAGCAATCCTTAAATATGGAGACCCAATTGTAGGCAATTCTCTGGGTGTGGGCTGACTCTGTTTTCCATTTATTTAGAGATACAGAACAGTAACAGGCCCTTCTGGCCCAACAAACCCATGTTGCCATTTTCAGCCATGTGACCAATTAACCAATGACTTTTGACAGTGGGAGGAAACCAGAGCACCCAGAGGAAACCTGTGTGGTCGCAGGGAGAACATACAAACTCCTTACAGATAGTAGTGGAATTGAAGCTGGGTCGCTAGTGAGGTAATAGTGTTTCGCCAACCGCAATGCCACTGTGCCATGACTCATTAACAATGCAATTGGAAAATGCTGACAACACTCAGCTGGTCAGGCAGCATCTGTGGGAAGAGAAACAGTGTTAACATTACAGTTCAATTGCTCTTCAGAAATTGCTTTTCTGCACACACGCTCCAATCTGTGCTTCTCAGAATTTAGTAAAACTCTACCAGGTCTCTCCTCCACCTCCAACAGTCCAGAGAAAACAATCGTAGTTTGCCTAATCTCTCCTTGAAGCTAATGTCCTCTAATCCAGGCAGCTTCCTGGTGAACTTCTTCAGAATCCAAATCAGCATCAGCTTTAATATCATTGGCATTTGTCATGAAATTTGTTAACTTTGCATCAGCAGTACAATGCAATACATGATAATATAGAAAAAATTGCAAATTACAGTATGTATATATATATATATATAAAATAATTAAGTTAAATAAGTAGTGCAAAAACAGTAATTTAAAAAGGTAGTGAGGTAGTGTTTGTGGGTTCAAAGTGCATTCAGAAATCGAATGGCAGAGGCGAAGAAGCTGATCCTGAATCATTGAGTGTGTGTCTTCAGGCTTCTGTATCTCCTTTCTAGTGGTAACAATGAGAAGAGGGCATGTCCTGGGTGGCTGGGGTCCTTAATGATGGACGCTACCTTTTTGAGGCATCGCTCCTTCAAGATGCCCTGGATACTACGAAGGCTAGTGCCGATGATGGAGCTGACTAATTTTACAACTCTCTGAAACTTACTTCACTCCTGTGTAGTAGCCCCCCCTCCCCACCCATACCAAATGCTGATGCAGCCAGTCAGAATGCTCTCCATAGTGCATCAGTATAAATTTTCAAGTATTTTAGGAGACATTTTGAAGTTACAAAACTTAGTACAAAGCTTTATGCACTTTATCATGACTCCCCGGTTCTTATAGTCTATGCCTCGAGCGATGAAGGCTAGCAAACAATAAACCTTCTTTACCACTTAACTCCTTAGAGTTAGACAGTCATTCAGTACAGAAACAGGTCTTCCGTCTCATGACTTTGCCGACAAAGATTACCCATCTAAGACCCTCCAACTTGTCCAGAGAAGCATCGAAACATAGAAAACCTAGAGCACAATACAGTCCTTTCGGCCTATGATGCTGTGCCGAACATGTACTTACTTTAGAAATTACCTAGGCTTACCCATAGCCCTCTATTCTTCTAAGCTCCATGTACCTATACAGAAGTCTCTTAAAAGACCCTATCGTATCCACCTCCACCACTGTCGTCAGCAGCCCATTCCATGCACTCACCACTCTCTTGTAAAAAACTTACCCCTGACATCTCCTCTGTACCTACTTCTAAGCACCTTAAAACTGTGCCCTCTCATGTTAGCAATTTCAGCCCTGGGAAAAAGCCTTTGAATATCCACACGATCAATGCCTTTCATCATCTTATACACCTCTATCAGGTCACCTCTCATATTCCGTCACTCCAAGGAGAAGGGCCAAGTTCACTCAACCTATTCTCACAGGGCATGCTCCCCAATCCAGGCAACATCCTTGTAAATCTCCCCTGCACTCTTCCTACAGCTTCTACATCCTTCCTGTAGTGAGGTGACCAAATCTGAGCACGGCACTCCAAGTGGAGTCTGACCAGGGTCTTATAAAGCTGCAACATTACCTCTCAGTTCTTAAACTCAATCCCAGGGTTGATGAAGGCCAATGCACCGTCTGTCTTCTTAACCATAGAGTCAACCTGCGCAGCAGCATTGAGTGTCCTATGGACTCAGACCCCAAGATCCCTCTGGTCCTCCACACTGCCAAGAGTCTTACCCTTAATGCTATATTCTGCCATCATATTTGGTCTACTAAAATGAAGCACCTCATACTCATCTGGGTTGAACTCTGTCACTTCTCAGCCGATTTTTGCATCCTATCAATGTCCCGCTGTAACTTCTGACAGCCCTCCACGCTATCCACAACACTACCAACCTTTGTATCATCAGCATCCTAACCCATCCCTCCATTTCTAAAAGTGACATTTATAAAAGACACGAAGAGAAGGGATCCCAGAAATGATCCCTGAGACACAGCACTAGTCACCGAACTCCATACAGAATATGACCCTTCTACAACCACTCTTTGCCTTCCGTGGGCAAGCCAATTCTGGATCCACAAAGCAAGGTCCCCTTGGATCCCATGCCTTCTTACTTTCTCAATAAGCCTTGCATGGGGTACCTTATCAAATGACTTGCTGAAATCCATATTCACTACATCTACTACTCTACCTTAATCGATGTGTTTAATCACATCCTCAAAAAATTCAATCAGGCTCATAAGGTACGACCTACCTTTCACAAAGCCATCTGACTATTCTTAATATTATGCTTCTCTAAATGTTCATAAGTGCTGCCTCTCCATCAACTTACCAACCACTGAAGTAAGACTCATTGGTCTAACATTTCCTGGGCTATCTCTACTCCCTTCCTTGAACATCTCCAACTCTCCAACCCTCCTGAATCTCTGTCGTCCTCACTGATGACGCAAAGATAATTGCCAGAGGATCAGCGATCTCCTCCCTTGCCTCTCACAGTAGCCTGGGGTATATCCTGTCTGGTCCTGCTGACTTATCCAACTTGATGCTTTCCAAAAAGCTCCTGCTGACTTATCCAACTTGATGCTTTCCAAAAAGCTCCAGCACATCCGCTTTCTTAATATTTCCATGCTCAAGCTTTTCAGTCCACTGTAAGTCATCCCTACAATCACCAACTTCCTTTACCGTAGTGAATACTGAGGCAAAATAAAGTCCACAAATGTATTTACTGATGTGGCCACAGCTGCTTTCTGTGTGGATAGTCCCACTCCTTGGGTGAAGAAATTTGGTATGATACGATAGTGTAACACTGCCACATTACCAGCGACCCAGAATCATTTCCTTTGCTGGCTGTAAGGAGTTCGTAGGTTAACTGGTCACATAGGAGTAACTTGGTAGTGTGGCCTTGCTGGGCCAGAAAAGCCTGTTACCACAGCATATCTCTTAAATCATAAAAGAAATTAAATGAATTTCTCCTGATCTCGTTCCTAAATGGAGTTCTGTCGGAGTCCATGAACTACGGTTCTTCACAAGCTAGGGTTGCCAACTTCCTCACTCCCAAATAAGGGACAAAAGTAGCCGTTAAATATGGGACACTTGTGTTTACCCCGAGAAAGAATACGATGATCATAAAGTCTTGCAGGGGCACCTGTGTGCATGCACGTGTGTCGTTCGCATATGTGAAGTGCGCATGTGTGTACATGTCGATTTTTTTTCTATATATCGGCTTTGGCTTAATATTCCCGTTTCTGTTAAGTGAAACTACATTGTACATACATTATTTCTACTTTATATAGGCTGTGTATTTATCATATCATTCCTGCTTTTACTATATGTTAGTGTTATTTTAGGTTTTATGTGCTATTTGGTGTGATTTGGTAGGTTATATTTTTGGGTCTGGGAATGCTCGAAAAGGTTTCCCATATAAATTAATGATAATTGCTTCTTCACTTTACGCCATTTCAGCTTACGAATGGTTTCATAGGAACGCTCTACCTTAACGGGGGGAAATATGGGACAAGGGTGGTCCCGTATGGGACAAACCAATATACAGGATGTCCTGGCTAATATAGGACAGTTGGCAACCCTATCACAAGCAGTGGGATTTTGTGTGCGGCCTAATGCTTCGCTCTCTCCAGGAACAGCCTGGAAGACAGGTGCCCTCTGGGAGCAGCCTCATGGATGACCAGGTTCCGCACCAATTTCACGGACTGAAGCGCTGTGGGAGACTAAAACATCGAGACAGCAGGCGGTGTGTTTGTTAATCGCCAGCTGCTGTCGGAAGGATGTCCCTGTGCTTGAGTGGTCCCTCTCTCTCTCTTAATGGAGAGTGAGAGTCTGCAGGCCACTGAGAAAGGGGGCTTGGGAGATTGTAACATTGAACAGTGAGCTGCTGGTCCCTCCCTCTCACTGTTGCTGGAGTGTCAGGGGTAAGTTTTTCACACAGAGAGTGGTGGGTGTATGGAGTGCACTTGGGGTTGCCAACTTCCTCATTCCCAAATAAGGGACAAGAGTAGCAGTCAAATACGGGACACTTGTGTTTACCCCGAGAAAGACTACCATGACTATGAAGCCTTGCACGGGCACCTGTGTGCGCACGCGTGACGTGTGCATATATGACATGCGCATGCGTGTACGTGCCGATTTTTTTCTACAAATCGTTTTTGGTGATTCTGTTCAGTGAAACTACACTGTACATACATTATTTCTACTTTATATAGGCTGTGTACTCATCATATCATTCCTGCTTTTACTATATGTTAGTGTTATTTTAGGTTTTATGTGTTATTTGATATGATTTGGTAGGTTATTTTTTGGGTCTGGGAACACTCAAAAATTTTTCCCATATAAATTAATGGTAATTGCTTCTTTGCTTTACGCCATTTCGGCACGAAAGGTTTCATAAGAACGCTCTACCTTAGCGGGGGAAATACGGGACAAGGGCAGTCCCGTATGGGACAAACCAATTTAGCCCAATATACAGGATTGAAAGTCAACAAATTTCATGATATATGCCGCTATCTGCCACGGGAATTCACCTCGGTCATACTGATCGGCAGTCTACATTCCCCCCCAGCAGGACGTGGAGTGTGCTCTGAACATACTGTATGCCAACATCAGTGAACGTGAGACCAGGTATCCGGAGGCTTTTCTCGTTACAGCCAGGGACTTTAATCAGGCCAACCTCAGAAAGGCGCTGCCAAAGTTATACCAACATGTCTCCTGCCCCACTAGAGGCCCAAATATACTTGACCACTGCTACACAGCAGTCAAGAATGCCTACCGTTCTGTCCCACGACCTCACTTCGGAAAATCGGACCGACAGGCCATACTCCTCCTCCTGTCTTACAAACAGAAACTGAAGCGGGAGGTCACAGTGTCAAAAGTGGTGTCGCGTTGGACGGAGGAAATGGATGAGGTCCTCCATGACTGCTTTGAATCAGTGGACTGGTTAGTATTCAAGGACTCGGCAGCTAACCTCGATGAGTATGCCTCAGCTGTCACGGACTTTATTTGGAAATGCACAGAGGACTGTCTGTCTTGCAAGATGATCAGGGTATTCCCTAACCAGAAACCTTGGATGAATTATGAGGTCAATTCCCTTTTGAAGGCTAGAGCTGCAGCTTTTAGGTCCGGGAATACCAGTCGCTACACGGAATCCAGGCATGAACTCTGGAAAGCCACTAAGGGCGCCAAGAGGCAATATTGAGCCAAGTTGGAAGTCCAGGCTAACCAGGGGGATGCCAGTAGACTATGGCAGGGTCTAAATGAGATCACTGGGCACAAAGAAAAGGCTGGGAATATCAATAACTGTGGCGCTTCTCTTCCTGATGAACTTAACGTATTCTACGCAAGATTCAAACAGAAGGGGAGCGTCCTGCTCCCTCCGGATGAACCGGACCTGGTGGCATCGAGATTCATCGTCACCGAGGAGGATGTTAAAAGGGCCTTCCTGAGGATAAATCCAAGGAAGGCGACGGTCCCAGATGGCGTCCCGGGACGAGTTCTCCAAGCCTGTGCAAGCGAGCTAGCTGGAGTGTTTGCTGACATCTTCAGCTGCTCCTTGCTTCAGTCTAAGATCCCCTCGTGTTCTAAGAAGGCAACGATAATCCCAGTGTCAAAGAAAAGCAAGGTGGCATGCCTGAATGACTATTGACCTGTGGCTCTGACATCAATTGCTATGAAGTGCTTTGAGAGATTGGTTATGGCACACATCAACCACAGCCTACCAGTCAACCTCGACGCAACAGGTCAATGGCAGATGCCATCTCTCTGGCCCTACATTCCTCCTTAGAACACCTGGAGAATAAAGACACATATGTAAGGCTCCTTTTCATTGACTACAGCTCTGCATTTAATACCATCATTCCAAATAAACTGATTCCTAAGCTCTGGAACCTGGGCCTTAGCACTCAGAATTGCAGCTGGATCTTCAACTTCCTCACAGACAGGACCCAGGCTGTAAAAATAGGGGACAAGCTCTCCTCTACAATTACTCTGAGCACTGGTGCCCCACAAGGCTGTGTATTCAGCCCCCTGCTGTACTCACTGTACACCCATGATTGTGTAGCCTTGTTTCCATCAAACTTAATGTGTAAGTTCGCTGATAACACCACAATTGTAGGCCGTATCTCGGGTAATGATGAGTTTGAGTACAGAGAGGAAATTAAGAACCTGGTGGCATGGTGTGAAGACAATAACCTATCCCTCAACATCAGCAAGACGAAGGAATTGGTTGTTGACTTCAGAAGGAGTAGCGGACCGCACAACCCCATTTACATCGTTGGTGCGCAAGTGGAACAGGTCAAAAGCTTTAAGTTCCTCGGGGTCAATATCACAAATGACCTGACTTGGTCCAACCAAGCAGAGTCAACTGCCAAGAAGGCCCACCAGTGCCTTTACTTCCTGGGAAAGCTAAAGAAATTTGGCCTGTCCCCTAAAACCCTCACTAATTTTTATAGCTGCACCGTAGAAAGCATTCTTCTAGGGTGCATCACAACCTGGTATGGAAGTTGTCCTGTCTAAGACCAGAATAAGCCTCAGAAGATCGTGAACACAGCCCAGCACATCACACAGACCAATCTTCCGTCCTTGGACTCACTTTACACCGCACGCTGTCGGAGCAGTGCTGCCAGGATAATCAAGGACATGACCCAACCAGCCAACACACTTTTCATCCCTCTACCCTCCGGGAGAAGGCTCAGGAGTTTGAAGACTCGTACGGCCAGATTTGGGAACAGCTTCTTTCCAACTGTGATAAGACTGCTGAACGGATCCTGACCAGGATCTGGGCCGTACCCTCCAAATATCCGGACCTGCCTCTCAGTTTTTTTGCACTACCTTACTTTCCATTTTCTATTTTCTATTTATGATTTATACTTTAAATTTTTAATATTTACTATCGATTTGTACTCCTGGGAGCATGAAGCACAGAATCAAATATCACTGTGATGATTGTACGTTCTAGTATCAATTGTTTGGCAACAATAAAGTATAAATTATAAAGTATTAAACCTGATTCTGAAAGAAAGGAAAAACAAGTTAGCGCTCCATATTTCATGGGCCATTCAGAAATCTGATGTCTGAGAGAAAGAAACTGTTCCTGAATCATTGAGTTTAGATCTTCAGGCTTCTGTATCTCTTCCCCGATGGTAGGAACAAGAAGAGGGCATATCCTGAATGGTGAAGGTCCTTTCTGAAGTGTGCTGCCGACATGAGTTATCATTTCTTGAAGATGTTCTCGATGGTGGGCAGGATGGAGTTGGCCCAGTCTACAACGTTTGGTGATCCTGTGGATTGGAGCCCCCAGACCCCAGACCAAGCTGTGATGCAGTCGGTGATGCTCTGCATCATAATTCTATAGAAATTTGTAAGAGCCTTTGGAGACGTACCAAATCTCCACAAACTCCTCACAAAATGGAGCCATTGGCGTCCCTCTATGATTGACTCAAATGCATAGAAACTATTGGAAGGTGTAGCCTTCTCTCTCTTTTGAGTTGGCAAAGTCTTATGAAGTAACAAGCACAGAAGTAAAGCTACTGCTCTGGCTGGTTGGTCACCGAGACTGAGAGGTCCACTGATTCAAGGAGACGACTGAAGAGATTCTGAACGCTTGTGGAATTACCACAACCTTCCATGCCATGAGTTGGTAGACAAACATCAGTCTGATAGAAAGAAATTTGACTCCTGGTTATTTTAACTGAAGTTTCTGTCTTCAAATTAGAACTTTCGAGATTTGAAAGGCTTGTTGACCTTCAGCTGGATTGCCTGTCGATGTTGAGATGAAGGATTGTGGGAGTGTCTTCTGAGAGAAGCAGGCACAGTTTGCCAGATCTTGTTGGGCTTCAGGGCAGACTGCAGCCAGATTTAATGAGCTGGAGAGCAGACAACATAATTTTGACTTTGCAGGAGGTAAATGATCAGATTGTGTGGAAGGAATGTCACAGATGTAAACGAAGGAATTAAAAACCTCAGGAAAGTGTCAACATAACCAAGGACCCATTCCATCCTTCTCATGCTCTCTTCACGCTCCTCCCATTAGACAGAAGGTATTGAACCTTTTCGCAGACCTGCGCGACTTCTTCTGGTTCATCCACGAAACCTTTTAAACCTGAAGTGTCACGGGAGATTGGAACATAAAGACAGCGAGTGTGGCTGTTGGAGGCTCTGCACTCAAACGATTGCTCTCTTTCTCTCTCTCTCTCTCTCTCTCTCTCTCTGTCTCTCACTCTCGTGTGATCACTCCTGGCAAGTAAGATGTTCTTCTGAGGTATTGTCTATTCAGCTCCACCACTGAAGGCTTGGTTGGATCTCTCTTTGCCTGGAAGCTTTCCCTGGACCTTACCACTGTAGGTGACCCTACCAGGAGCTAAGCTCCAGATGGCTAAACTCCAGGCAGCATCACTCTTAGGATCTCAGGAACTCATAAGCCTCTCCACCATGACAAGGTGACACTCCTCTGAGAAATACTACTAATGCATATTCTGGCTCTAAGCTGATTTGTCTTGTCTTGGTCTGTGTTACAGTGTTACAGACGTACACACAATGGCCACTTTGTCAGGTGCACCCACTCATTAGATTATGAGAACACTCAGTCCTCTTTTATTGTCATTTAGAAATGCATACATGCATTAAGAAATGATATAATGTTTCTCCAGAGTGATATCACAGAAAACAGGACAAACCAAAGACTAACACTGACAGAACCACATAATTATAACATATAGTTACAGCAGTGCAAAGCAATACCATAATTTGATGAAGAACAGACCATGGGCACGGTAAAAATAGTCTCAAAGTCCCCAAGAGCAGGCGGCAAAAGGGAGAAACTCCCTGCCATAAACCTCCAGGCACTATCAACTTACCGATGCCTGCCGACCACAGCTGACACTGAGTCTGTCCGTCTGAAAACTTCGAGCATCCGACCAGCCGCTCTGATACAGCTTCCCAAGCGCCATCCTCTGCCGAGCGCCTTCGACCTCGCCCCAACCACTGAAACACGCAAAGCCGAGGATTTCGGGGCCTTCTGCTCCGGAGATTCCAGTTACCATTAATACAAATATCTAAACAGTCAATCGTGTGGCAGCAACTCAATGCATAAAAGCATGCAGACATGGTCAAGAGGCTCAGCTGTTGTTCAGACCAAACATCGGAATGGGAAAGAAATGTGATCGAAGTGACTTTGACCATGGAATGCTGGTTGGTGCTAGATGGGGTGGTTTGAGTATCTGAGAAGCTGCTGACATCCTGGGATTTTCACACACACAGCATTCTCTAGACTTTACAGAGAATGGTGTGGAAAACAAAAAAAATCAGTGAGTGGCAGTTCTGTGGGCAAAATTGCCTTGTTATTGAGCGGGCCAGAGGAGAATGGCCAGACAGGAAAGTCACAATAACTCAAATAGCCAAGGGGACACCTCTTTTTCCCTTGTTAGGGAGAGAGAGAGCCTGTGGTATGTCAAATTACTGGGTGAATGAGTAGTTTTTGGGGTACTGCAAGTCTGTGTCTTTATTGATGCTTTGCTGCACGCTTAAAGTGCTTGGTGGAGGGTACTGATGCTTTTTTTGCTGGTGGGGGTGAGGAGGGGTTCGTTGCCTTGCTGCCGCTTGTCCATGGGAGGGGGGAGCTGGTGGGGAGGATTGGAGTTCTGAAGTTTTAACTGTCATTCATTCTTTGGGACACTTCTCTGTTTTTGTGGATGTTTGTGAAGAGAAAGAATTTCAGGATGTATATTGTATACATTTCTCTGACATTAAATGTACCTATTGAAACCCATTGAAATTACAACAGTAGTCAAGTCAAGTCTAATTTATTTATAAAGCACATTTAAAAACAACCCATGTTGACCAAAGTGCTATACAAACCATAAAAGGGAGCTAAATCACAAATATAAGAAACACAGATATCAACAACAAGGCACACGGCTTATAGGCGCAAAATGAACAACACATGAGCCTAGGCACGAGCCAAAAATCAGCCACATCAGGAAGATTCAAACGCTAGTGAATAAAAGTAAGTTTTGAGCCTGGACTTAAAAGAGTTAATGGAGGGGGCAGATCTGATAGGGAGAGGAACGCTGTTCCACAGTCTAGAGTGTATAGTAGTGTGTATAAGAGCATTTCTGAATACATAACATGTCGAACCTTGAAATGGATTGGCTAAAGCAGCCGAAGACCACGAACGTACACTCGGTGGCCATTTTATTAGGTGCAGGAAGTGTCTAATGAAGTGGCCACTGTGTGTGACTTTGACACAGTAAAGAATAGGAAATGACAATAAATCCAACCCTCTCATCCCAAGCATGAACAAAAGATCATTATCTTCACTACAACACACATCAAAGTTGCTGGTGAACGCAGCAGGCCAGGCAGCATCTCTAGGAAGAGGTACAGTCGACGTTTCGGGCCGAGACCCTTCGTCAGGACCCTTCGTTAGAGATGCTGCCTGGCCTGCTGCGTTCACCAGCAACTTTGATGTGTGTTGCTTGAATTTCCAGCATCTGCAGAATTCCTCGTGTTTATCTTAACTAATCTCCTTCCCTGTAGATTTCCCTGAAAACTGCCCAAGTGCGACACCACTGCCCTCACCTCCATTTGGGGCCCCAAACGGTCCTTCCAGGTGAGGCAGCACTTCACCTGTGAACCTGCCGAGGTCATCTATGGTGTCCAGTGCTCCACTACATTGGTGGGACCCGTTGTAAGTTGGCGGACTGCTTCGTTGTGTACCTCTGCTCCATCTGTCACAAGTGGGACTTCCCGGCGGCCAGGCATTTTAATTCCCACTCCCATTCCAATTCCGGTGCCGCGATGAGGCCACCCTCAGGGTGGAGTGGTAACATCTTATATTCCGTCTGGGAACCCTCCAACCTTACAGCATGAATATCGGTTTCTTCTTCCGGTAAACAAATTTTCCCCCACCCCCTTCCTTTATTCCCCACTTTGACCTTTTATCTCTTCTCACCTTCCTATCACCTCCCCTTCTTCCTTTTCTTACATGGTCCACTGTCAGCTCCTTTCAGAGTCCTTCTCCCCCACTCTTGAGCTTCATCCCTCCACCCACCTGGGTTCATCCATCACCCTCCAGCTATCTTCCGTCCCATCTCCCTCCCTTTTTATTCTGGCATCTTTCCCCTTCCCTCTCAGTCCTGAAGAAGGGTCTCAGTCCAAAATGTCGACTATCTATTCATTTCCATGTGCTGCCGGACCTGCAGAGACTCTCTCGTGTCCTGTGCGTGCTATTGATGAGAAGCCGGCTGTTGGGTCAGAGAGGAAGAAGCTGGTGGACGGGTCGAAGAAGAAGAAGCTGGCGGTCGGCTGGAGAAGGAGGAGCTGGTGGCCAGGTCAGAGAAGGAGAAGCCAGCGGAAGGGTTGGAGAAGGGGAAGCTGGCAGACAGACCAGGGAGGGTTCAGAGGGCCCGACCTGGCTGCAGAATGTGCTGCTGCCTGCTGATCGAAGGCATCGGAGTTGGTGCATGAAAGCAGCGTACAGTGTCAACGTGAGGGACTGTCTTAGACGTTCCCCTTGTGATCGCAAGACACTGTTGGACATTGATAATGTAAGATGCCGCAGGCCTCTTTCCCTCGTTTGCTGTTGAGACAGGTGACGAGGCAGCAGCGTGGCCTCTGTTGTAGTAAGGACTAGGTTTCAAGTCGCGAGCTTGCATGCTGCTGCAGTCCAGGTGAGGGGATGCTGGAGGCGGTGTAGCGTGGCATCCGTGCTTGGTTGGGGGCTGGACCCTCCCATCAGTGCTGCCCTCCAGTGTTCAACTAGTAGAATGACAGGCTGGATTGCCAGCAGCTGTACCATCAATTTGCATGTTGCTCAGGGTCTTGGAATTTACACGTGTTTTCTTCTGTAACGATGTGTGTGTGTGTGTGTGTGCGCGTGTGCGCGCGCGCACGCGCTTTTTATTTTCACACTATTTTGAATTTATGTAATGCACCTTGCCCCCAAGAGAAATGCTGTCTCATTCGACTCTATCCATGTATGGTTTGAATGATAATTAAACTGGATTTGATTCATTTGATTTGATTGATTAATTTCAGCCACTTTGCACGTAACAATAACAATTGCCTTTGGCAGGCGGCAGGGGTGCAATGTTGTCACACCATACACTGTAAGCATTAAAAGAGATTGAACGTTTTCTCTCGGTCATGGGAGATGTTATCATCCACTATTCTCTGCTTCGGTTCTTATGTGATGAAATCAAAACCATTCTTTCAAATTCTTTCTGGATGACTAGTTTCTACACAACTTGTGCTGATGGAATAAAAGTCTCTATTTGCCGGCAGCCTCCAACAGGTCTGAAATGAACGGGTGTTCTGGCGTTCTCAGTTGGCTCCCCGGTGGGTGAATGTTTTGGAACATAGCTGTTCGTGCAAGGCGCAATTACCAGTCGGGGGAGGTGGGAGCTGGAGAGCAGCTAAGAGGCACAACAGACACTGGGATGCTGAGATTCAGAATCAGAAAGGGGTTTATTGTCATAATCTAAAAAACTCAGTCAGTTCCATCATGGGCACTAGCCTCCCCAGCATCCAGGGCATCTTCAAGGAGCAGTACCTCAAAAAGACAACATCCAGCATTAAGTACAATCCACCACCCAGGACATACGCTCTTGTCGGTGTTACCATCAGGGAGGAGGTACAGGAGCCTGAAGGCACACATTCAACAATTCAGGAGCAGCTTCTTCCCCCCGCCATCAGATTTATGAATGGACATTGAATCCATGAACACTACCTCACTATCTTTTTGCACTATTTATTTATTTTAACATATATAAAAAAGTAAAATTAAATAAATAGTGGAAAAGTTGTGAGATAGTGCCCTTGAGTTAGATATATATATCAATATTTACTGTAGTTTGGAGATTTTATTAATATCTATTGCAATGTATTGCTACCGCATAGCAGCAAATTTCATGACATATGCCGATAATATTAAACCTGATTTGGATTCTGATTCTGAAGTGAACCTCAAGGTGATGTATATGTACTTCGGTAATAAACTCACTTTGAACTTTGAAAGTAAGCCAACTCCACATGACTGGAACACAGCTGACCCGGGTGCCGTGATTACTGGCAATTCATTTTTTTTCTATTGCAGGAATACAAAGAATAGTAAGCCAAATAAGGCAATGAGATGTTACTGAGATAAAATTCTATGAAAATTATACATTTTTTATGAAGGAATTCCATTTACTTTTCATTCCTCGAGACCTAGATGTTGCTCTCAAGGCCAACATCTATTGCTCCGGGTTAAGTGTCCTTGAAAAATTGACAGAATGCTCTTAAAACACTGCAGTCATTTTGATGAAATTCCTGTAAAGGGTTTGACTGGTCAGGATTTAGAACAGTGGTGATGAAGGAATCAGTTAGAGACATAGAATCGTAGAAAAGCATAGCATGTAAACAAACCCATTGGCCCATGTAGTCTGTGCCATAAGATATAGGATCAGAAATCAGAAGTAGGCCATTTGGCCCATCGAGTCTTCTCTGCCACTTTATCAATGCTGATCCATTTTCCCTCTCACTCTATCTCCTGCCTTCTCCCCGTATCCCTTCATGCCCTGACCAATCAAGAATCTATCCACCTCTGGCTTAAGCATGCATAAAGACTTGGCCTCCACAGCTGCCTGTGACAAGGAATTCCACAGATGCACCATTCCTTGGCTGAAGAAACTCCTCCTCATCTTCATTATAAAAGGACCCTCCTCTATTATGAGACTGTAGACTCTGGTCTTAGACTCTCCCACCATAGGAAACATCCTCTCTATCGAGGCCTTTCAACATTCAATCAGTTTTAATTAGATCTTTATACTTTATACTTCATACTTTATTGTCGCTAAACAATTGATACTAGAATGTACAATCATCACAGCGATATTTGGTTCTGCACTTCCTGCTCTCTGGATTACAAATCCATAGTAAATATTAAAAATTTGAATTATCAATCATAAATAGAAAATAGAAAAATGGAAAGTAAGGTAGTGCAAAAAAACCGAGAGGCAGGTCCAGATATTTGGAGGGTACGGCCCAGATCCGGGTCAGGATCCGTTCAGCAGTCTTATCACAGTTGGAAAGAAGCTGTTCCCAAATCTGGCCGTATGAGTCTTCAAGGTCCTGAGCCTTCTCCCGGAGGGAAGAGGGATGAAAAGTGTGTTGGCTGGTTGGGTCATGTCCTTGATTATCCTGGCAGCACTGCTCCGACAGCGTGCGGTGTAAAGTGAGTCCAAGGACGGAAGATTGGTTTGTGTGATGTGCTGTGCTGTGTTCACGATCTTCTGCAGCTTCTTCCCGTCTTGAACAGGACAACTTCCATACCAGGTCGTGATGTACCCCAGAAGAATGTTTTCTACGGTGCATCTATAAAAATTAGTGAGGGTTTTAGATCTCCACCTCATTCTTCTGAATTTCAGTGAGTGCAGGCTCTGAGCTACCAAACTCTACTCACACGATAAGCCTTTCAAACCTGGAATCATTTTTATGAACCTCCTTTGAACCCTCTCCGATATCAGCACATTCTTTCTTAGATATAGGACTGAAAACTGCTCACAATACTCCAAGTGAGGTCTCACCAGTGCCTTATAAAGCCTCAGCATTATATCCTTGTTTATATATTCTAGTCGTCTTGAAATGAATGCTAACATTGCATTTGTCTTCTTCACCACAGACTCAATCTGCAAATTAGCCTTTAGGGAATCCTGCACAAGGACTCCCAAGTTGTTTTGTACCTTGTTTTTTTTTGCCAAACCACTTCACCAGCACCCGGACCATAGCTCTCCATACCCCTATCGTCCATGTACCTATCCAAACTCCTCTTAAATGGTGAAATTGAGCTTGCATTCACCACTTGCTCTGGCAGCTCGTTCCACACTCTTACCACCCTCTGAGTGAAGGAGTTGGCCCTCATGTTCCCCTTAAACTTTTCACCTTTCATCCTTAAAACATTGATTTGAAACATCGAGACAGTAGGTGGTTTGCGCTGCTGTTTGATGGCCCCTGCACTTGAGAGTTCTCTCTCTCTCTCTCTCGATGGTGAGTGAGAGTCTGTCAGTCTGTGAGTCAACGTCCTAGACAAGTGATGTGGTAGACTGTACATCGAAGCAGCGAGCAGCTCGTCTCCCACTCTCGTTTGTTTCAGGAGTGATATCTCTCTCTCCCTCGCCAGTGCGAGAGAGCCTGTCTGCAATGTCAGAGTGTTGGGGTGCACAGTAGTTCTTTGATGAACCCTACATCATGGTCTCATTGGGGCTTTGCTATTGCTTGCATGGTGGACCAGTGAATGGTCAGTGCTTTTGCTGAGGCAAGTGGGGGAGGGGAAGGATTGATGCTTTTGCCATTGCTTGTACATGGGAGGGGTGGCGCGTGGCCAAGTGGTTAGGGCGTTGGGCTCATGATCTGAAGGTCGTGGGTTCGAGTCTCGGCCCAGGCAGCGTGTTGTGTCCTTGAGCAAGGCACTTAACCACACACTGCTCCAGTCCACCCAGCTGAAAATGGGTACTGGCAAATGCTGTGGGTTAACCTCGCGATAGACAGGCGTCCCATCCGGGAGGGGGGAGTCTCGCACTCTCAGTCGCTTCACGCCACAGAAACCGGCATAAGCACCGGCTTGATGGGCCTCAAGGCTCGGGACAGACTTTGACTTTGACTTGTACATGGGAGGGGGGGTCTTTGGGGTTGGAATATTTTCTGTCATTCATCCATTGGGGTTTATTTCTGTTTCATGGATGTCTGCAAAGAGCACGAATTTCAGGCCACATACTGTACACCTTCTCTGATATTGAATTGAACCATTTGAACCCATGACCTCTAGCTGTAGTTCCACTCAACCTCAGTGGAAAAAGCCTGCTTGTATTTACCTTATACCTTCATAATTTTGTACACCTCTATCAAATCTCTTCTCAATCTTCTGCGTTCCAAGGAATAAAGTCCTAACCTATTCAATCTTTCCTTATAACTCAAGTCTTCAAGATCCAGCAACATCCTTGTAACTTTAAGTTTTCCAACATAAGTTCAACAATTCCTTGCACCTCAATGAAAATAGAAGGTGCTGAAAACACTCAGAAAACCAGGCAGCAGAAGGGAAACAAAGTTAACCTTTCAGGTCGGACATAACCTTGGCTAGACACTTTGTCATAATCTTTTTTCTCTTTCTCATTTTTATTTATTTGTGGAGTGCATGAGTATTTGGTGACATATGAAATCTCCTCAAAGAAGTAAAGGCACTGATGTTACTTGGTAACCATGATACCGTGACAAGTAGCTGTCAATAGTCTGAGAACAAATAAATTAAAGGTGTGATCGGAACATGATAACTAATATTTCTGTCACTGTCAGAACAGAAATTATTTTTGTCATCTCCACTGTCAGAATAAAATATATTTTTTGAATAAATTCTATTCTCTCAGTGATAGAAATAATAGTTATCGTGTTCCAATCATCCCTTTTATTTGTTGAATAATTTTCAGTTCTTTTTCAGTCTTTAGTAGGAATTTCTGAATCTGTCCAGTGTCATGTACCATTCAGCTAGCGCTTCTAAATTACAGTAACAACCTCAGAGTGGATCAAATTATAAGTACATTTATTACTTGCAAGGGAAGGTCTACTTGCATATGATAAATCATTGGAAGGTAGCTCAGAACAAATCACTTTTGTTCATTTACAAAGTCCAGTAGCTCATCAACTTAATGTCATTGAGGTTGTTGCATCCCGTAATGAGATTTATCTCCTTTCTGCATGTGTGATTTGTTCTTTTACCAGTCCATTTATCTTTTGAGGCTTCTCCCTCCATGGCAACTGTGTCTTATTTTCCTCTGTTATCAAAATATTCCTTATCATAAATACACCGCCTGTCACAAAGCACACACAGATTTCTCGTAAGCCTCTATCCAAACTGGCAAAGCACTCTGGGATCACACAGGTTCCACTTTGTCACATTGTGGTTTTAAAAAGTTATCAATTCATAAAGACTTCAGGGTTACAGATATATTTCCACACCCAACCTGTTTGCTTGGAGAAATTGTTTCCAATGTAACAGAAGATATTACTATCTCCACAGGAAGTGGAAGGAAATAAATATTCTAATTTTTTGTTGGTCTTTGTTGCAGTTTCAGGCTGTCCAAAAATGTTTACAGCCAATGAGTACATTTAAAGAGAACCACTGTTGTAATATAGAAAATGCAATTAGTAATGCAGAGAAAGCTCCCAGAATTATGGTCCCTACACCTTGGTTAAAATATCATCCATCTGCCAATTAAATGAATGGAAATGCAATTTCCTACAGTACTATGAAAAAGTCATAGGCACATATATATAGAACAGTGTCATCGGCACATATACACAGCTTGGGTGCCTAAAACTTCTGTACAGTACTGTATTTGTCAAAGTGGAGCAGAGAGCGACTTTGTAAATCTTGTGGGAGCAAAGTACGTTGGGAATGGTGAAGGTGGATCGCCATGGGCGGGATGTGGCACAGGTGGCAGAGTAAGAGTGCCAGAGGCGGGGGGGCAGGCAGTAGGTGGCGCAGGTGCAGACACACCCAGCCCTGAGACACCAGGCAAGGTCATTTGATTCTAAACAATTGGTTTATTGATCATTATGGAATCTCTCTCTGGCTTCCCACTCCCTCCCTTTCCCCAACCATGATTCTCCTCTCCCTGCCCCCTTCCCACTCTCAGTACACAATAGAGACCCATATCAGAATCAGGTTTATCATCACTTACATAGGTCATGAAATTTGTTTTATTTTGTGACAGCAGTACAGTACAATACATAAAATCACTACAGTACTGTTCAAACGTCTTGGTCACATATATATAGATTATTCTGACCTGAGGAAGGTTCTTGGCCTGAAACGTGGACTGTTTATTCCTTTTCATAGACGCTGCCTGACCAGCTGAGTTCCTCCAGCACTTTGCATGTCTTTCAGGCTGCACCATCTGCAGAATCTCTTGTGCCTTATATCCAATTCCTCTCTAACAAATCAGCGCTTTTGTAGCAATTATTTATTCAACAAGCACAAAATGCTGAACTTAGCACGTGAGGCAGATTCTATGGAGGGGAATAAACAGTTACGTTTCAGATCGAGGCCCTCATTAGGACTAGAAAGAAATGGGGATGAATTCAGAATAAGAAGGAGGGGTGAGGGAAAGGAGTACAAGCTAGCAGATGATGTCGAGACCAGGTGAGGGAGAAGGGACGTTGGTGGGGGAGAGGGGATTAAGTGAGGTGATAAAGTAGAAGAGATAAAGGGCTGACGAAGAAGGAATCTGATAGGAGTGGAGAGTGGGCCATTGGAGAAAGGGAAGAAGGGGGGCACTAGAGGGAGATGATGGGCAGGCAAGGAAAAAAGACAGGGAAGGGGGAGAAATTACCAAAATTTCTCCCCAGTACATTCTCTGTTCCTTCTAGATCCAGGGATCACTGTTGCAATGTTAAAGATTGGTTATTGAGGATTGGCATGAGAAGGTTTCTTTTACATCTGGCACAGTGAATATTTGGAATTTTCCACCCAAAAGAATTGCATATACTCTTTCCGTGACTATATTTAAGATGATGAAGAAGAGAGTGGACCACGGAAAAAGAGGAAGCAGGAGGGCACCCGAGGGAGATGTTGGGCAATTAAAGAAAAGCAAAAGGGCAGCCAGAATGGGTAATGCAAAAGAAGAAATGTGAATACTAGCTGTTTCTTTTCAACTGATCTGAACATTGTCCCGTGCCATTTCTGCTGCCTGCAAAATGTTGTAAGATGAATCCTTTCCATAGTGATTTTCACAATCTCAGGCATGGTCATTGTTTGTCCCTCACTCAATCAGAATCAGAATCAAGTTCAATATCACCAGCAAATGTCATGAAATTTGTTAACTTTATGGCAGCAGTACAATGAACTACATGATAAATAAAAGTAGAAAAAAAACAATTATAGTAAGCGCAAACACGAGGAAATCTGCAGATGCTGGAGTTTCAAGCAACACACATAAAAATTGCTGGTGAATGCAGCAGGCCAGGCAGCATCTCTAGGAAGAGGTACAGTCAACGTTTCAGGCCGAGACCCTTCGTCAGGACTAACTGAAAGAAGAGATGGTAAGAGATTTGAAAGTGGGAGGGGGAGGGGGAGATCCGAAATGATAGGAGAAGACAGGAGGGGGAGGGATGGAGCCAAGAGCTGGACAGTTGATTGGCAAAAGGGATATGAGAGGATCATGGGATGGGAGGCCCAGGGAGAAAGAAAGGGGGAGGGGGAAGCCCAGAGGATGGGCAAGGGGTATAGTGAGAGGGACAGAGGAAGAAAAAGAAGAGAGAGAGAAAAAATTAATAATAATAATAAGAAGAAATAAATAATGGATGGGGTATGAAGGGGAGGTGGGGCATTAACGGAAGTTTGAGAAGTCAATGTTCATGCCATCAGTTTGGATGTTACCCAGATGGAATATAAGGTGTTGTTCCTCCAACCTGAGTGTGGCTTCATCTTTACAGTAGAGGAGGCCGTGGATAGACATATAGTGAGTATATGTTTATTAAAAAGTTAAATTAAAATAAGTAATGCAAAAAGCACAGATAGGAAAGTAGTGAGGCCGTGTTCATGGGTTCAACGTCCATTCAGAAATCGGATGGCAGAGGGGAAGATGCTGTTTCAGAATCATTGAGAGTGTGCCTTGAGACTCTGCATCTCCTCCCTGATGGTAGCAATGAGAACAAAGCATAGCCAGTGTGGTGGGGGTCCTTAACGATGGACAGCGACTTTCTGAGGCACCACTCCTTAAAGATGTCTTGGATACAATGGAGGCTACTGGCCATGATGGAACTGACTAATCTTATAATCTTAAAATCATTCAAGCTGATTATTTGATCATTATTGTTTTGATGTTTGTGAGAACTTGCTATGCCTTAAACCTGATTTATACTTCTGCATCAACTCAACGTCGTAATCTACACAATTGGCTTATGCGTGTTGTGAGTATTTATACTTGCGCGTTGGTGTGCCTGCGTCGCTCTGCAAATCGGGCACATCGCACATGCGCACACATCTGCCTGCGCAAGGCTTCATGGTCATGGTAGTCTTTCTCGGGGTAAACAAGTTTAAAGCGAGCGTCTTTTTTCGTAAAAGCGAAATGTGTCCTCCATAATTTCAGAGGTCTGTAAAGCTTTATGGAAAGCATTGCAGCCAGAGTTCCTTCCCTGCCCTTCAGCTGGCCAATGGGAAGCTATTGCAGCGTGGGAGGAAAAGCGATGCTGCCAGATGGACCAATCACAGTTGTTACGGTCTGTGTTGCTGCGACGTGCAGTTACATTTTGGGAGAGGTGCACGTCAGACTCTGGCGTAGGGATCCGCGTCGGCTCTGGCGTAGGGATCCGCATCAGCTCTGCGTAGGGTTTGCGGCGACGCAGTACTTATGGCGCCGAGTTGACGCAGAAGTATAAATCAGGCTTTACTTTATTTCTTCGTTATGTGCCGTGTCACATAATGTGGGTGATCCTGGTCTTTCCATCACCATGATCGTTATAGGCAAACGGTCTTAATTAGCTGCCTCATTTCCACTTAATAACCTTTATTGCTGAACAATGAGTACTTGATTGGCTGCGAAGAGTTTGGAGAGTGGGCAGTGAATGTCACTATGGAAAGGATTTATCATACAAGATTTTGTCAGCGGTAGAGATGCCGGAGACAATATTCAGATCAGTTGTAAAGAAGAAAGTAATATTCTCATTTCTCTTTCGCGTACAATCACTTGGATCAAGTATGATGTTGTCCTCAGGGGTTGTCTATTGGTGGGTCCTCAGGTGGCTGTCAAGGACGATTCGGAATCCACGTATTCTGGTGCGTTATGGTTTGTGAGGCTGTGGTTTGTGGTTGGGTCTTTTGGTTTTTCAGTCTGCCGCTTGTTCTCTGTGCCACAGCAGAGGTCATTCTCCTGTAGTGCCGATCCCTCTTGAACAGGTTCCCTCCAGGTACAGTATATCCATTGAGTGCAATGTCTTCCTAGTTTGTGAGATCTGGGAGAACTCCCACTATTCTTCCTTAAGCAATGCATTGTCATTTGCTTTCTGTGGACTATAGTTTCTTTGCAATATACCTGCTATCAATTACTTGGATGATAATTAAAGGCACTTGAACCATTTCTTTAAGTCTTCCATCTATTATCTCCCAATTACTTATACTGACTCCATTCTCCGCCTTGGGTGGCGGGGCAGAGATACATCTCCACCGAAGGAGGTGCAAGGCACTCCTTCCCTTTGCTAGCCTACACCAACTGATTTTCAACTACCTTTGTAAACCATGGTTCCTGTACCCTACCATCCTTTCCCTGCCTCATTGAAACGTACCTGAGCAGAATACCACACAAATATTCCCTGAACATTTGCCACATTTCTGCTGTACATTTCCCTGAGGACATCTGTTACCAATTTATGCTTCCAAGTTCCTGCCTGATAGCTTCATATTTCCCCTTACCCCAATTAAACGCTTTCCTAACTTGTCTGTTCCTATCTCTCTCCAGTGCTATGGTAAAGGAGATAGAATTGTGATCACTATCTCCAAAATGTTCTCCCACATAGAGACCTGACACCTGACCAGGTTCATTTCCCAATACCAGATCAAGTAACCTCTCCTCTTGTCGGTTTATCTACATATTGTGTCAAGAAACCTTCCTGAATGCACCTAACAAACTCTACCCCATCTAAACCCCTCACTCTAGGGAGATGCCTATCAATATTGGGGAAATTAAAATCCCTCATTACGACAACCCTGTTATTACTGCACCTATCTGCTCCTTGATGTCCCTGTTACTATTGAGTTGTCTATAAGAAACACCCAGTAGAGTTATTGACCCCCTCCTGCTCCTAACTTCCACACACAGAGACTCAGCAGACAATCCATCCTTGACTTCCTCCTTTTCTGCATCCGTGACAATATCTCTGATCAGAAGTGCCATGCCCCCACCTCTTTTGCCTCCCTCCCTGTCCTTTATGAAACATCTAAAGCCTGGCACACTAAGTAGCCATTCCTGCCCCTGAGCTATCCAAGTCTCTGTAATGGCCACAACACCATAGCTCCAAGTACAGATCCACACTCTAAACTCATCCGCTTTGTTCATGATGCTTCTTGTATTAAAATAGACACATCTCAAACCATCAGTTTGAACGCATCCCTTCTTTATCATCGCCTATCCTCCCTCTCACACTGCCTACAAGCTTTCTCTGTGAGCCAACCACCCCTTCCTCCATCTCTTCAGTTCGGTTCCCATCCCCCAGCAATTCTAGTTTAAACTCTCCCCAATAGCCTTAGCAAACCTCCCTGCCAGGATATTAGTCCCCCTCAGATTCAAGTGCAGCCCGTCCTTTTTGTACAGGTCACACCTGCCCCAAAAGAGGTCCCAATGATTCAGAAATCTGAATCCCTGCCCCTTGCTCCAATCCCTCAGACACGCATTTATCCTCCACCTCACTCTATTCCTATACTCACTGTCGTGTGGCACAGGCAGTAATCCCGAGATTACTACCTTTGAGGTCCTGCTTCTCAACTTCCTCCCTATCTCCCTGTGGTCTGTTTTCAGGACCTCCTCCCTTTTCCTACCTATGTTGTTGGTACCAATATGTACCACTGGCTGCTCACCTTCCCACTTCGGGATATCATGGACATAATCAGAATCATCCCAGAACCTGGCACCTGGGAGGCAAACTACCAACCGTGTTTCTTTCCTGGGTCCACAGAATTACCTGTCTGCCCCCCAACTATAGAGTCCCTTATCAGTGTTGCCATCTTCTTCCTTTCCCTACCCTTCTGAGCCACAGGGCCAGACTCTGTGCCAGAGGTGCGGCCACTGTTGCTTCCCCCAGGGAGGGTGTCCCCCCCAACGGTACTCAAACAGAAGTACTTATTGTTAAGGGGGACAGCCGTTGGGGTACTCCCTAGTATCTGACCCTTGCCCTTCTCTCTCCTGGCTGTTACCCGCTTATCTGTCTCCTAAGGCTACTTGCCTATAGCTCCTCTCTATCACCTCCTCACTTTCCCTGATCAGACATAGGTCATCGAGCTGCATCTCTAGTTTCCTAACCCGGTCCCTAAGGAGCTGCAGCTTGATGCACCTGGTGCAGATGCTGCGTGATTTGTAGAGTTCCTCAAGTATTTTGTATGTGTTGCTGAAGAATTTCCAATATCTGCCGGTTCAAGGTACATTTATTATCAAAGTATGTATGCAGTATACAACTCTGAGATTCGTCTTCTCCAGACAGTCACGAAACAAAGAAAACCATGGAAGCCATTCAAAGATAAACATCAACCTCCCCACATGCAAAAAAAAACAAATTGTGCAAACAGTAACAAAAATGTAAAACCCCAAACCACCTCCCCGCAAACAAATCGCGCAAACGGCAACAAGAAGGAACAGGCGAAAACACAGAATATAAAGCAGAAAACTGACAGACTCCAATACAGTCCAATTCATAAATTGCAGGCCAAAACTTTGGCGCCATCCTCCAACAGCATGAAGGAAGAGAGAGACCATTCAAATGCAGGGGCCTTCCCTCGAGAGCAGCAAGCGAGAGGGAAAGAGAGATGATCACACACAAACACCTTCCTCTGCAGAATTTCTGAAGCAGTTCTAGTTAGCTTCACTTTATTCTGTCACTCTTTCTTCAGCATTTGATGAAATTACAAAATGACAGAAAGTCTAGCTGCCAGGATTCAATCTGTGGCAGACAGTTGAGCAGAAAACAAGATTCTGCCTCAACAAGCAGTGTGAAAAGTATTGCTCGCATATTTTGAAATTATGCAAGAACAATCTGGATGTTATTTTATTTCAAAAATAACCATTAGTCATAAGTATTGTGAGCAGTTCTGGGCCCCTTATCTAAGAAATGATGTGCTGACATTGGAGAGGGTTCAAAGGAGGTTCACAAAAGTGATTCTGTGATTGGAAGTGTTTGATGGCTCTGGACCTGTACTCACTGGAATTCAGATGAATGGGCAGGATCTCATTGAAACCTATCAAATGCTGAAAAGCCTAAGTAGAGTAGATGTGGACAGGATGAATCCCCTGGTGGAGGAGTTTAAGACCAGAGGACACAGCCTCAGAATAGAGGGATGTCCATTTCAAACAGAGATGAGGAGGAATTTCTTTAGCCAGAGGGTGGTGAATCTGTTGAATTTATCGCCGTAACTGTTGTGGAGGTCAGGTCACTGAGTATATTTAAAGCAGAGGCTGATAGATTCTTGCTAAGTCAGGGTGTGAAAGGTTGCTGGGAGAAGGCAGGAGAATGGGGTTGGGAGGAAATTAGATAATCATGATCAAATGACAGATCAGATTCGACGGGCTGAATGGCCTAATTCTGCTCCAATAGTTTATGGTTTTATGATCATCTAAAAATACATATATACAAGAAACAGAAAACAGTTCTTGGCTTACTTTACAGTCAGTGCCAGTCAGTCTATACAGTCAGAGTGGTGTGAAGCTGATGCATTTATAGATTAACACATCATATGTAAATAGCACCAGTACCACCATCTTCCTCTTTATCTGATTTCACTTATCACCTGTGAGCTTTTGCTCTGCCCTCTACTCCCCCCCCCCCCACCCCCACCAATTCTTATTCTGGCTTCTTCCTCCTTTATTTTGAGTATTGAAGAAGGATCTCAGCCCAAAACGTGACGGTTTATTCCCCTCCATAGATGCTGCCTCACCTGCTGAGCTCTTCCAGCATTTCAAAGTTCGAGGTTCAAAGTAAATTTTATTATCAAAGTACGTATGTGTCATCACATACAACCCTGAGATTCATTTTCCTGTGGGCATACTCAGCAAATCTATAGAATTGTAACTATAACAGAATCAATGCAAGATCAACCACAATACAGAAGACAACAAACTGTGCAAATACAAAAATAAATAAATAGCAATAAATAACAAGAACATGAGATAATAAGATAAAGAGTCCTTAAAGTGAGATCATTGGTTGTGGGTGCAAACATGAGGAATTCTGCAGATGCTGGAAATTCAAGCAACACACATCAAAATTGCTGGTGAACGCAGCAGGCCAGGCAGCATCTCTAGGAAGAGGGGACAGTTGACATTTCGGGCCGAGACCTTTCAGTTAGTCCTGACGAAGGGTCTCGGCCTGAAACGTCAACTGTACCTCTTCCTAGAGATGCTGCCTGGCCTGCTGCGTTCACCAGCAACTTTGATGGGTGTCATTGGTTGTGGGAACATCTCAATGGATAGGCAAGTGAGTGTCGTTATCCCCTGTTGTTCAAGAGCCTAATGATTGAGGGTAGTAATTGTTCTTGAATGTGGTGGTGTGAGTGCTAAGGCTCTTGTACCTTCTACCTGATGGTAGCAGCGAGACCTGGGTGGACAATCATGTGGTCTGTTTGAATAATTCACCCTGAAAGTGCTTGTGGAACTGTTTCATTGGACCCAGTCTCTTGGTGCCCAGTGGAAGCTGGACTTTAAATGGCAGTCCTTCTCTTCAAAGCCTTTGAGTCCTCTAACAAACAGCTGCAGCCTATAACGCACCGGTTGGGAGAATTCACTTACTCACACCTCATTGCACTAGAAGATCAATAGGTTTCAAGCAGACCAAAGTAGCTCTTTCGTTGAGTCTATTATCTTTGCAGCAGTTTGTCTCTGTTACATTGTCATCAGCAAGAACTCTTGGAGCAACGCGCACAAAATCGCTGGAGGAACTCAGCAGGTCAGGCAGCATCAATGGAGGGGAATGAACAGTCCACTTTTAAAGCCAAGGCACCCTTCGATTCCATTTTAGACTTTGACTGAGCACAGTCCACAAAGGGACAGACAATTGTCTGAACCTCATCACAAACAGTATCGAGGGGAGCATGCATTGGGACTGGGACTCCAGCCTTTGCAGGAAGGATCCAATGGAGAGACCTCCATTAACTGGTAAATTGGTAAGCTGGTTTATTATTGACTCATTGCTCAGTATTCAATACTATCATCCCCTCAAAACTAATCAATAAGCTCCAAGACTTTGGCCTCAATATGTCCTTGTTCAGTTGGATCCTGGACCCTCACTTGCAGACCCCAGTCAGTTCAGATTGGCTACAACATCTCCTCAACAATCTTCATCAGCACAGGTGGGCTGTGTGCTTAGCCCCCTGCTCCACTCGCTTTACGCTTATGACCGTGTGGCTAAGCACAGCTCCAATGCCATATTTAAGTTTGTTGAAGACTCCACTGTCCTGGGCCAAATCAAGGTGGTGATGAATCAGCATATAGGAGGGAGGTTGAAAATTTGGCTGAGTGGTGTCTCACTTAATGTCAGCAAGATCAAAGACCTGATTATAGACTGCAGGAGAGGGAAACCAGAAGTCCATGAGCCAGTCCCCTTTGGAGGATCAGAAACTTTGAGTTCCTAGATGCTATTAAATAAGGGGACCTGTCCTGGGCCAGAGTATAAGTGCAATTTTGAAGAAAGTTCGGCAGTGCCTCTACTTCCTTAGGAGTTTCTGGAGATTCAGCATGACATCTAAAACTTTGACAAACTTATAGTGGAAAGTATATTGACTGGCCGCATAATAGCCTGGAATGGAAACACCAAAGCTCCTGAACAGAAAATTCTACAATAAGTAGTAGATAAGTCACAGTCCATTATCAGGGACCCTCATCGCCCAGGACATGCTCTCTTCTTGGTGCTGCCATCAAGGAGAAGTTTTAGGAGCCTCAGGACTCACACCACCAGGTTCAGGAACAGTTATTACCCTCAACCATCAGGCTCTTGAACCAAAGGGGATAACTTCACTCAACTTCACTTGCCCCATCATTGAAATGTTCCCATAACCCATGGACTCATTTTCAGGGACTCTTCGTGTCATGTTCTTGATATTTATTGCCAGATAGTTATATTTACATTTACACAATTTGTTGTCTTCTGCTCTCTGGTTGAAAGACCTACTTTGCCAGTCATTCATTTACTCTGTTATAGTTACTATTCTCTAGATTTATTGAGAATGCCCACAAGAAAATGAATCTGAGGGTTGTACACGGTGACATATATGTACTTTGATAATAAAATTTACTTTGGACTTTGAACTTGAACATGTACTGAGGTACAGTGAAAAACTGATTTCCATGTTTTACATGCCATCCACACAGATCGTTTCACCACATCAGAACATTGAGGGAAAAACAATAACAGAATGCAGATAGCAGTGTTGCAGTTACAGAGAAATTGCAGCACAGGCAGACAATGTGGTGCAAGGCCGGAATGAGGAAAACCGTGAAGTCGAGAGCCCATCATATCAGGCAAAAAGCTCCATTCAATAATCTTATAACAACTGGTTCAAGAGCAAGTTTGGATCGATAGGAGTGCCGGGCTGATTGGAAAAGTCAGATACGGGCCAGAACATGGTGGCGTGGTCCAAGCCCAGAGCGTATTGAAGTGACAGGGCCCAGGTCTTAGTGTGAGGGACGATCCAGTGCCTTGAAAATCTAAACGCTGGTCTGGATGGGTTGAAAAGGCAGGATGTCGTGGACTGGAGACGAGGGTCAAGCCGGTTCTGCGTGCTGATCCGCGACATTGACTCCGCTCTTCGCTGCACCCAGGCTGAGGCTGTGGGCTTGCCCTGGGCTTCGGGATCCTGGTGCAAAGAGAGTTTTGAGTCTCAGGTCTAGGAGTCTGGAGGTGACTTTGCTTGGAATTATCGTATTGAGGCCGAAGCTCTAGTCAACCAAAAATGATGGTAGAAATGCACAAGTAAGGTTCAAAAGTCAAAGTAAATTTATTATCTAAGTATGTAGCATTCTACAATGACAGGAAACCTGCAGGAGGGTTTTTAAAGTGAAAAATCCATTGCACTGGGGCAGTTCCACTCTCCCGACCTCGGGAGTCCGGGTCCAGTGGTACGAACAAGTGTCACAAGCTGGGGTCTTCCTTGCTTGTGGCGGATGACCATGACATCTGCTGTGCCTTGTCATGCCCCTCGCTCTTTTTCATGGACTGTTCCAGAACTGCCTTCCTGGCCTTCGGATATCACTGTAGATCTCATCCGCCCAGTCTGCCGGAGCTGAGCCCACATGCTGGGACTAGCATGAGGCTTGCCATCTACCCTCACCTGGTTTAGCCCGCCTGTCGAAGCGGTGTACTGGGGCGTGGCCGCTATCACATGCAAACAGCTACTTGGAGCTGCAGGTGAGACCTGAGTGTCCATTAGGGACCAAAGGTGAGTGAGCTACCCCAGAATGGGCACCAGCCTCTTGAGCAGAGGTGCTGCCCTTCCCAGGACACCCCATACACCACCATCTATGTACCATATAGATATTTAGATTAGATTAGATTAGATTATGAGGACACTCAGTCCTCTTTTATTGTCATTTAGGAATGCATACATGCATTAAGAAATGGTACAATGTTTCTCCGGAGTGATATCACAGAAAACAGGACAAACCAAAGATAGAACCACATAATTATAGCATATAGTCACAGCAGTACAAAGCAATACCATAATTTGATAATATATCTTGCAAACCCTTCAGTAGTTGCATAGACACCTGAAGAGTAGACTATCTGTTGGATGGAAGTGATCAACAACTTTGATAGAGGCAGATGCCAATTTTTTAAGCTCACCAGTGGGAGGTGGTGCTTTAGCACTGCTGGCCCACCACCTCGAAGGAGTCTTGATCATAAGCGGGCCGAAACTCCTGAAGACAGGTGGCAGATCAACTGATGATCCCACTGGTGATAGCACAGGACAGTTAACATCTTAGACCATGTGTATTTTGTAACTCTAAGAACAGACCATGGGCACAGTAAAAAAAAAGTCTCAAAGTCCCCGAGTCGATCGACTCCCAAGTCCTAGATAGCAGGCGGCAAAAGGGAGAAACTCCCTGCCATAAACCTCCAGGCACCGTCAACTTGCCAATGCCTTGGAAGCAGCTGACCACAGCCGATATTTAAAGAAAAATAAAGAAATACAATAGAATTTATGAAGAACTATAAATAACAAAGACTGACAAGCAACCAAGGTGCAAAAGAAGGCCAATCGTGCAAATAATAGGAAAATAAAAATGATAATATTAAATAGAGAATAATAAAAATGTTAATATTGAGTTGTAGAGTCATTGAAAGAGAGTGAGTCTATGGGTTGTGGAAACCATAACATCCCAAAACACTCATCCTCATTTGAGAGTGGTAAACATATCACACAGTAGAGTCAGTGTGTTGTACTGTGGCCCAGAAGGAATTAATTTCTAGGTAACTGAACAATGAACGTTAAGATGGAAAATCAAAAACATTTTTTTTTCCATAAACCTGATTTCTAACGGATTCCTGTTAGCATAGTTGAATTTGTTCCATTTTCCTTCCCTTATTTCCCAAATGGAAATGAAACAAAATAACAAATCGAATCAGAATTTGGTTTCAGAATGGTATCTTATACATTTTTGCTCTGAAATTAAGGTTCTGCTTCCTGAATATGAAGATATTTTTCTGGCAATTTAACAATATTGAGGCTTGTACTCAGATACAGCCAGCGCACGTTGTCCAAGAGCACAGTTTATCCAGAATGAGAAATATTGAAGTTGTTTTTAATTCAAGATGTAATTTGACTCAAAAAATGTTTCATTTCCACCCAGTCACTGAAGGCATTTCAAGTCAGGGATTAATAGTCTGGGACATTCCAGTGGATATGTGGGACAGAGCTGGAAGGTAGACAAGACAAAAGGTTACCTTGGATTGTATTAATCAGTGGAACAGATGCACAGAGCAATTGGCCATCTCCTTTACATTATTGTTATATCTTCCCCTTTAGTGCAACAATAAATGAACTTAAAGGGTTTTTTTTGCTCTAGATTCCAGCATAGAGTCATAGAAAAGTACAGAGTAGAAACAAGCCTTTCAGCCCACCTAGTCCGTGCCAAAGCCACGTCCCATCGACCTGCACCCAGACCATACCCCTCTATACCCCTACCATTCATATACCCATCCAATTCTCTGTTAAACGTTGAAATTGAGCTCGCATGCACCACTTGTGTTGGCAGTTCGTTCCACACTCTCACCGCTCTCTGAGTGAAGAAGTTTCCCCTCATGTTCCCTTTAAACTTTACATCTTTCACCCTTAACCTATGACCTCCGGTTGTAGTTCCACCCAACCTCAGTGGAAAAAGCCTGCTTGCATTTACCCTATCTATAGCCCTCGTAATTCTATGTCCTTCTATCAAATTTCTTCTTAGTTTTCCACATTCCAAGAAATAAAATCCTAAACTATTCAATCTTTCCTTATAACTCAGTTCTTCTATGGTAACATCCTTGTAAATTTACATTGTAGTCTTTCAACCCTACTTACATCTTTCCTGCAGGTAGGTGACCAAAATTGCACACAATATTCCAAGTTAGGCCTCACCAATGTTTCATGCAACTTCAACATAACATCCCATCTCCAGTGCTCTAAAGTTTGATTTATGAAGGCCAATGTGCCAAAAGCAACTTCATCTGCAATCTCCAAGGTGCCTGGTTTATGCCTTATGTAATCAGAGAAGCAGTCAGATTCAGAATGAAACAAACACCTGACCCATGTGAGCCACTCAGTTCCCCATGCTTGCTCCAACATTCACTAAGATCAAACAGAGTTAATCTTTTACCTCAGTGCCACTTTTCTGCAATAATCCCATTTTCTTTGATTCCTTTAATGTCCAAAAAATAAGTCCTTGTTTGAAATATACTCATCGAAAGAGCATTTGCAGCTCTCTTAGGAGGAGAATTCCAAATATTCACTATTCCAGATGTAAAAGAAATCTTCTCATGCTAATCCTCAATGAGCGACCCCTAATATTGCAACAGTGACCCCTGGATCTAGAATGGTGGTGAAGTTATTGGGGAGATATTTTGGTAATTTCTCCCCCTTCCCTTTCTCTTCTCTTTGCTTGCCTATCATCTCCCTCAGATGCCCCTCCTCCTTCCTTTTCTCCCATGGTACATTCTTCTCTCCTATCAGATTCCTTCTTCTTCAGCCCTTTACTTCGTCCACCTATCACGTCCCAGCTTCTTATTCCATCCTCCCTCCCCCACCCACCCACTTTTCCTGGTTTCACCTATCACCTGCCAGCTTGTACTCCTTCCCCCACCCCCCATCTTCTTATTCTGGCTTCTTCTCCTTCCTTTCCAGCCCTCATCAGGTGTTTCAGTGCAAAATGGTGTCTCCTTATGTTGGTTTTGCTTGCTTATAACTATTGATGAGACCCATCCTGGAGACAGAACAAAGCCAGAACGTGGAATAAGCTTTTATTCAACAAAACTCTCCTATCAGATTTCTTCTTCTCCAACCTTTGACCTCTTCCAATCATTTGGCTTGACCTATCACCTCCCAGCTAGCCTCCTTCCACTGCCCCCATCTTTTTATTCTGGCGTCTTCCCGTTTCCTTCTCAGTCCTGAAGAAGGGTCTTGGCCCGAAACATCAACTGTTTATTCATTTCCATAGGTGCTGAGTTCCTCCAGCATTTTGTGCGCATGTTTTATTCTGGATTTCCAGCAACTACAGACATTCTTGTGTTTATTGTAGGTTGTGAGGTTCTGTTTAAGGATAGGTGTATTTGGTACATATCAAGCTCCTGATCTACTCAGATCTGTTTACACTCACCTCAGTTCCCGGCTTCTTTGCCCTTGTTTGCCTACTCTCACCAGTGCCGAAAAGATTAACGATGTCGATCTCATGGAACTGAAATCAGAGATGGTATATTGATGGTTGAGACCCTTCCAAGGACTGACCAGGATGTAATCTCTGTCTCCAGGACGCTGGATGTGGAACAGTGATGAATCTACAGACACGGCCTCACGCCAGCAGAGACACAGAAACAGCTTGCTGCTGCTTACGCACAGGAGGGGGGAGCTGGGAGGGACCTAGGGGTTCTAACATTTTACTGTCATTCCTTCTTTGTGGGCACTTCTCTGTTTTCGTGGATGGTTGCGAAGAAAAAGCATTTCAGGGTGTATATTGCATACATTTCTCTGACATTACCTTTGAAACCTTTGAACAGCAGTGCAATCAGAGCATGAGTATTTAGATAGATAGATAGATAGACATACTTTATTGATCCTGAGGGAAATTGGGTTTCGCTACAGCTGCACCAACCAAGAATAGAGCATAAATATAGCAATACAAAAACCACAAACAATCAAACAATAATATGCAAACTATGCCAGATGGAAATAAGTCCAGGACCAGCCTATTGGCTCAGGGTGTCTGACCCTCCACGGGAGGAGCTGCAAAGTTCGATGGCCACAGGCAGGAACAACCTCCCATGATGCCCAGTGTTGTATCTGGGTGGAATATGGCCGGAGTCCAACAGCAAAAAGTTCAATATCCGGTCTACAAACACGTTCCTCGATCATAATATGACCAGGATTGCACCATCCGTTGTTAACCAGAACAGCAAGCCCCCAACTCCTTTACGCTTACCGCTCTCAGTGCACTTCCGGTCAGCCTGAACAGTCTGGAAGCCCTCCATGGAAAAGTTTTGGTTGGGTATGTAAAGGTTACAAAGAACATTCAAGGCATTGTCCAGAACAATGACCAATCAAAGAAAGTCAGCCTGGGGATTGGTTGACAGCTGACCAGTAAGAGTTGTTTGCTTTGACTTGCCGTAACAGTTTATTGCTTTCTATAGATGCTGCCTGACCTGCTGAGTTCAGTGGTTCAACTTAATATCAGAGTGTGTATACAATATACAATCTGAAATTCTTCCTCATCACAGACATCCATGAAATAAAACAAAAACAATGAATGAATGACAGAAAATGTCAGAAACCCAAACCCCAAAGCATTCCTACAGCATTTTGTGTATTTATTACCATTGGTGCGTCTGGTAGTGTTATGATCCTACTTATCAACCATCTTGTCAGAAATACTGAATTGGTTATGGGAAGATACACACGAGAGGAAAGAAATGGGAACTTCTGAAAATATTATTTTTTAGTCCCACTAAGTACATGGTGATCTTGCCAATACGTGGTGGCTTCCACTATGACTGCAGCTGTTGAGAAATTGCCAAATTTTGAGGCAGTGAGATCCAATTATTCACTTAGTTAATCAAAACCAAATGTAAGCCTAGGAAAACCATAGTAGATATATTGAGCAGAAGTGTTCTATTTCCAAGGTATGTTGCCTTTCTTAAATATAACTTCCTGCATGATTTTCTTCATAAAGTAAACACCCTAGAGTTAAAAATAAGTTGGGAGACCACATCATCGAGCACCTCTGCTCCAGCCACCACAAGCGAATCTTCCCGGAATCCAAACCGTTTAATTGTGATTCCATTCCCGTTCTGACATGTTGGTTCATGGCCTCCTCTTGTGTCAAGAGGAGGCCATCCTCAGGGTAGAGGAGCAACACCAGGGGTAGAGGAGCAGATGGAGTTCAACCCGGAGAAGTGTAAGGTGGTACACTTTGGAAGGACATACTCCAAGGCAGAGTACAAAGTAAATGGCAGGATTCTTAGTAGTGTGGAGGAGCAGAGGGATCTAGGGGTACATGTCCACAGATCCCTGAAAGTTGCCTCACAGGTGAATAGGATAGTTAAGAAAGCTCATGGGGTGTTAGCTTTCATAAGTCCAGGGATAGAGTTTAAGAGTCGCGATGTAATGATGCAGCTCTATAAAGCTCTGATTAGGCCACACTTGGAGTACTGTGTCCAGTTCTGGTCGCCTCACTATAGGAAGGATGTGGAAGCACTGGAAAGGGTACAGAGGAGGTTTACCAGGATGCTGCCTGGTTTAGAGAGTATGCATTATGATCAGAGATTAAGGGAGCTAGGGCTTTACTCATTGGAGAGAAGGAGAATGAGAGGAGACTTGATAGAAGTGTATAAGATAATAAGAGGAATAGATAGAGTGGATAGCCAGCACCTCTTCCCCAGGGCACCACTGCTCAATACAAGAGGACATGGCTTTAAGGTAAGGGGTGGGAAGTTCAAGGGGGATATTAGAGGAAGGTTTTTTACTCAGAGAGTGGTTGGTGCGTGGAATGCACTGCCTGAGTCAGTGGTGGAGGCAGATACACTAGTGAAGATTAAGAGACTACTAGACAGGTATATGGAGGAATTTAAGGTGGGGGGTTACATGGGAGGCAGGGTTTGAGGGTCAGCACAACATTGTGGGCCGAAGGGCCTGTACTGTGCTGTACTGTTCTATGTTCTATGTTCTAACACCTTATATTCCATCTGGTTAGCCTCCACCCTGATGGTATGAATATCAATTGCACCTCCCAGTGAACAAACTTCCCCCCTCAACTCCCCACTCTGACCTTTTATTTCCTCCTTCTTCTCTTTCTCCTATGGGCCACCCTCCTCTCCTATCAGATTCTATCTTCTCCAGTCCTTGACTTTTCCAATCACCTGGCTTCACCTATCACCTTCCAGCTAGCTTTATTCCCCTCCCCCCACCTTTTATATTCTTTCCCCTTCCTTCTCAGTCCTGAAGTATGGGTCTCAACCTGAAACGTCGACTGTTTATTCGTTTCCATAGATGCAGTCTGACCTGCTGAGTTCCTCTAGCATTTTGCGTGTGTTGCTTTGGGTTTCCAGCATCTGCAGACTTTTTCATGTTCATTACAGGTTGGGAGGTCCTGTTCAAGAATTGGTGGACTTGGCACATATCAAGCTCCTGACCTATCCAGTCATCTTACTGTCATCATTCTCCTTTGCTTATCCTGCTTGTTATTTCTTCAAAAAAATTCTAGCAGAATTGTAGGGCAAGATATTCCCTTAAGGAAATCATGCTGACTATGGCCTATTTTATCATGTGCCTCCAAGTACTCCGAAACAATAATTCTTAACAATCAAGTCCAACATCTGAGGTCAGACTAACTGGCCTATAATTTCCTTTCTTCTGCCTTTCCTCCTTCTTAAAGCATGGAGTGACATTTGCAATTTACTATTCCTCCGGAACCATGCCAGAATCAATTGGTTCTTGAAAGATGATTACTAATCCCTCCATGATCCTTTCAACCACCTTCTTCAGAACCCTGGGAACCCTGGTCCAAATGACTTATTTACCTTGAGCTCTCTCAGATTCCCAAGAACCTTCTCCCCAGTAATGGCAATTTCACACACTTCTGCCCCCCTGACAATCTCAAACTTCAATCATACTAGTGGTGTCTTCCACAGTGGTCTAATTCAAAATACTTACTCAGTTCATCCACTATTTGCTTGTCCTCCAGTACTCCCTTGCCAGCGTCATTTTCCAGTGGGATGTCATCTGCTCTCATCTCTCTTTTATGCTTTGTGCAGGTTTTTAAAAGTTTCCCAATCCTCTAGCTACCCGCTTATTTTTGCCCCATTATATTCCCTCTCTTGGGTTTTTATGTTGGCTTTGACTTCTCTTGTTAGCCACGGTTGTGTCATCTTGCCTTTAGAATACTTTTCTTCTTTGGGATGTATATATCCTGTGCCTTCCAAATTGCTTCCAGAAATTCCAGGCATTGCTGCTCTGCTGTCATCCCCGCCAGTGTTCTTTTCCAATCAATTTTGGCCAGCTCCTCTCTCATGCTTCTGTAATTCCCTTTACTCCACCGTGAGATTGATACATCTGACTTTTAGCTTCTTCTTCTCAAATTGCAGCATGAATTCTAACATTTTATGATCACTTACCCCTAAGGGTTCCTTTATCTTAAGCTCTCAAATCAATTCTGGTTCATTGTACAACACCCAATCCAGAATAGCTGATCCTCTATTGGGCTCAATTATGAGCTGCTCTAAAAAGCTATCTCATTGTATTCTAGAAACTCCCCCTCTTGGGATCCAGCAAAAACCTGATTTTCCCAATCTCCCTGCATATTGAAATCCCACATGACTATTGTAACATTACCTTTTTGACATGCATTTCTATCTTCCATTGTAATTTGTAGACCACATCTTTCCTACTGTTTAGGTGTCTGTATAAAGCTCCCATCGGGTCTTTTTACCCTTGCAGTTCCTTAGCTCTACCCACAATGATTCAACTCCTTCCATTCTTATGTCACCTCTTTCAAATGATTTGATTTCATTTCTTACCGACAGAGCCATGACACCCCTTTGCCTGCCTGTCCTTTCAATACAACTTGTATACTTAGATGTTAAGCTCCCAGCTATAATCTTTTTTCAGTTATGAAGTTATGCTTCAGTGATGCATACAGTGTCGTACATGCCAATCTGTAACTGCACTACAAGTTCATCTAACTTACCTTATTCCATATACTGCACGCATTCAACTATAACATCCTTTAGTCCTATATTCACCCTTTTCGATTTTGTCTGCCTTTTACATTGCAACTCATCCTGTTGACTGCAATTTTGCCCTATCATCAGCCCCTCCTTGTTAGGAGTCTTAGGAGTCTCACTACCCACTGCCTCTGTTTGCAAACCAACTACCTCATACCCAGCACTATCACTCCAGTTCCCATCCCCCCGCCAAATTAATTTAAACCCTCCTGAACAATTATAGCAAACCTCCCCACAAGGATATCGGTCCACCTAGGGTTCAGTTGTCACTCATCACTTTTGTACCGGCCGTTCCTTGCCCAGAGGAGATCCCACTGATCCAGAAATCTGAACCCCTCCACCCGGCACCAGTTCCTCAGCCACACACTCACCCGCCAAATCATCCTATCCTTACCCTCACTGGAGCGTGGCACAGGCAGCAATCCATAAATTACGACCCTGGACGTCCTGTTTCTCAGCTTTCTGCCTAGCTTTCAACAATCTCTCATCAGGAACTCCTCACCTTTCCCACCTTGGTCATTGGTGCCACTACATACAAGACTTCAGGATGCTCCCCCTCCCGTTTTAGAATGCAGTGGACCCGAACTGAGATATCCCTCTCCCTGACACCTGGGAGGCGACAGATCATCTGGGTGTCTCAATCGCGCCAACAAGATCTTGTCTCCATTCCTCCAACGATGGGATCTCCTAGCACCACTGTAGTCCTCGTCACCTCTCTTCTTTGCTTGGCCAGAATGAGGGGTCACAGTCTGAGGATAAAGGGGAAGCCTTTTAGGACCGAGATTAGGAAAAACTTCTTCACAGAGAGAGTGGTGAATCTGTGGAATTCTCTGTCACAGGAAACAGTTGAGGCCAGTTCATTGGCTATATTTAAGAGGGAGTTAGATATGGCCCTTGCGGCTAAAGGGATCAGGGGGTATGGGGGGAAGGCTGGTACAGGGTTCTGAGTTGGATGATCAGCCATGATCATACTGAATGACGGTGCAGGCTTGAAGGGCCGGATGGCCTACTCCTGCACCTATCTTCTATGTTACTATGTTTCTCCTCCGAGCCACAACAGCAGACTCAGTGTTAGAAAATCAAGTCACGACAGCTGCCCCGTAGAAAGTTGTCCCCCTCAACAGTACCCGAAGTGGCATACCTATTATTGAGGGGAACGGCCACGGGGGCGCTCTGCACTGGCTGCACATTCTCCTGACAGTCACCCAGTTACCTGTCCGCAGCATGCTTGGGGGGGTGAGTACCTCCCTGTAGCTTCTGTCTATCACCTCCTCAATCTCCTGTATGAGCTGAAGGTCATCAATCTGCAGCTCCAGTCACTTAGTGCATTCCCTGAGGAGTGCGGGCGAAGATGAGGTGGCGTGGCAGGGTCACCTGTAGTTTAGAATCAATCAGAATCAGATTCAAGTTTGTCATGGAGTTTGCTGTTTTGAGGCAGCAAGTACACTGAATTGAATTGACTTCATTTCTTACATCCTTCACATACATGAGGAGTAAAAATCTTCATGTTATGTCTCTATGTAAACGTACCATGTGCAATCATAGTAATTTATAATAATTTATAATAAATAGTAAAGTAAAGGCATCCATTAGTTTTGCGAGACCATGGATCTGCGCCTGGAAAGTCTTCACTCTCCAGGGCGCAGGAATGGGCAAGGTTGTATGGAAGACCAGCAGTTGCCCATGCTGCAAGTTTCCCCTCTCCACGACACCGCTGTTTACCCTCTCAACCCCAGATCCACTGATGTCAATAGGGATTAGCGCATCTCCATTCCTCCTGCAATCCACAACCAGCTCCTTTGTTTTTGTGACATTGAGGGAGAGGTTGTTTTCTTGACACCAATGTTGTCCAAGGGAAGGGCATTAAGACCCATATAGCTTGGCACCAGTGGCGTCGCAGAGCAATGTGTGATTAAGTGCCTTGCTCAAGGACACAACACATTGCCTCGGCTGGGGCTCGAACTCACGACCTTCAGGTAGCTAGTCCAATGCCTTAACCACTTGGCCACGTGCTCACACATATAATAAATAGAGCAATCAATATAATATAGACTACACTGAAATCAGCGTGAGTTCATCAGTCTGATGGACTGGTGGAAGAAGCTGTCCCGGAACCTGTTGGTCCTGGCTTTTATGCTGCGGTACCATTTCTCGGATGGTAGCAGCTGGAATAGATTGTGGTTGGGATGGCTTGGGTCCCCAATGATCCTACGGGCCCTTTTTATACATCTGTCCTTGTAAATGTTCTGAATCATAGGAAGTTCACTACCACAGATGCGCTGGGCTGTCTGCACCACTCTCTGCAGAGTCCTGCGATTAAGGGAGGTACAGTTTCCATACCAGGCAGTGATGCAGCCAGTCAGGATGCTCTCAGTTGTGCCCCCGTAGAAAGTTCTTAGGATCTGGGGGTCCATACCAAACTTCTTCAACCGTCTGAGGTAAAAGAGGCTCTGTTGTGCCTTTTTCACCACACAGCTGGTGTGTACAGACCACGTGAGGTCCTCGGTGATGTGGATGCCGAGGGACTTGAAGCTGTTTACCCTCTCAACCCCAGATCCACTGATGTCAATAGGGGTTACCCGTCTCCATTCCTCCTGTAATCCACAACCAGCTCCTTTGTTTTTGCAACATTGAGGGAGAGGTTGTTTTCTTGACACCACTGTAAGGCCACCTCGTTATTGTTTGAGATAAGGCCAACACTGCAGTACCTACTTGAAAAAATATATTTGATAATAAGAAATATATAAAAAAAAGAAATTTAAGTTAAATAAGGGTGCACAAAGAGAGAAAAATATGTAGAGATGGTGTTCAAGGGTTCATTGTCCATTCAAAAATCTGACGGTGGAGGGAAAGAAGCTGTTCTTGAAATGCTCAGTGTGGGTTTCAGGCTTCTTTGACACTAGCAATGAGAGGAGAGCATGTCCTGGGTGACGGGGGATCTTCATGATGGATGCCGCCTTTTTGAGGCATTGGCTCTCGAAGAAGTCCTGGATGCTGGAGAGTCTAGTTCCCATGATGGAGCTGGCTGAGTTAATAACTTTCTGCAACTCTTTCCGATCCTGTGCAGTGACCCCTCCATACCAGACAGTGATGCAGCCAGTTAGAATGCTCTCCATAGTACATCTGTAGAAATTTTCAAGTGAGTTTTTATGACAATGTTCCTCAAACTCCTAATTAAATAGTTGGGTTCACTTGTTCTCCAACCTTGGCAACTTATTCGAAAACTTTTCGTCGCCATGCGAGGAGACATCATCGGTGCGCTGTTGATTGTGGAGTGTTCTCCAAATGCGTGGCTTTATGTACTTTTCAATCAGCTGATTGGACGTCGTTTCCAGAACTCAATTGTGATGTGTGGAGGAAATCTCGTTGCTGATTGGCTGTGTGGCGAACTTTGTGCTTTGTGGTCTGGAATTTCGCTTCCATCGGCTCATAAGTAGGATCGAGGTTTACGTGATTGTCTGCAGAATTGTTTGCAGAAAAGCATGGTTCTTGGACTTCTATTACATGGCATGTGTTTGGTCGTGCTATGTGTTTCACTGTTGCCCATTTGAATTTGTGGCTCTCTTGATCTTCATGGGTAGAGATGATCACGTTGCTCCACGGTCAGTCGATGTTCATGGATCCTTGTAGATGGTTTTCTCCTGGTTTGCCCGACGTAATATTTGCTGCAGTCCCCACATTGGATTTCGGAATCCACACTGGTCTTGTCCAATCGTTTGCTTTGTTCTTTAGGTCTGCAAAGTACTCTCTTCAACCTTGCCGTTGGCTTGTGTGCGACTGAAGTTGTAAGTTCTTGGAGCAGTCAGTCCGAAATTTCAGAGATGTTTTGAATGTATGGAAGTACAACCCGTTTGGTTGCTTCTTGATTGGTGCATTGTTGACCTTGTTGGCAACTTCATATGGAATAAGCCGCTGTCATGCTTCGTAATTGCATCAATATGTAGGGCCCTGGGCAGATGCTCAGAGATATTGATACCCAGGAACTTGAAGCTGCTCACCTTTCCCACATCTGACCCCTTTCTTCTTCTGATCCCTCACATATGTTAGTCTAAGTTAGGGGGCTGAGAATTTAGATCCACTGTAGGAACAGGATTATGAGAAGTTAGTTGGCTTCTCTCCTTGAGTCGGAGTCAGAGAGTAACTCAGCTTAGGAACAGCTCATCTCGTTCTAAATGCACAACTAATCTCGTCTTATCTGACTGAAATTATCCCACAATCCTCTTAACCTCTCCTTTCCAGGTACCTGTCCAAATTATTTTAAATGTTTTTATTGTATCTGCTCTTCCTCCAGCAGCTCGATCCATTTACGAACCACCCTGTGGAAAAGCTGCCCTTCAGCTTTCTATTAAACCTTTCTCCTCTCACCTTAAATTGCTGCCTTCTGGTTCTTGATTCCTCATTCCCTGGGAAAAAGAACCAGCAGGAACAAATAACATTCTCAGTACAAAATCCAAACACGAATCATATTTAAGGTCTTTTCACCTTGTAAGACTTTGCTTACTTAATAATTTACAATCGGAGACAGTCCAAGAAATTCTATTTTTGCACATCTTAAACAACTGGTGCTTTGTAGATTCCATGGCTGTTAAAAGGTTGCAGTTACTATCCCACAACGAACAGGCTCTTGAACCAAAGGGGATAACTTCACTTGCTCCAAAATGTCTGTGCACCTCACATAAACGTTGTTGCAGGAAAGCAGCATCCTTTATCAGGGACCTCCACCTCCTAGGCCGTGCTGTCTTCTTGTTGCTGCTAGCAGGAAGATGGTACAAGAGCCTCAGGACTCACACCGCCAGATTCAGGGACAGTTACTACCCCTCAACCATCAGGCTCTTGAACCAAAGGGGATAACATCACTTCCATTATTGAAGTGTCCCCACAGCCAATGTATTCACTTTCAAGCACTCTTCATCTCATGTTCTCGATATTTATTTATTATTATTATTATTTCTTTCTGTTTGTATTTGCACATTTTGTTGTCTTCTGCACGCCCAAGTTGGGCAGTCTTTCATTGACGAGAAAATCTGCAGATGCTGGAAATCCAAGCAACACACACAAAATGCTGGAGGAACTCAGTAGGCCAGGAGGCGTCTCTGGAAAAGAGGATAATCGACGTCTCGGCCGAGACACTTCATCAGGACTGGAGAAAAAAAGATTATTGTTATGGTTATTATTCTAAAGACTTTTTGAGTGTGCCCGTGGGAAAATTAATCTCAGGGTTGTATATGATGACATAAATGTACTTTGATAATAAATTTACTTTGAACTTTGTGCTCACAACTATTCTTCCATTTACATCCTTCACGAATGTCTCAAAGTGCCCACATACATTCCGTTAACTTGATGTGCATTTATTCTAGCTTTGTCAGCAATTCTCAAGAGTGAGAAACTAAGTTCATTAAGAAAAAATACGATTTATTTCAGCCTTCCCAAGTTGTCTTTGATTCAGCAAATGGAAGAAAAATAAGAACGAGAAAATTGACCTGGACTGAGTACAAATTTATCTCAGTTATCAGTACACCTGCGATCTTAATCATTAAAACAGAGAATCAATGTCTTCACCAAGAGCTGGTTGGTTGCTGTAGGGAGTTTTGAGACATTCAAGACATGGCTGAATAATGGTCCCTATCTTGCAGTATTGATGAAGGTAAAACCACAGATGTTTACTGCTGTTACTTTACGAAACTGACACCAAATTTGTGATTTCCATCCATATGTTGTCAAACATGAAAATCTCAGGGTTGCTGTCAATAATCCAATGCTTCTTCACAGGGGAAATATTTGCAGAAACCTCGTCTATAATCAAAGGAAATTAGTAGAATTGATGTGATTTATGAAATAGCCTAGATGTGAAGTACCCTGGAAATCTAACATCATTGCAAGTGTTCTGAGCAAGTTTTTAATGGCATGCTGAGCTGTAAACACTATTTAGCAAACTCTCGAGACTCAAAACATTAACTTTACATCAACTGATTGTAATTCCCACAAGCAAATATTTCAATATGTAAGAGATTTTGAATTGCTTTAGATTTGCCTCAAAGCTGCCAGGGCGCTGCTTGGAATTTCCCTCCACCTCCATCAGTAAATCATACCCTAGACTGTAAGACATAAGAGCAGAATTAGGCCATTCAGCCCATCGTGTCTGCTCCTCCATTTGTTCATGGCTGAGTTATATTCCCTCTCAACCCCAATTCTCCTGCTTTCTCCCCGTAAACTTTGACTCTCTTACTAGTAGAGAACCTATCAATCTCTGCTTTAAATATACAATGACTTGGCCTCCACAATTATTCCGGCAGTTTCACCACCACCTGGCTAAAGAGATTCCTCCTCACCTGCGTTTAAAAGCGTGAGGATGACCGAAGGTGATGTTCAGCCGGGTCAGTGCAATCCAACTTTATGTTTTGGGCAGTATCAGTTTACAGCTGAGGAACATCAGGCAATCCAAACTGCATTGCAAAGGTGCCTGGGCCCAGAATACATTAGTCAACGTCCAGCAGGTGGAGGTCAAAAGGTCTGCTGCTTTGAGGGTCACAGAGTTGTCAACCAAGCTAATGAACTTTTTGGATATAATGGGTGGTCCCATTCCATCACACAACAAAATGTTGATTTTGTGGATCTCAATAATGGAAAATTTTATGTGGGTGTCAGTGCATTTGTAAAGGTCCAACTCAAGGACGGATGTTTCCATGAAGAATTTGGTTATGGAGTGATTGAGGGACTGAAATCCAAGGCAATGTCCCTGGAGAAGGCCAGGAAGGAAGCAGTTACTGATGGATTAAAGCGATTTCTGAAATCCTTTGGTTATGCCTTGGGTAATTGTATTCTGGATAAAGAGTATCTGCAAATGGTTAATAAACTACCTCGGCAGCAAACAGATTTTATTTTTAAATTTAAAAAAAAAGAGATTCCTCCTCATCTCTGTTCTAATGGGACATGCTTCCATTATGAGACTATGTCCACTAGTCCTAGATTCTCCCACCAGAAGGAACAACCTCTCCATGTCCACTCTATCTAGGCCTTTCATTATTCGGTAGGTTTCAATAAGATCCTTAATTGTTCTTCTAAACTCCAGTGAGTTGGAGCATTGAGCCATCAAAATAGATTATTCTTGTTATTCCTGGAATCATTTGCTCGACTGGGAGGGTTCAGAGGAGATTCACGGGAATGATTCTAGGAACGAAAGGCTTAAGGTATGAGGAGCATTTGATGGCTCTGGGCCTGTACTCACTGGAATCCAGAGGAATAAGAGGGGATCTCATTGAAACCTATCAAATGTTGAAAGGCTTCGATAGAGTCGATATAGAGAGGATGTTTCCTATGATGGTGGAATCTAGGACCAGAGGGCACCACCTCAGAATAGAGGGACGTCCATTTAGAATGGAGTCATGGAGGGATTTCCTCAGCCAGAGCATGGTGAATCTGTGGAATTTGTTGCCACACGTGGCTGTGAAGGCCAAATCATTGGTCTATTGATCATTACCGAATGTCTCTCTGGTGCTTCCTGCACTCTCCCCTCTCCCTTCCACTCCTTTGGGATGGCACGGTACCATAGTGGTTAGCACGACACTTTATGGCACAGGTGAACCAGATTCAATTCCCACTGCGGTCTGTAAGGAGCCTACACGTTCTCCCCGTGACCACGTGGGTTTCCTCCGGGTGCTCTGGTTTCCTCCCACAGTCCAAAGACACACTGGTAGGTTGGTTAGTTGGTCATTGTAAATTGTCCTTTGATTAGGCTAGGAGGAATCAGGGGTTGCTGAGCGGCACGGCGTGGCTCGACGGTCTGAAAGAGCCTACTCTGCGCTGTATCTCAATAAGTATATATGTGTTCGTCCATCGTCAATGCTGATGAGGACCTCGACACCACATGATGGTGTCGAGACTAGCGCGTGGTTTGGATTTAAGTGAGGGAGAGTTGCGCAGCGTCAGCCTCACTCTCTCTTCCCAATTCCCATCTGGATCCAGTGGCAAGACAGAGTCGAGACGGCTGGAGATGGGACCAGGCACAGTGGATGACCAGGTCGTCTTCTGTGTCTTGTCCTGCTCTACACGTTCCCCGACGCTTGCGGAGACCGCCTTCTTGACCGTTGGACCTTCCATTGGTCTCGTCCGCTCAATCCGCCGGAGTATGTCATCACATGCTGGGATAGACAACTCCCTATCTCACCAAGGGTTTGAGACCCGTCGGCCACCCTCACCTGATTTAGCCGGCTTGTTGAAGCCGTTGCCTGGGGTGTGGCCGCTGTCACATGCAAACAGCTACAGGGAGCCACAGGTGAGAGCTGAGTGCCAGGTGGGGACCAAAGGTGGACTAACCGCCTTGAAAAGGATGTGACATGTTCCCCCACCAGAGGTGCTACCCCTCCCTGACACTCCATAAACCCCCAATAAGTATATAAATAAATTATCGCAATCATGACTCCCCTCTCCCTGCCCCCATCCTACTCTCAATCCACAATAGGGATCTTTTTAGAATCAGGTTTATCATCACACACTTAAAAACCACAAGACCATAAGCTGTCATGAAATTTGTATTTTGTTGCTACAGCAGTACAGTGCGATACATAAAATTACTAAAGTACTGTGCAAAAGTCTTAGGCATCCTAGCTATGTATGTGTGTCTGAGACTTTTTCACAGTACTGTGCGTTCAGACCTTGGAGCTGAACTTGGACGTAGCTCGTTGACTATCAATTTATGAGATTAACAATGAATGCTTTGCCTTATTAAGTCTGTTTGAATCAGATTCAGATTTATTACCACTATCTCCAATAACGTGGAATTTGTTATTGTATAGCAACAGTACAGTGCACAGATGTGAAATTACTGTAAACTATATAACTACATAAATAATCCACAAGGAAAGAATGCTGAGGTAATATGCATGGACCACTCAGAAAGTTTACAGAGATGTTGACAGGACTGGAGGGCGAGATTTATATGGAATAGATTGAATAGGTTAGGACTTTATTCCCTGGAATGCTAAAGACTGAAGAGAGATTGGTATACAAAATTATGAGGGGTATAGATCGGGTAAATGCAAGCCCGAGTTTGGGTATGGCTACAACCAGAGGTTAAGGTTAAAAGGTGAAAAGGTTAAGGTTCACATGAGGGGAAACTTCTTCACTCAGTCGGGTGACGAGGGTGTGGAACGAGCTGCTAGTGCAAGTGGAGGATGTGATTTTGATTTCAACGTTTAAGAGAAGTCTGGATAAGGCACATGGGTGGGAACGATTTGGAGGGCTATGGCCCATGTGCAGGTCAATGGAACAAAGCAGATTAAGTGGTTCGGCTCAAGGGCCTGTTTCTGTTCTGTACTCTTCTATGACTCTAAGCTGTTTCTGCATCCTTGTGTTGGGTGTTCAGGCTCCTGTACTTCCTCCACAATGGTAGTAATGGATGGTGAGTATCCTTAGTGATGGTTGCCGCCTCGATGAGGCACCGCTTCTTGAAGACGTCCTCGATGATGGAGTGCGCTGTGCGGGTGATGGAGCTGGCTGTGTCTACCACCCTCTGCAGCGCCTTGTGATCCTATGCAACCTTCATAAGCCCATAAGATATAGGAGCAGACTTGGCCCATCAGGTCTGCTCTGCCATTTCATCATGGTTGATCCACTTTCCCTCTCAGCCCTGATTTCCTGCCTTCTCCCTGTAACCCTTCATGCCCTGACTAATCAAGAATCTATCACCCTCTGCCTTAAGTATACCCAATGACTTGGCCTCCACAGCCGCCTGTGGCAACGAATTCCACAGATTGACCACTCTCTGGCTGAAGAAATTCCTCCTCACCTCCACTTGAAAAGATCAACCCTCTATTCTGAGGCTGTGGCTTCTGGTCCTCCATGTAGTTTAACATAGTGAAAAGCCTACAATTGATACAAGCAGTACATTTTAACTCTTGCCTGGACAATGAATGGACATGTGGTTTTGGTGGAAGACGTATGAGATTTTCAGTCTCCACACAAATTACGACATCAGGAGGAAAGGTAGCCCCAATAGTAAAAATGTTCCAGATAAAATAATAGGAAGATACTGAACCTATTTCTCCGTCTTGTAGATAATTCCTGATCTGTGTCTTAATTCCAATTATGCATCCTGGTTCAAAGAACTTTAATACCATCCCCTTACAAAAATCTATCTTGTTTAATCATGACATGAAGATATGTGGCTGGATACTTAGTGCTGAAATTCAGACTGCAATGAGGACTGACAACTATATTTGCAAAGGGAATTAGATGTGCTAGTGAGAAGCTCGTCCAGAAAACACTGCCAAATGACTGTATTTGTCTGCACAGCAACACACACAAAATGCTGGAGGAGCACAGCAGGCCAGGCACCATCTATGGAGTTGATGTTTTGAAGCCCAGGCCCCCTTAGGATGCCACGTCTAACTTTATTTGGAGTAAGTGCAGTCTAAATTGGCAGAAAATTGTCTCATTCTCATCGAAGCAGTATTGAGGTGAGCCTGCTTTGGGAGTGGAGCTCCAGACCGTGCAGTGAGTTCTGGTGAAGGTTCTCAGCACAAAGCATTGATGGATTTTACACCTTCATGGATGCTGCATGACCTGCTGATTTTTTTTTTCCCAGTATTTTCTGTGTTGCTCAGGATTTCCAGCAGTTTTCCACAGGCATCACGGTATCAAAGAGGTAGGGCTCTGGAGTTTGGAGTTGAATCTTGGAGTCCTCTGTAAGCAATTTATTTATCTATTTAATTATTTATTGAGGTACTGCATGGAATTGGTCCTTCCTGCCCTTCAAGCCACACTACCCAGCAATCCACATCAAAGTTGCTGGTGAACGCAGCAGGCCAGGCAGCATCTATAGAAAGTGGTACAGTCGACGTTTCAGGCCGAGACGCTTCATCAGGGTCTTGGCCTGAAACGTTGACTGTACCTCTTCCTATAGATGCTGCCTGACCTGCTGCGTTCACCAGTAACTTTGATGTGTGTTGCTTGAATTTCCAGCATCTGCAGAATTCCTCTTGTCTACCCAGCAATCCGTTGATTTAGCCCTAGCCTAATCACAGGAAAATTTACAATGAACAATTAACTTTCTAACTGGTACGAGTTTGGACTGTGGGAGGAATCCCACCCAGGAGACCAATAGACTTCAATAGATTACTGAGGTCATTTGGTGTTCTAAAGAGTGGCGCAAGGTGTCTGGTGAAGGATCCTTTCGTCTTTCACACACCAGGTCAAATCCTTCCATTTAACTGGCGGAGTATATGTTTTATTGAGATTATAAACACAAGAGATTCTTTAGATGCTGGGAAAACAGAGTTACATACAGGGCAGGGTAGCGTGGTGGTTAGCAGCGACCCAGTGTAAGGAGTTTGAACATTTTTTAAAATTTTTTATTTATTGAGATACAGTGCAGACTTGTTCCTTCCCACCTTTTGAGAAGTGCTAACCAGCAATTTCTAGTCATGTGAGAATTTACAATGACCAACTAACCGACTATCCACCGCATCTTTAGACTGTGGGAGGAAACCAGAGCACCCGGGGTAAACCCAGGCAGTCACAGGGAGAACGTACAAGCTCCTTCCGGGCAGCCGCCGGAATTGAACTCGGGTCACTGCTTCTGTAAAGCGTTATGTGAACCACTAGGCTACAGTGCCACCCCAGTTTTATGCATTCCTTCCCATGTGTGCGTAGGTTTCCTCCGGGTGCTCCGGTTTCCTCCAATAGTCCAAAGGCATACCAGTTTGTAGGTTAATTGGTCATTGTCAATTATTCTGTGAGTTGGCTAGGATTAATCAGTGGGTGGCTGGGTGGTGCAGCTCAAGGCCCGTCTGTCTCTAAGTATAATATAATACAAAATATTTCTTCAGAATCTCTGGTGTTTATGATTTGTTCACACATTGCAGGTTTATGAGTGAATAATTCAGGATGATGAATGCAAAGGTTTCTTTTGATACTTTACCTCTCATTGTGGAGCATGATATTTCCTCTGATTGGAAAAGAACTATCTTCCAATTCCCTTACCAGCACCACCTACTCAGTGGCAAGAAAGTGACTCATCAGCAGTAGTTCAAAGTTCAAAGTTCAGAGTAAATTTATTATCAAACTACGTATATATCAGCAGACACTACTCTGAGTGCCAGGTACTAGCCCCCCAATCATTGAGGACAATCAAAAGGCAATACCTCAAGAAGGCAGCATTCATCTTTAAGGACTCCCACCACCCAGGACATGCCCTCTTCTCATTACTATAGTAACACATATAGTGTTGGTACGTAGCCAAGTGGTTAAGGCGTTGGACTAGTGATCTGAAGGTCGCGAGTTCGAGCCTCAGCTGAGGCAGCGTGTTGTGTCCTTGAGCAAGGCACTTAACCACACATTGCTCCTGCACGTTTATAGCCCAGCGGCGGCGGTTAGTGCAGGATGGTCGAGACAAGACATACAAAATGCTGGAGGAACTTAGCAGCATCTATAGAAATGAATAAACAGGAGCTTAAAGTACACACTCAGTGTTTTAGGAACAGTTTCTTCCCCTCTGCCATCATATTTCTGAACGGTCCTGAAACCTGTGAATACTTCCTCAATATTTGCTCTAATTGAATTTTTATTTATTTATGTTCCTTCAGTAATTTATAATATATATTACGTATTGTACTGCTGCTGCAAAACAACAAATTTCATGACATACGCTGGTGATATTAAACCTTATTCCAGTTCTGATTCTGAAGACTGAAAAGACAAAAGACATTCTAGCCAGAATCAGAATCGGACTCAAGTTTAATATCATTGGCATATGTTGTGAAATTTGTTGTTATACGGCAGCAGTACCTTGCAATACATAAAAGTAAAAACTGTAAATTATAATAAGAAGTATACATCAGTATATTAAAAATGTGGTGCAAAAAGAGAAAAAAAAGTAGTGAGGTCATGTTCGTGGGTTCAATGTCCATTCAGAAATCAGATGGCAGAGGGGAAGAAGCTACTCTTGAATTGTTAAGTGTGTGCCGTTGGTCTCTTGTACCTCTTTCCTGACAATAACAATGAGAAGAGGGCATGCCCTGCGTGGTTGGCATCCTTAATGATGGATGCTGCCTTTTTGAGGCTTCACTCCTTGAAGTTGTCATGGAAACCATGGAGACTAGTGCACACGATGGAGTTGACTAACTTTACAACTCTCTGCAGCTTGTTTTGATCCTGTGCAGCGTACACCCCTACTCCCACCCCCCATGGCAGACGGTGATCCAGCCAACACTAACTAAATTAATTTATTAAACTCCAGTCTTTATATTGCTCTCGCAACAAGCTGCTGGAGGAACTCAGTGGTTCAAGCAGCAACTGTGGGAGGAAATAAATTGTCAATGTTTCTAGTTGAAATCCTGCAGCAGGACTTCATATTTCTGTTCTCAATTCTGTGGAAGATGTTGAGGTAAGATTCTATTTAGGTAAAACTAATATTGACGGTAAACACAGGATCTCCAAGCATTAAAACAGAAAGTATCTCAAATACTGAGATTGAGGGGAGATTTAGAAGATTGAGGGGAGATTCAATAGAGGTATACAAAATTATGAGAGATATAGATAGATCTAGATTCAAAAGGCCTCTGCCTAATCAGAAATCTGTACTGGGAACAAACTGCCACTGTAAGAATAGATGGAGAAGTGAGTCAGTTTAACAAAAATCAAGAGAGGCGTTAGACCAGGGTGTGTTTTCTCCTCTGATTTGTTTAATGTGTACAGTGAAACAATATTACAAAAAATAAGAGACATCTTGGGAATCAAAGTTGGTGGTGAAAACATCAATAATTTCAGATATGCGGATAACACTGTGTTAATTGCAAGTATGGAGCAAGAACTATAAAACTTAATTGATATAGTTGTTGAAGAAAGTGCAAAAATAGGTCTATCTATCAATCGCAAAAAGACAGAATGTATGATGATATCCAAAAAGAAGGAGAATCCTATCTGCATGCTGAAGATAAATGGGGAAGACATAAAATAAATACAGAAATTTTGCTACTTAGGAAGTTGGGTGACATCAGATGGCAGGTGCAACATGGACATCAAAAGAAGAATAGGATGGCAAAAAACACCTTTACGAGAATGAAGAGTATACTGACCAACACTAAACTACGCAAGACAACCTGCCTCAGAGCACTGAAATGTTACATTTATCCAGTTATGTTATATGGCTCAGAATGTTGGACAATATCTAGTAACATGAGGAAACGAATTGAAGCAGCAGAGATGTGGTTTATGAGGAGGATGCAAAGAATATCATGGATGAAACGATATCTAACGAGGATGTCACGAAAAGAGCAAAATAATGTATGAAATCATGAAAAGGCAACGTAACTTCATTGGACATGTGATTAGGAAAGAAGAGTTAGAATGCATGGTAATTATGGGAAAGATTGAAGGGAAGAAAGCAAAAGGAAGGCAAAGAAAAATTGATGATGGAGACAGCAGCCAGAGAACTGGAAATTGATCCACTTGACCCGAAACAGGAGAGTGTGGGCCATGGCAGTCAAAGCTCAAACTGGGCATGGCACCTGATGATGATGATGTTGATGATAGATAGGGTAAATGCAATTAGGCTTTTTCCACTGAGGTCGGGTGGGACTACAACCAGAGGTCATGGGTTAAGGGTGAAAGGTGAAAAGTTTAAGGGGAACATGATGGGGAACTTCTCCACTCAGAGTGGGGTGAGAGTGTGGAATGAGTGCCAGTAGAAGTACTGGATTTCAATGTTTAAGAGAAATTTGGATGGGTACTTGGATGGGAGGGGTATGGAGGGCTTTGTTCTTGGTGCAGGTTGATGGGGCTGGGAGGTTTAAATGGTTCGGCATGCGCTAGATGGACCGAGGGGCCTGATTCTATGCTGGAGTTTTCTATGACTATGATGTAACACATCCAAGATTGATTATCTAATCCAATTCCTCCAAAAATTACAGTGTTAGCAAATATGAGTTGGCATTAAAAAAAAACACGAAGTAGATCAATACTATGAGCAGAGATTAAGAGAACACTTGCTTATGTCCTCTGTGTTACTTAGCTTAATGGTATTCAGGTAAAATTCCAACGGGGAGGCGCAAGAGACGGCAGGTACTGGAATCTAAAACAACAAGTTGATGGTGGAGCTCAGTGGGTTGGGCAGCATCTGTGGGGGAAAGGAATTGTCGATGTTCTGGGCTAATAGCTGTATCAGTCCCGTTGAAGGGTGTTTGATCTGAATTTGGTACATCACCAAAGACTCCAGCAAACCTAACTATATAACAGTTACAGCATGGAAACAGGCCATCTCGGCCTTTCTAGTCCATGCTGAACTCTTACTCTCACCTAGTCACACTGACCTGCACTCAGCCCATAACCCTCCATTCCTTTCCTGTCCATATACCTGTCCAATTTAACTTTAAATGACAACATCGAACATGCCTCAACCACTTCTGCTGGAAGCTCGTTCCACACAGCCACCACTCTCTGAGTGAAGAAATTCCCTCTCATGTTACCCCTAAACTTTTGCCCTTTAACTTTCAACTCAAACTTCCTCAGATGTACCACCATGGAGAGCATTCTGAATGGTTGCAACACCTCCAGGTACAACGTGCAGGATCAAAAGGGGTTGCAAAGGGTTGTAGAGTCAGCCAGGGAACAATCCTTCCCCACCATCAAGAACATTGTGTAGGTTTTCAGAAATAAAATGTCAGAGGCATCTAAAGTTTAAGGCAAACTGTAACAACTTATTTATTGTCCTCCAAACACAGGACATAAAGCATGGTAAAAAAAATTGACGTAATTACGTCACCATGTCGGACCAGGTTCTTAAAGTGAAACCCAACTCAATGTCAGTGCTTGTGAATTATGCACTTTTTCACCCATTACATTACCCAAGACGGTGCCTCAAGAAGGTGGAATCCACCATTAAGGATCCTCACCATCTGGGACATGTCGTCTTCTCATTACTACCATCAGGGAGGAGGTACAGGAACCTGAAGACCCCTCTCCTCATCACTACCATCAGGGAGGAGGTACAGGAACCTGAAGACCCCTCTCCTCATTACTACCATCAGGGAGGAGGTACAGGAGCCTGAAGACCCCTCTTCTCATTACTACCATCAGGGAGGAGGTACAGGAGCCTGAAGACCCCTCTTCTCATTACTACCATCAGGGAGGAGGTACAGGAACCTGGAGAACCACACTCAGTGTTCTAGGAACAGCTCCTTCCTCTCCGCCATCAGATTTCTGAAATGAACTCTACCTCACTATTCCTCTTTTGCAATAATTATATATTTATTGTAGCAGAGTATTTTTCTTAATGTCTTGCACTCCACAGCTGCCACAAAACGACCAAATTCATGACATGCAGTATGTCAGTGATAATAATGCTGATTCTGAAATTCAGTGATTCGGAGAATTCCTACAGCAGATTGTATATCTGCAAATGAATTTTGCATACATAAAGTAAAGTGCATAAATTAAGTATTGAAGGGCGCACAGTACAAATTATCTGGTGGCACTTCGAGATTGCAGGGTCCTTAGTACTATCAAGGATCTCACCCATCCATCCAGCATCCTTTTTGACTTTCTATCGCAGGAGACTCCGAAGCATAAAGACAAGAATGGTCAGGATGGGAAACAGTTTCTTCCCTCAGGCCATTAGGCTTCTGAATGCTCTGCCACATCATATTCAAAGTGCCACTGCTTAATCTGTTCTGTACCTTACAATATTTAATTTATTCACTTAAATTTGTTTATTTATGCGCAATCTATATATATAACCCTCACTAATTTTTATAGATGCAGCATAGAAAGCATTCTTCTAGGGTGCATCACAACCTGGTATAGAAGCTGTCCTGTCCAAGACAGAAAGAAGCTACAGAAGATCGTGAACACGGCGCAGCACATCACACAAACCAACCTTCCGTCCGTGGACTCACTTTACACCGCACGCTGACGGAGCAGTGCTGCCAGGATAATCAAGGACACAACCCACCCAGCCAACACACTTTTCGTCCCTCTTCCCTCCGGGAGAAGGTTCAGGAGCTTGAAGACTTATACGGCCAGATTTGGGAACAGCTTCTTTCCAACTGTGATAAGACCGCTGAACGGATCCTGACCCGGATCTGGGCCGTACCCTCCAAATATCCGGACCTGCCTCTCGGTTTTTTTGCACCACCTTACTTCCCATTTTTCTGTTTTCTCTTTATGATTTATAATTTAAATTTTTAATATTTACTAATTTTTACTATTTTTAATATTTAATATTTGTAATCCAGGGAGTGTGAAGCGCAGAATCAAATATCGCTGTGATGATTGTACGTTCTAGTACCAATTGTTTGGGGACAATAAAGTATAAAGTATAAAGTATATGGATATGGATTTTCATCCTTACTTCCAAAAGTTATTTTGTGTTACATGGGTGTTACATGTACTACAGTGCTCTACACACCTGGTCCGGAGAAATTTCTCTTTTAACAGTATACATGTATATAGTTAAATGACAATAATCTTGACATGAAGTGTCACCGGATAATTTGTATTATGCCCATCAATATTTAATTCATGCACTTTACTTTGTTTATCTATGCATAATTAATTTGTAGATTTCATTTTTACTTTCCGATGTTATATGTGTGTTATGAGTACTACTGTGCTTTATAGAAACATAGAAACATAGAAAATAGGTGCAGGAGTAGGCCATTCGGCCCTTCGAGCCTGCACCGCCATTTATTATGATCATGGCTGATCATCCAACTCAGAACACCGCCCCAGCCTTCCCTCCATACCCCCTGACCCCCATAGCCACAAGGGCCATATCTAACTCCCTCTTAAATATAGCCAATGAACTGGCCTCAACTGTTTCCTGTGGCAGAGAATTCCACAGATTCACCACTCTCTGTGTGAAGAAGTTTTTCCTAATCTCGGTCCTAAAAGGCTTCCCCTCTATCCTCAAACTGTGACCCCTCGTTCTGGACTTCCCCAACATCGGGAACAATCTTCCTGCATCTAGCCTGTCCAATCCCTTTAGGATCTTATACGTTTCAATCAGATCCCCCCTCAATCTTCTAAATTCCAACGAGTACAAGCCCAGTTCATCCAGTCTTTCTTCATATGAAAGTCCTGCCATCCCAGGAATCAATCTGGTGAACCTTCTCTGTACTCCCTCTATGGCAAGGATGTCTCTCCTCAGATTAGGGGACCAAAACTGTACACAATACTCCAGATTAGGGGATCAGATTAGGGGACCAAAACTGCACACAATACTCCAGGTGTGGTCTCACCAAGGCCTTGTACAACTGCAGTAGTGCCTCCCTGCTCCTGTACTCAAATCCTCTCGCTATAAATGCCAGCATACCATTCGCCTTTTTCACTGCCTGTACTCAAATCCTCTCGCTATAAATGCCAGCATACCATTCGCCTTTTTCACTGCCTGCTGTACCTGCATGCCCACTTTCAATGACTGGTGTATAATGACACCCAGGTCTCGTTGCACCTCCCCTTTTCCTAATCAGCCACCATTCAGATAATAATCTGTTTTCCTATTTTTGCCACCAAAGTGGATAACTTCACATTTATCCACATTAAATTGCATCTGCCATGAATTTGCCCACTCACCCAACCTATCCAAGTCACCCTGCATCCTCTTAGCATCCTCCTCACAGCTAACACTGCCACCCAGCTTCGTGTCATCCGCAAACTTGGAGATGCTGCATTTAATTCCCTCATCCAAGTCATTAATATGTATTGTAAACAACTGGGGTCCCAGCACTGAGCCTTGCGGTACCCCACTAGTCACCGCCTGCCATTCTGAAAAGGTCCCGTTTATTCCCACTCTTTGCTTCCTGTCTGCTAACCAACTCTCCACCAACACCAATACCTTACCCCCAATACCGTGTACTTTAAGTTTACACACTAATCTCCAGTGTGGGACCTTGTCAAAAGCCTTCTGAAAATCCAAATATACCACATCCACTGGTTCTCCCCTATCCACTCTACTAGTTACATCCTCAAAAAATTCTATGAGGTTCGTCAGACATGATTTTCCTTTCACAAATCCATGCTGACTTTGTCCGATCATTTCACCGCTTTCCAAATGTGCTGTTATCACATCCTTGATAACTGACTCCAGCAGTTTCCCCACCACCGACGTTAGGCTAACCGGTCTATAATTCCCCGGTTTCTCTCTCCATCCTTTTTTAAAAAGTGGAGTTACATTAGCCACCCTCCAATCCTCAGGAACTAGTCCAGAATCTAACGAGTTTTGAAAAATTATCACTAATGCATCCACTATTTCTTGGGCTACTTCCTTAAGCACCCTGGGATGCAGACCATCTGGCCCTGGGGATTTATCTGCCTTCAATCCCTTCAATTTACCTAACACCACTTCCCTACTAACATGTATTTCGCTCAGTTCCTCCATCTCACTGGACCCTCTGTCCCCTACTATTTCTGGAAGATTATTTATGTCCTCCTTAGTGAAGACAGAACCAAAGTAATTATTCAATTGGTCTGCCATGTCCTTGCTCCCCATAATCAATTCACCCGTTTCTGTCTGCAGGGGACCTACATTTGTCTTTACCAGTCTTTTCCTTTTTACATATCTATAAAAGCTTTTACAGTCCGTTTTTATGTTGCCTGCCAGTTTTCTCTCATAATCTTTTTTCCCCTTCCTAATTAAGCCCTTTGTCCTCCTCTGCTGAACTCTGAATTTCTCCCAGTCCTCAGGTGAGCCACTTTCTCTGGCTAATTTGTATGCTTCTTCTTTGGAATTGATGCTATCCCTAATTTCTCTTGTCAGCCACGGGTGCACTACCTTCCTTGATTTATTCTTTTGTCAAACTGGGATGAACATTTGTTGCAGTTCATCCATGCAACCTTTAAATGCTTGCCATTGCATATCCACCGTCAATCCTTTAAGTGTCATTTGCCAGTCTATCTTAGCTAATTCACGTCTCAAACCTTCAAAGTTACCCCGCTTTAAGTTCAGAACCTTTGTTTCTGAATTAACTATGTCACTCTCCATCTTAATGAAGAATTCCACCATATTATGGTCACTCTTACCCAAGGGGCCTCTCACGACAAGATTGCTAATTAACCCTTCCTCACTGCTCAAAACCCAGTCCAGAATAGCCTGCTCTCTAGTCGGTTCCTCGACATGTTGGTTCAAAAAACCATCCCGCATACATTCCAAGAAATCCTCTTCCTCAGCACCTTTACCAATTTGGTTCACCCAATCTACATGTAGATTGAAGTCACCCATTATAACTGCTGTTCCTTTATTGCACACATTTCTAATTTCCTGTTTAATACCATCTCCGACCTCACTACTACTGTTAGGTGGCCTGTACACAACTCCCACAAGCGTCTTCTGCCCCTTAGTGTTACGCAGCTCTACCCATATCGATTCCACATCTTCCCGGCTTATGTCCTTCCTTTCTATTGCGTTAATCTCTTCTTTAACCAGTAACGCCACCCCACCTCCCCTTCCTTCATGTCTATACCTCCTGAATATTGAATATCCCTGAACGTTGAGCTCCCATCCCTGGTCACCCTGGAGCCATGTCTCTGTGATCCCAACTATATCATAATCATTAATAACAATCTGCACTTTCAATTCATCCACCTTATTACGAATGCTCCTTGCATTGACACATAAAGCCTTCAGGCGCTCTTTTACAACTCTCTTAGCCCTTATACAATTATGCTGAAAAGTGGCCCTTTTTAATGCTTACCCTGGATTTGTCGGCCTGCCACTTTTACTTTTCTCCATAGTACTTTTTGTTTCTACCCTCACTTTACACCCCTCTGCCTCTCTGCACTGGTTCCCATCCCCCTGTAGTGAACTAACCTCCTCAAGCCTAGCCTCTTTAATTTGATTCCCACCCCCCAAACATTCTAGTTTAAAGTCACCTCAGTAACCCCCGCTAATCTCCCTGCCAGGATATTGGTCCCCCTAGGATTCAAGTGCAACCTGTCCTTTTTGTACAGGTCACGCCTGCGCCAAAAGAGGTCCCAATGATCCAAAAACTTGAATCCCTGTCCCCTGCTCCAATCCCTCAGCCACGCATTTATCCTCCACCTCATCGCATTCCTACTCTCACTGTCGCGTGGCACAGGCAGTAATCCCGAGATTACTACCTTTGCGGTCCTTTTTCTCAACTCCCTTCCTAGCTCCCTATATTCTCCTTTCAGGACCTCATCCCTTTTCCTACCTATGTCATTGGTACCTATATGTACCACGACCTCTGGCTCCTCACCCTCCCACTTCAGGATATCTTGGACACGATCAGAAATATGCCCTGGTCTGGAGAAATGTTGTCTCATTTGATGGTTTACATGTATTTAGTTAAGTGACAGTAAACTTGACTTTACTTGACTTGTTGCTCCAACTTCCACCAGTCTATGCAAAGACCCCAGTTGTTTGTACCTGACTAAGACCTGAATGAGTTGAATTGATGTCGGTGAAATATTATAGCTGGGATCGATTCTTCTAATGAACATGAAGCAGAAGCTCAAATGCAAGGGGTAGATTACCGCTGAGCTCTGACAAGATCGGAAGAAAACTCATTAGAAGGTTTTGCTATATTTGGCGTAAGCTTCCTATCTTTGACCACATCACAATTGTGTCACTTAAACTGTGCAATAGAACACTCAGAGCAGATCCTCACAAAGACTTTAATTCTTCTAAAACTATCAATCACCATCTATAGAAAGAAACGTTGCTTTACAAAAAGAAACAAATCAGTGGCAATTGTCTTTTTTCGCATTTTCCCTCCAATGGTATTATTGATGGAAGGATTGCTTTCATATGCTCCCTGCACAAAGTTTACAAAGATTTCATCAATACTGAGTCAGGCTTACAAGAAATTAAGAAAAAACACTAATTCTTTGCTTCTGAAAGAACAATGCCATGATATTCTGGGTAAATTAGGAGAGATTTTCATTTCGATTTACGTCGGCAATTGTTATGTGGTCTACCATTAGCACAAATACCGAGGTAATGTGTTTTCTGTGCCTGTCATTGATACAAATCATTCCAACCATAAGTACAAGGTAGGACTAAAGGGGGAAAAAAAGAGTATAAGCCTGATGAAGGGTCTGTTTTTGATTTTCAAAGATGTTGCCTGACCTGCTGAGTTTTTCCAGCATTTTGTGTGTGTTTCTTTTTATTGCTACTTCCTTCTCAGTCCTGATGAAAGATTTCAGCCCGAACCTTACTTACTGCCACTGAATCCCCAGCCTGGAGGACCAGTGGACCACTCTTAGTCTGGCCTCTACCCTTTGACCTGCTTGGCATGGGTGACCCTACCAAGAGCCAAAGCATAAGGCTCTGACTCTCTAGGTCATTGAGGCATGCAAGCCTCCAAACCCTACGATAAGGTTGTGGTCCTCTCGGAGGGCTGTGTGGTAAGAACATAGTATAATGTACTCCCATAACTCAGCACTGGAGGATTGGGACCTGTGGAACAATATCTGAGATTTATTGCTGATGCGATGTTTGCAATGAAATATTGATGCCAGTATAATGTAAATATTTCAAACAAAAGTAATGATACACAGGGTACTGTGAATGAAAATAAATAAATATCCAGTATTGTATAATTGCAAATCGTATGAATAATATATATTTATGGAAATGAAGAGAAAACAAACTGGATACACAGCGCTGTCGTCCCGAGTTCCCAATCCGAGTCAGGTAAGGCATGGTGGGGTAACGGTAAATCCAGGGACCCTGTCCCCAGAGTGGCTGGGCACTCCTATCGGAAGGTAACTCTGGGTCTGATCCTCAATGCTGATGATCCTGTGAAGCTTTGTTAGTGTTCAAATGTCTCGTATTTAAAGAGAGGTACATTTAGATTGTGCTCATCATCGTTATTATGTGCTGTGGCGTAGGACATGGTGGATCCTGTTCTTCTGGCTGTCTTTAGATGCTCTTGGGGAAGACACCCTTCACGCTGTTGTTCTTACTCTTGACTGTGATTGTTCTTGGCAAATGTTTCTACAGAAATGGCTTCTTCTGGGCAGTGTCTGTACAAGATTGGGTGGCCCCAGCCATTATCAATATTCTTCAGAGATTGAGTGTGCGGTGTCGGTGATCGCACATCCAGGACCTGTGATATGCACCAGCTGCTCATGCGACTATCCGCCACCTGGTCCCAAGGGCTTATGTGACCCTTATCGGGGGCTAAGCAGGTGCTACACCTTATTAAAGGGGGGACCTGCAGGCCGGCGGAGGGAAGGAGTGCCCAAGTCATACAGCACAGCACTTAACAAAAGAACTTCCAAAGATACAGTGAAGTGCATCATTTGTGTTAACATCCAGCACGCCCAAGGATGTACAGGGGGCAGCCTGCAAGTGTGGCCGCACATTCCAGAACCATCCCAGAATGCGCCACAGAACAACACAAACAACAACAGCAGAACAGGACAAAACCCCTTTCTCACCCACCCAAAACCGACCCACTCACACACACAGACAAGCCTCCAACCCTGAGACAGGCCACCCCTGGGCCTCAGATCCTTGGTTCCTGACTCTCAGGTTTGCAGAAAAACAGGCCAGTGCCTTTTGACTCTCTGAACACAGGTTTGATCTTCAGGCCTTGGTCTGTCCACTGGATGTGGATGTGGGTGTGGATTGTCCATCCTGAATTGTCCTTGAATTAAGAAGGGAACCTCAGTGTTGGGCCTTGACTGAGATTTCTTCGGTCTGGATGAGGATATCAGATTTCCTTCACTGAATGACATTGAGCCATAAAGCACAAGTCCACCAAAACAGGCCCTTTGATCCATCTAGTGAATGCTAAACTGTTATTCTACTTAGTTTCATCACCTTACACCTGAATCATAGCCCACCCCCCATATGCCTCTAATCCAAAATCTCTTAAATGTTGAAATCGAACCCACATCTACAACTTACACTGGCAGCTTATACCACACTCATACCACCCTCTGGGTGAAGAATTTCTCCCTCAGGTTCCCCTCCAATATTTCCCTTTCCACCCTTAACTTATGAGTTCTAGTCTCACCCAACATTTGTGGAAAAATCCTGTTTGCATTTATCCTATCTATGCAAGGTGGCAGATGATAGACAAAAACCTCTTTTCCAGCTCTGTATCTCTTTTACACTTTATATATCTGAAGAAACTTTTGGTATCCTCTTTAATATTATTGGTTAGCTTACTTTCATATTCCATTTTTGCCTTCTTAATGCCTTTTTTAGTTGCCTTCTGTTGGTTTTTAAAAGCTTCCCAATCTTCTAACTTCCCACTTATTTTTGCCCCATTATATGCCCTCTCTTTGGCTTTTATGTTGGCTTTGACTTCTTTTATCAGCCATGGTTGTGCCATCTTTCCTTTAGAATACTTCTTCTAAGGACCATAGGACCATAGGACAAAGGAGCAGAAGTCAGCCATTCAGCCCATCGAGTCTGCTCCGCCATTCTATCATGAGCTGATCCATTCTCCCATTTAGTCCCATTCCCCTGCCTTCTCACCATAACCTTTGATGCCCTGGCTACTCAGATACCTATCAATCTCTGCCTTAAATACACCCAATGACTTGGCCTCCACTGCCACCCGTGGCAATAAATTCCACAGATTCGCCACCCTTTGGCTGAAAAAATTTCTTCGCATCTCTGTGCTGAATGGGTGCCCTTCAATCCTTAAGTCTTTGAGATATATATATCTTGTGCCTTATGAATTGCTTCTGGAATTTCCAGCCACTGGTGCCCTGTTGTAATCTCTGCCAGTGCTTTTTTTTCCAAGCAATTCTAGCCAACTCCTCTCTCATGTCCATGTAATTCCCTTTACTCCATTGTAATACTGATACATCTGTCTTTAGCTTTTCCTTCTCAAATTTCAGGGTGGATTCGATCATATTAGCATCATTTGCCCCTAAGGTTTCTTTTTAACTTAAGATCTCTAATGAATTCAGGTTCATTGCACAACACCCAATCCAGAATAGCTGATCCTCTAAAGAGCTCAACCATGAGCTGCTCTAAAAAGCCATCTCATAGGCACTCTAAAGGTCCCCTCTCTTAGAATCTAGCACCAACCTGATATTCCCAGTCTACCTGCATATTGAAATCCCCCATGACTATCATAACATTGCCCTTTTGGCATCCATTTTCTATCTCCCATTATAATTTGTAGACCACATCCATACTACTGTTTGGAGTCTGTATACAACTTCCAACTGGGAATTTTTACCCTTGCTGTTCCTGAGCTCTATCCACGCTGATTCAACACCTCCCGAGCCTATGTCACCTCTTTCTAATGATTTAAGTTCATTTTTTACTGGCAGAATAACATCTCCCCCTCTGCCTTCCTGCCTGTCCTTTCGATACAACGTGTATCCTTGGACTTTAAGCTCCCAGCTATAATCTTCTTTCAGCCATGATTCTGTGATGCCCACAATATCATACCTGCCAATCTGCAACTGTGCTTGAAGTTCACCAACCTTACCCCATATGCAGCGTGCATTCAAATATAACACCTTCAGTCCTGTATTCCGCCTTTGTGATTTCGTCTGCCTTTTACGTTGCAACTCACCCTGTTGTCTGCAGTTTTGCCCCACCAACAGCTTCTCCTCGCTACACATCGCTTCAGTTGAATGCTAGTGGCTCACTTTGGAACTGGTAGCTACATCCAGCTGGATTCAGTTCCTTGCTTTTTGTGGGAGCTTACTGTACATAAATTGGCACTTGTGTTTCCTGAACTGCAGGAGACGTTACTCTTTGTTGGCTGCAAGGAGTTCTAGGAATGGCATGAAAGTTACCATGGAAACACAAATCTCCCTGCTATTTCTGGAAGCTTACCGCACAGTTTCGTCTGCTCTGTTTCCTGTTCTCCAGCTCCAAATTCGCTCAGAGAAAAAAAATCAAGTAACTGACTGCTTGCAAAGGGCTCAGAGACCGAATTCGTGGACGGTGTTTAAATAAGTGCAAGTTCATTCAGCGAGAAGGCCAACATGCCAGAGGTTTGCTGATAAAATCATGATTTATATATCATCTCAAAAATTGCGGAGAGTAAAGCTGGCTGCTTCATTTCAGGATTTTAATACTTCTCAAAAATCAGTCAGGCTTCATATTATTAGTTTATAATGTCCTTGGTTATAACAAAATACATTTATATAACATCTTTAAATTTCATTGCTCACCCCAGTAACTCTGCTGGCAAGTAATATCGCAGAGCAGGAAACTGGTTATTTTTATTGAGATACAACACAGAATAGGCCCTTCTGGCCCTTTGAGCCATGCCACCCAGCAATCCATTAATTTATCCGAGACAACTTATAGTGGCCAACTGGTACGTCTTCGGACTGTGGGAGTAAACCAAAACACCCGGAAGAAACTCGTGGTCATGAGGTGAACGTACACACTCCTTACAGGCAGCGGCAGGAATTGAACCCGGGTCACCTGAACTGTAAAGTGTTGTGCTAACCACTAAGCTACACTGCCACCCAAGATTTCTGGCCCTGTCTTGAATTTGCCCTTTTGGGGTGCATTATTTTACTCTGGGAAACACATGCTATCAAGCAGAGCTTCTGAGATAATGGTGAGCCCCAGAACTCCATCTTATAGGTGGCTCCTTGTGCAATAAGTGCTGAAATGGGTTGGACTCATACAGAAGGTAAAACACTGTGCGGCACACTAGCATAGCGATCAGCTTAACACCTTACAGCAGTGGTCCCCAACCGCAGAGCATGTGCTACCGGGGCGTGAGGAAACGATATGAGTCAGCTGCACCTTTTCCTCATTCCCTGTCATGCACTGTTGAACTTGAACATAGGGTTGCCAACTGTCCCATATTTGCCGGGACATCCCGTATATTGGGCCAAACTGGTTTGTCCCATACCGGACCGCCCTTGTCCCGTATTTCCCCCGCTAAGGTAGAGCGTTCCTATGAAACCTTTCGTGCTGAAATGGCGTAAAGCGAAGAAGCAATTACCATTAGTTTATATGGGAAAAACTTCTGAGCATTCCCAGACCCTAAAAATAACCTAACAAATCATACCAAATAACATATAAAACCGAAAATAAATAACACCAACATATAGTAAAAGCAGGAATGATATGATAAATACACAGCCTATATAAAGTAGAAATAATGTATGTACAGTGTAGTCAGGAACCGAAACAGTGTAGTGAGGAGAAAAATCGGCACGTACGTGCATGTCGACGTCGCGCATGTGCACACAGGTGCCCCGCAAGGCTTCATGGTCATGGTAGTCTTTTCGCTGGATAAAGTGTCCCGGGATTTGACTGCTACTTTTGTCCCTTATTTGGGAGTGAGAAAGTTGGCAACCCTAACTGTAAAAGACATGTTGAGGTGAGTTTAACCCTACTTGAACACCCAGCCCGGTCGGCCGGTCTACAAGAATATTGTCAATATTAAACCGGTCCGTGGTGCAAAAATGGTTGGGGACCCCTACCTTACAGGACCAACAATCTGCTGTGTATTTAATATATCAGCCATATTTGAGTAATATTGTAAATTTATTATTTGATTAAGCATGTTTTGTTTACATAATTCATTATGGGTTGTATGTAAAAAATGTGAATAGCATACGTTACTATACCACCACATCATACGCACACCTTGCTAAAAGTAAAACAAAACTAGCAAACGCACATTGCAGACTCCTTTGTTTTTCTTTTGATTATTTTCATGTTTTGGAGTTACAAAATGTAACACAATCGATGTTCAATTGCTGCCTACAAGGGGTTTGTACCTTCTTCCTGTGACAGCATAGATATAATCTAGGTGCTCCGCTTTCCACCCACATTCCAAACACGTATGGGTTAATAAGGGTTAGCATGTTGTATGTTGGTGCCAGAAGCATGGCGATACTTGTGGACTACCCCCTGCACGTTCTTGGACTGTGTTGGTTGTTGATGCAAAGACACATTTCACTGTATATTTTGATGTACACTCAAGATTCAAAGATTCAAAGTACATTTATTATCAAAGTCTATATGCAGTATACAATCCTGAGATCTGTCTTCCCACTGAAAGCCACGAAACAAAGAAGAAAAACCATAGAACCCGTTCAAAGAAAAACGTCAAGCCCCTACCGTGCACAAAAAAAGAGCAAATCACACAGGAACCACAAAAATAACAAGCAAAAAACACAGAATATAAAACACCAAACCACAAATCATTGAATGAGTACAGGCAGATTCATTTCTGCTCAGTTCAGTTCAATCTAGCGCTGTGTCATTCGTTGACTGCATGTAACCATATAAACTTTTAGATCTTCTATCTTTTCAGGAAAAAAGCACTTTGCTACTTTCCTCTGTCTTCTCTAGCCAACCCAGATTCATGTTTGGCTCTGTGATACCAGTACTGTCAAATTCCACTACCCTAACCATCTCCCACTCCATATGAAAGGGGGAGCAAGTTAGGGCTGTTAAGTGTGCAGGACCAAATTTTCACCTGGAAGTGTGTGAGAAGAAATCCATTTCAAAAATTATTAATTTCTGCAGGAAAGAAAACTCATACGGGGACTTTAACACAATCAAATTCAAACAGAAGACAGGATGAGTGAACCGTATCGGATTCATTGCGAGATTCCTTCGAGTGCACATGTGGCCAATTGATCACACCGTGCTTCGATTGGGACTCCTACACACGGGAGGCTCACTCTCCTTTTGAGCGGGCTTTTGAGTGCGTAGTTTCTCTGCCTTGGTGTGCCCATTTCATGGCTCCCGCACTGTAAGTTGCCCAGCGTGGATCGTTACTAACGTGTTTCAACATCTAATTCTACTACTCTGTTGTCATTCTTCTTCTATGCATATGTAACGATAAGAACGAGGTCATAGGTCAATTATGATGAGATTCTGGAAGAGATTATTATCGGTACGTGTTTCGTACGGGTTCTCCGCTTTCCTCCCACATTCCAGAGACGTACATACAGGTTGTGTTGAGTTGTTCTCCGATCTTCGGCAATTCATTTGCAAGCATTGATGTCTCCTTATGATGATGTCTCCTCGTATGGTGATGAAACATTTGTAAGCGAATGGCCGAGGACTGGAGAGCATCTCAACCCAACCATCAACCACCCGAACTACACGTTTTCCAAATTATTTCCATATACATACAGGTTAGTAGGTTAATTACTCACATGGGTGTAGTTGGGTACCAGGCTCACTGAGCTGGAAGGGCCTGCTAGCGTACTGTTTCTCTAAGTATGTAAATGGTACAATTAAATTAATAAAGGAAAGGAGGCTATATTTACCAAAAGCAGATTAAAAGGGTTGATGTCCCATATTCAGGAGATGGAATGAAAGACCAAGAGTTAATTCTGAGTAATGTTGAATATTAAACTCTTCTTGAGCTTCTAGCTGGATACAGGTGTTGATTATAACCGACGTTTTGATGACAAACTCTGCCATCTTCATCAGGGGTGATGTTAGAGTTGGTCATCGAAACGTCAGTTATAATTGATACTTGATCCTGGCTGAAGGCCTGAGAAGAGTTTCTTTGTCATACACTACACACCGGGAAAGCAGCAGATCCTTCTTCTGAGTAATCTTCTTTTGAGTTCTCTTCACACAGAGAGTGGTGAATCTGTGGAATTCTCTGCCACAGGAAACAGCTGAGGCCAGTTCATTGGCTATATTTAAGAGGGAGTTAGATATAGCTCTTGTGGCTAAAGGGATCAGGGGGTATGGGGGGAAGGCTGGTACAGGGTTCTGAGTTGGATGATCAGCCATGATCATACTGAATGACGGTGCAGGCTTGAAGGGCCGAATGGCCTACTCCTGCACCTATTTTCTATGTTTCTATGTAATGTTCTTTACTTCTGAGCCGGCATCAAGTTTCAAGGTTCAAGATTGTTTAATGATAATTTCCAGCACTCAGAAGTGGTTGTTACTCAAGATCTAATGCGGCACAAAGAAAACACAATAAGATAATCAGAATCAGGTTTATTATCACCAGCATGTGTCGTGAGATTTGTTAACTTAGCAGCAGTATACTTTATACTTTATATACTCTATACTTTATTGCCACCAAACAATTGATACTAGAGCGTACAATCATCGGAGCGATATTTGATTCTGCGCTTCGTACTCCCTGGAGTACAAATCGATAGTAAATATTAAAAATTTAAATTATAAATCGTAAATAGAAAATAGAAGATGGGAAGTAAGGTAGTGCAAAAAGACCGAGAGGCAGGTCCAGATATTTGGAGGGTACGGCCCAGATCCGAGTCAATGCAACCCAGTAGTTCAATGCAATACATAATGTAGAAGAAAAAAACAAAATAAAATAATAATAATAATAATAAATAAGTAAATCAATTACAGTATACATATATTGAATAGGTTAAAAATCGTGCAAACAAGCACAATATATATTTAAAAAGTGAGGTAGCATCCAAGGGTTCAATGTCCATTTAGGAATCTGATGGCAGAGGGGAAGAAGCTGTTCCTGAATCGCTGAGTGCGTGACTTCAGGCTTCTGTATCTCCTACCTGATGGTAACAGTGAAAAAGAGGGCATGCCCTGGGTGCTGGAGGTCCTTAATAATGGCCGCTGCCTTTCTGAGACACCGCTCCTTGGTACTTTGTAGGCCAGTACCCAAGATGGAGCTGACTAAATTTATAATCCTCTGCAGTTTCTCTTCATCCCGTGCAGTAGCCTCCCTCCCCCCCATACCACAATAAACACAAATACATAAGATAGCTTATATACATAGATTGATTGTATGTACATTAACAATGTGAGTGGAGACGTCTATCACCCTTAGAGGTTATTTGCCTGACACAAGGCCTCGAGCTCTTCCATGTCCAATTGCTGATCCAGATGCAACGCAGTATAAAAAAAACGGTAAGATAAAGAGTGTAAAGATTACAATAAATATAAATGCATAAGATAGCTTATATACGTAGATTGACTGTATGTCCATAAAGTGACTCTAAGCACAGGGGTGCCCGGACATAAGTGCTGGTTGGGGGGAATGGGTTAGTGAAGGTGTTGACCAGCCTTACGGCTTGGAAAAGTAGCTGTTTTTGAGTCCGGTGCTGCCGGCGTGGACGCTACATAGCCTAATGGGAGTGGGACAATGACTCCATGAACAGGGTGGGTGGGGCCCTTTATGATATTGCTGGCCCTTTTCTGCATGCCCTCTTCTCATTGCGACCATCAGGGAGAAGGTACTGGAGCCTGAAGGCACACACCCAATGATTCATGAAAACTTTTTTCCCTCTGCAATCCGATTTCTGAATGGACAATGAACCCATGAACACCACCTCACTACTTTTCTATTTCTGTTTTTTGCACTACTTATTAAATTTAGCTATTTATATATAGATGAACAGCTATTATTGCAAGTAGACCTATTCAAGTAACAATTATGACTGATATCAGTTATACAATAAAGTTCGAGAGTTCCATTCAATATAAGAGAATGTATACAATATAAAACCTGAAACTCTTACTCTCCACAGACGTCTATGAAACAGAAGAAAACCCCAAAGAATGAATGACAGGAAAAATGTAAGAATCCCCAAAGCTGCTTTTCCCCATCCTTTGCATCAGCATGTGGTTTTGTCAGTTTTAGTCTTGGTTTGTCCTGTTTTTTTTTGTGATATCATTCTGGAGGAACATTGTATCATTTTTTAATGCATGCATTTCTAAATGACAATAAACGCGTGACAGCAAAGACCCAAAGAGAGACCAGGGTCTACAGTTCATCAAAAACTTCTGTTCATCCCACCGTTCGACATCCTTCAGGCTCTCCCTCTCACTGACAAGAGAGAGGTATTGCTCCTTCCACAGTGAGAGTTGAGACCGACAGTTGCCATTTCCAATTTTCGTCTATAGCGCTGCCTTTATTTTGAGTTCCCCAACTTGAGAATGGGCAGCAGACTCTCAATCACCATCGAGAGAGAGAGAGATTGATCACCTGAGTGAAGAGCCCTCCGACAGCCGCATTCACTATCCTGATGTTCTGGTTCACTGCCGGCACCTCCGTTCACAACACTGGCAAGGAATCAGGTGCACAGGGCTGCACTAGGCTGCACCCCGAAGGCACCCGTCTTCCAAGCTGATTGGTGAGCTCCAAGAACATGAACATGCTACCATACAAAACTGCCGTTTGAGTGCAGTTGTAGATCATGGACTCTGACAGAACCCCAGCCACCTTGAAAAGGGAAATAGAGACATTAGAAGAAGAATTTAAACTGTTCCGCTGATGGACTAAGAGAAGTCCCTCACTAGCACTATCTTTAGTTCTGCCTCCTCCATTCATCATTCATTAGTATACATAGTTTTAAAGCTTTATGCACTCTCTGTATATACCACACTCTATTATTTTGGAATCATCTTGAAAGGTTGAAACATCAAGGTGAATGCGGAAGATGAGAGCGAGAGTTCAGTGCTGACTACGCGCCTGTTGATCACTGCTGTGACGGTTCTTTCACTGCTGCCGGGAAAGGTGTTTGTGTGTTGACCGATTGTTCGCTGTTGCTGGAAGGAAGGCCTCTGCATTCGAGTGGTATCTCTTTCTCTCAGTGCTGTTGGAGAACGCTCCTGAAGTTCTGTGATTTATGGATTAGACTATGGACTGTGGAACCTTTCATTTTCATGGTTTTTATATTCTGTCTTTATGCTCGTTCTGTCTTGTTGGCATTTGGTGAGTTAGTTAGTTCTTTTGTGTGTGGGGAGTGGTGGTTTGGGGGTTGATCTTCTTGTTGCTGTTAGATTTTTTCTATGCCGGGATTTTGGGGTCAATGATCGTGTTGCCATTATTTTTTGTGCAGAGGTGGGTTTGATGTTTCTCATGAACAACTCATTGATTTTCTTTGTTTCATGGCTATCCGCAGAAGATGAATCTCAGAGTTGTACACTGCATACATATGTAACGCCCTAGGTAATATTTCTACTGCTATACTGTGAGGTATTTTTATTTTAGCAGTTTTCTGTAAAAGCAGTGTGTCCCGCTAGTAAGGAGGTTTTGGCCGGCTAAAGATAAGGAGCTATATTTTCCAATATATGAACATGGTGTCAGACAATTTGGGTTGTCTTGGCACGTGTCGTAATTCTCTGCCCAGTGGAACATCGGAGAGTGCTGAGCAGGAGGAGATCTCTGAAGAATGGTCTGGTTGGTGTCTTTTTGGCAGGAGCTGTGGAGTGGGGCCCAAGGAGAGATGCTTGCAGAATGTCACTTGAAGGAGAGACCCCATTGTAAGAGTGCTTTGTGCGGATGAATAGTTCTGAGGAGGAAGGGCCAATACTCCTAAGAAAGCCAATTAATTCCAGATGGTCTTTGAGAGAAATTCAGATTGTGGCAGGTGCCTTTACACAGACCATGTGAGTAAAGCGATAAACCCAACTACTCCAGAAATGAGCTCCGATGTTTATGTGCACACTTAGACTGGTTTAACTGTAATGGGCCCTTCTAATTTTCTTTTCTTTTTATTTCTATAACTGTTTGTTAAAGTTGAGAATTTAATAAATATATTTCCTTTGTAATTTTATGCTGGTGTAAAATCTGTTAATTTTCTGTAGAATGGTAACTTTGCATTGAGCAGTATTTACACAGAATTCACTACAATCATTGTTCCTTAACAAGAACATCCTAACTTTCCTATTTGATTGAACCCCAAGTTCTACGGACCCTAGACGTATATCGCTTATGAAAGGTGGCTTTCTTGCTGCTGAGTCACGTGACTGTTAGCAGAGTTACCTAGCAAGCCAAGTTTGTATAAAAACCCCGTGAGAGGGTTGCACCAGTGAGGTGCTCGTCCCGGATTTCGGATGGTGTGCAAATTCAGTATAAGGATAAGGATTTATTAAGTGATTTATTTGTGAGTTTAAGCTAGTGTTTAAACTAGTGCTTGTGGAAAGTGAGGTGCGACATAATTAAGGTACTTTATTATGGATACTACAGGGACTTAAGGTTTGGTGCAATACAAAGAGGTTATCCACAAGCAATGCTTATGTTCTGAGTGGGGTGGATATTCGAATCCCCGGTGAACTGCTACTTAAATAGCTGTGTTTCGTAAAGGTATTGGGGAAAGTTATGCTGATTGACGGCGTTCTGACCAATCAGCTGGTAAGGATGTCGTGTTAGTCCAGGCTACCAGTGACGTGACTGAAGTTGAGCTGTCCAATAGAATAGGGGCACCTGGGAAGGTGGGACTTCTGCGAAGTGAGGGAAAGGAGTTGTCTGATGTGAGAAGCCTAATAAGTCCTTCAGCTGGTGATTTAAGTTCTGAGCTGGTTTTGGCTATTACATCGCTGCTTGATAAATGCCAAAGTTTACCTGCGGACGGCCAAAGTTATCATAGGCTGAGAATGTTCTCTGGAATTAAACCCACATCTGATGGAAAAGAAGAACATGAGGCTTGGCTGAGCAGACATGTCAGTTACTACAAACGATGAAGGGCAGTGCTCAGATAATATAAAAAAACAGAGAATGGTAGAGAGTTTAAAGGGTCTGGTAGCCGATGTCATGAGGTTCCTAAAGGCAGAAAACCCATTAGCCATGTCAGCTAATTACTTGCAAGCTTTGTAAGATGCTTTTGGCACTATTGAAAGTTCAGCCAATCTTAGGATGAAGTTTAGGCACACTTTCCAGGAGGAAGAAGAGAAGCTCTCTGCTGACCTTTTCAGGTTGGAAGAATCGCTGCACTGTTTGTGCCGCAAAGGGGGCATTCAATTGCATGAGAGAAATTGCTTGAGGGTGGAGCAAGTTGTGAAGGGCGTACCGTCACATGGCATGATTGCTCAACGTATTCGAATGACCCGCAAGACGCGCCCTCCTCCGTATTTTACCAAATTACTCAGAGAAGTTAGAAAGGAGGAAAATATGATTGAGAAGCAGAACTTTTTCGAAAGCCTAGTAATGTCTTCAGTGGTAGCCTCTGGTTCTAAAGTGACCCCTTATGTGACAGAAAAAGAGCTTTTGAGGAATAAGGTGTGCTGACTCGATGGATGTCTGCTAATGTTGAAACTTAACATGACTTATCTGTTGGGAATCCCAGCCCACATATATAACATACTAAGTAGAGCAATGTTGCTGAAAAGGGCCATTTGACTAGAGGGGCAACCAATATTTTCTGTCACAACTGTGGAGAAGAGGGACACTTCAAGAGAGACTGTGAGGGACAGGAAAACCTCTGAAAAGTAAGTCGGCAGTTAATCAAACAGAGAGGAGAAGAAGCAAAACATTACAGGGACCCAGTAAGGGAATGACCTGGCATCTTGGAGAGAACATACTCCAATCAGTCTATCAAGGAAAATATTAAATTACGAAACCCTACTTTAGAAGGTTTAGTGCTACCAAACTTGGATGTATCTATAAGGATTGAAGGTATACTTGACTCAGGTTCTCCAGTTACTTTACTCTACAGATCCTTCTTCAACAGGTATTTGGCCCATTTATCATTGACACTACTCTATGCCCTAGAAATTTGGGAGTTTGGTATGATGGTTACCGTATAATGGTTGCTTGTCGTTGAAATTGGAGCTTTTGGAAGAAGACGTTGGAGTAGCTGAAACCATTGATACACTAGTGTTGGTCTGCCCAGAAAAAGTCTGGCAGGGGGAAGTTTCTGAAGGACAGAGTTCGGTTTGGGGTCTTTTTGGTGGGAGCTGAGGAGCGGGGCACAAAGGAAGATGCCGCAGAATGCCATTCAAAGAAGAGTACCCATTGTCAGAATCTGCTTTGTGCAGGTGAATGGTGAAGGATAACTTTGCATAGGGCAGTACTTACACAGCATTCGCTACAATCAATGCTTTTCCCTGAAACATCCCAAATTCCCTGCTTGGTTGAACCCTAAGTTATACCAAACCTGTCGTATATTGGTTATGAAAGGTGGCCTTCTCCCTAATCAGTAACGTGGCAGTTAGTGAAGCTAGCTAGTGACCCAAGTTTCTATACGAGCCCGGTAAGAGGGTTGCACATACTTCGACAGTAACTGAACCTTTGATCTTCCTCGTACAATACCATGCACCACCATTCAGTCCATCGAAGACAAAGGAATAAAATTCAGATGCAACGGCACGTTTACCTGGACCGACCAAGGATACCTCAAAATTCCTTGAAGCTACATTTTGCCTGAAATGATCGAAAATAAACTCAGCTCAGGTCATTTTCTGCTGCCGGGCTAATCTTTAATCTGTCATCAGATATTTCTGAATTGGTTAAATCAGACTCTTTGTTGGTTGTTGTGACGTTCTATTAATATTTCAGAGTAAAGCACTCTTGTAATGTATTATGCAAACGGTAGTGCTGTTGTTGGTAAGAAAATATTTATTCTGTCTTCACATGTAACAAATCAGCCACTGTTTTTCAAGTAACCTCTCCTCTAAAAATAATATAAAATACTGGAATATTCATAAACTCTCTATCATCTAAAAAGGGTTCTGTTTTGGTTTTGAACTGTTCAATAAACAGTGAAAATTATAAAGCTGGAAATGCTCCGGGTTGAGTCAACATTGCTGGACAACAAAAGAGATAGAATCAGAAGGATTTCATTCTGCCCATCATGTCTTCCCTGTCAATCTTTTTTTTTTGCATCACCTGTGACCTGTTGGGGCCATCTACTGCATCCGATGATCCCGGTGTGGCCTCCTGTATATCAGCGAAATCCGACGCAGATTGGGAGACCACATCGCTGAGCGCCTATGCTCCGTCTGCCAGAAAAAGAACAGGACCTCCCAGTGTTCACACTTCCCATTCCCATTCTGACATGTCAGTCCATGACCTCCTCTACTGCCGCGATGATGCCCAGGGTGGAGGAGCAACACCTTATATTCCATCTGGGTAGTCTCCAACCTGACGGCATGAACATCGATATCTCGAACTTCCTGTAATGGCCCCTCCCCTCTCCTTCGCCATTCCCTATTCCCATTTCCCTCTCTTCCCTGCCCATTTACCTGAAGGCAGATAAATCCCCAGGGCCAGATGGTCTGCATCCTAGAGTGCTTAAGGAAGTAGCCCAAGAAATAGTGGATGCATTAGTGATAATCTTTCAAAACTCATTAGATTCTGGACTAGTTCCTGAGGATTGGAGGGTAGCTAACGTAACTCCACTTTTTAAAAAAGGAGGGAGAGAGAAACCAGGGAATTATAGACCGGTTAGCCTAACGTCGGTGGTGGGGAAACTGCTGGAGTCAGTTATCAAGGATGTGATAACAGCACATTTGGAAAGCGGTGAAATGATCGGACAAAGTCAGCATGGATTTGTGAAAGGAAAATCATGTCTGACGAATCTCATAGAATTTTTTGAGGATGTAACTAGTAGAGTGGATAGGGGAGAACCAGTGGATGTGGTATATTTGGATTTTCAAAAGGCTTTTGACAAGGTCCCACACAGGAGATTAGTGTGCAAACTTAAAGCACACGGTATTGGGGGTAAGGTATTAGTGTGGGTGGAGAATTGGTTAGCAGACAGGAAGCAAAGAGTGGGAATAAACGGGACCTTTTCAGAATGGCAGGCGGTGACTAGTGGGGTACCGCAAGGCTCAGTGCTGGGACCCCAGTTGTTTACAATATATATTAATGACTTGGATGAGGGAATTAGATGCAGCATCTCCAAGTTTGCGGATGACACGAAGCTGGGTGGCAGTGTTAGCTGTGAGGAGGATGCAGGGTGACTTGGATAGGTTGGGTGAGTGGGCAAATTCATGGCAGATGCAATTTAATGAGGATAAATGTGAAGTTATCCACTTTGGTGGCAAAAATAGGAAAACAGATTATTATCTGAATGGTGGCCGATTAGGAAAAGGGGAGGTGCAACGAGACCTGGGTGTCATTATACACCAGTCATTGAAAGTGGGCATGCAGGTACAGCAGGCGGTGAAAAAGGCGAATGGTATGCTGGAATTTATAGCGAGAGGATTTGAGTACAGGAGCAGGGAGGTACTACTGTAGTTGTACAAGGCCTTGGTGAGACCACACCTGGAGTATTGTGTGCAGTTTTGGTCCCCTAATCTGAGGAAAGACATCCTTGCCATAGAGGGAGTACAAAGAAGGTTCACCAGATTGATTCCTGGGATGGCAGGACTTTCATATGAAGAAAGACTGGATGAACTGGGCTTGTACTCGTTGGAATTTAGAAGATTGAGGGGGGATCTGATTGAAACGTATAAGATCCTAAAGGGATTGGACAGGCTAGATGCAGGAAGATTGTTCCCGATGTTGGGGAAGTCCAGAACGAGGGCCACAGTTTGAGGATAGAGGGGAAGCCTTTTAGGACCGAGATGAGGAAAAACTTCTTCACACAGAGAGCGGTGAATCTATGGAATTCTCTGCCACAGGAAACAGTTGAGGCCAGTTCATTGGCTATATTTAAGAGGGAGTTAGATATGGCCCTTGTGGCTACGGGGGTCAGGGGGTATGGAGGGAAGGCTGGGGCGGGGTTCTGAGTTGGATGATCAGCCATGATCATAATAAATGGCGGTGCAGGCTCGAAGGGCCGAATGGCCTACTCCTGCACCTATTTTCTATGTTTCTATTCACCTCCCTCTGGTGCTCCTCCCCTTTTCCTTTCCTCCATTGTCTTCTATCCTCCCGTCAGATTCCCCCTTCTCCAGCTCTTTATCTCTCTCACCAATCAGCTTCACAGCTCTTTACTTCACCCCTCCCCCTCCCAATTTCACCTATCAACTACTACCTTATATTTCTTCCTCCCCCCCAACCTTCTTACTCTGCCCTTTCACTTTTTTTATCCAGTTCTGGTGAATGGTCACGGCCTGAAAAGTAGACTGTTACTCTTTTCCATCGACGCTGCCTGGTCTGCTGAGTTCCTCCAGCATTTTGTGTGTGTTGCATTAGCTTTAAACTCAATGCCATTTGCCTGCAACTTCAGTTCTGTTCTGGGTATCTGATAATTGGGTTATTATTATCACACGTACCTAGCCTGCAGATATTTGGTACATCATCAGAAACCTTGGCAGACTTCTGTGGATGTGTGGTAGAAAGTGTGCTGATTGGCCACGTTATGACCTGGTATGGGAACGCCAATGCCCTTGAGTGGAAAACCCTACAAAAGGTAGTGAATTTGGCCCAGTACCTGACAGGTAAAGCCCTTTGAGCACATCTGCATGAAACGTTGCTGTAGAGAAGCAACATTCATCATCAAATAATCTCACCACCCAGGCCATCCTCTTTCCTCACTGCTGCCATCAGATAAAAGGTACAGGAGCCTCAGGACTTGTACCACCAGGTTCAAGAACAGTTACTATCCCTCAACTATCAGGCTGTTGAACAAAAGGCAATAACTACACTCATTTAAGGACTCTTTTATCTTATTATTTCATGCTGGTTACTTACTGCAATTTATTTATTTTTGCATTTGTCCATTGATCCTGTTTACAGTTACTGTTCTATGGATTTGCTAAGTATGCCCATAGAAAAAGAATTTCAGGGTTGTATGTTGTGACATATATGTAGTCTAATAATGGCGGGATGGCAGGAGGAGAAGATGGCGGCGCGACGCAGTGCGCCAGCTCTCCAGTGAAATTATATCATATTTGTAAGTAGGATGCCATGCACAATTCTGATTTGATGGAGACAGACGTGAGAAGGCACAGAGGAACATCTGGAGAAATTTCTGAAATGCCCGGTTCGCTGCTGCTGCTACTATGCAAACGAGAATCTCTGGAGGAAAGACCCCAAAATACCCGGCTTTACCTGCTGCTGGTGACCGAGGCTGAGGTTGACTCGTTCGGCAGAGATGGTGCTCGGTGCTCGCTGTCGGAGGCTCGAAGTTTTCGGACGACTCAGAGTCGGACTGTGATCGGGCATGGCAGGGAGAGTTTTCTTCCTTCTCCCGTCTGCGTGAGATGTGGGACATTCGAGAAACTTTGAACTTTTTCACTGTGCCATGGCCTGTTCTTCATCAAGTTATGGTATTGTTGCACTGTTGTAACTATATGTTATAATTATGTGGTTTTTGTTAGTTTTTCAGTCTTGGTCTGTCCTGTGTTTCTGTGATATCACACCGGAGGAATATGGTATCATTTCTTAATTCATGCATTACTGAATGACAATAAAAGAGGACTGCATGTCCTCATAATCTAATCTAATAAATTTTACTTTGAACTACAGTGAAAAACTTTGTTTGCATGCTATCCAGATGTAAGTACATAGAAGTAGTAGAAAAGGAAATAAAATCTGAGAATGCAGAATATTCACTCAGTGGCCACTTTATTAGTGATACCTGTACTCCTGCTCATTTTTGAAAATATCTAAATGGCCAAGCACGTAACGGCAGCCCGATGCGTAGAAGCATGCAGACATGGTCAAGAGTTTCAGCTATTGTTCAGGCCAAACATCGGAATGGGGGAAGAAATGTGATCGATGTGACTTTGGTCATGGAATGATTGTTGGTGTCAGATGGGGTGGTTTGAGTATCTCAGAAAGTGCTGATCTCCTGGGATTTTCATGCACAACAGTCTCTAGAACAGGGGTTTCCAACCTGGGGTCCATGGACCCCTTGTTTATTGATATTTGTCCATGGCATAAAAAAGGTTGACTCCTACTAGAGTTTACAGAGAATGATGCAAAAAGCAAAAAAAAACATCTAGTGACTGGCAGTTCTGTGGGTGAAAATGCCTTGCTAATGAGAGAGGTCAGAGGAAAAGGATGTTGCCTGGATTGGGGAGCATACCATATGAGAATAGGTTGAGTGAACTTGGCCTTTTCTCCTTGGAGCGATGGAGGATGAGAGGTGACCTGATAGAGGTGTATAAGATGATGAGGGGTATTGATCGTGTGGATAGCCAGAGGCTTTTTTCCAGGGCTGAAATGGCTAGCGTGAGAGGGCACAGTTTTAAGGTGCTTGGAGGTAGGTACAGAGGCGATGTCAGGGATAAGTTTTTCACACAGAGATTGTAGTGTGTGTGGAATGCTCTGCCGGCAGTAGTAGTGGAAGCAGATACAATAGATTCTTTTAAGAGCCTCTTAGATAGGTACATGGAGCTTAGAAAAATAAAGGGCTATGTGCTAGGGAAATTTTAGGCATCTCTAGAGTAGCTTACATGGTCAGCACAACATTATGGGCTGAAGGGCCTGTAACATACTGTAAATTTCTATGTTCTATGTTCTAAAATGGCCATACTGGTTCAAGCTGATGGAAAGGAGACAGTAATTCAAATAACCATGTGTTAAAACAGTCTTGTGTAGAAAGGCGTCTCTGAATACACAACACATCGAACATGGAAGTGGATGGGCGGAAGACCATAAAGGTATACACAGTGACCACTTTACGGGAGGTACTTAAGAAATGGGTAATGAATGTACGATCATAGAAGAATATTTTGTCCGAGAATCTATATATTCAGTGACTGAACTTCTATAGGATAGTGAATTCAAAGTTCAAAGTTCAAAGTGAATTTTGTTATCGAGGTACTTATACATCACCATATACGATACAACCCTGAGATTCATTTTCCTGTGGGCATACTCAACAAATCTATAGAATAGTAACTATAACAGGATCAATGAAAGATCAACCAGAGTGCAGAAGACAACAAACTGTGCAAATGCAAATATAAATAAATAGCAATAAATGATGAGAACATGAAATAACAAGATAAAGAGCCCTTAAAGTGAGATCATTGGTTGTGGGTACATCTCAGTAGTTGAATGTAGCTATCCCCTTTTGTTCAAGAGCCTGATGGTCGAGGGGTAGTAACTGTTCTTGAACCTGGTGGTGCGAGTCCTGAGGCTCTCGTACCTTCTACCTGATGGCAGCAGCGAGAAAAGAGCATAACCTGGGTGGTGGGGATCTCTGATGATGGATGTTGCTTTCCAATGACAGTATTTCATGTAGATGTGCTCAATGGCTGGGTGGGCTTTACGCATGGTGTACTGGGCTGAATCCACTGCCTTTTGTGGGAATTTCTGTTCAAGGGCATTGGTGTTTTCATACCAGGTTGTGATGCGGCCAGTCAAGATACTCTCCACTACACATCCACAGAAGTTTGCAAAAGTTTAAGGCATCATGTCAAATCTCCGCGGACTTCTAAGGAAGTAGAGTCTCGCCACCTTTTCTAGGAATGAGTTACTTCCCATCCCAGGGATGACGTCCTTTTCTTTTGAGACAGTGATCCCTTATTTTAAACATAACATCATCATCATCATCATCATTATGTGCCAAGACGTATGACATGGGCGATCATGGTCTTTCCACAACCCTGATTGTTCTTGGCAAATTTTTCTACAGAAGTGGTTTGCCATTGTTTTCTTCTGGGAAGTGATTGTCTGCCTGGTGTCAGTGGTCACAAAACCAGGATTTGGGATGTGCACCAGCTGCTCATACGACCATCCACCACCTACTCCCATGGCTTCACATGACCACGATCAGGGTTGGGGGGCTAAGCAGGTGTTACACCTTGCCCAAGAGTGACCTGCAGACTAGTGGAGGAAAGGAGCACCTTACACCTCCTGTGGTGGAGACATAACTCTACCCTGCCAACCTTTGCAAAACTGCTGTATGCTTTTCAAAGTTCAAACTTCAAAATAATTTTTTTGTCAGGTACCTCCTGTACCTAATAAAGTGGTCACTGAGTGTACGTTTGTGGTCTTCTGCTGCTGCAGCCCATCCACTTCAAGGTTTGACGTGAGGGGCATTCAGAGATGGTCTTCTGCACACCACTTTTGTAACGCATGGTTACTTGAGTTAGTGTCACCTTCCTGTCACCCTGAACTAGTCTCCCCACTCTCTGACCTCTCTCATTAACAAGGCATTTTTGCTTACAAAAACTGATCTTCGTGGCCAAGTCTGCATGCTTTTCTCAGTAAAAGTCAAAGTGCATTTATTATCAAATTATGTATGCGGATTACAACCCTGAGATTCTTCTTCTCACAGACAGCCATGAAACAAAGAAACACCATGGAACCTGCTCAACGAAAACATCAAACACCCAAAGCGCAAAAAAAAGAACAAATCATGCAAACAGCAAAAAGCAAGTAAATAGCACACAGAATATTATAATTCAAACTGCAAGGTCCTTGAAACAGTCTGGGAATATTCAGTTCAGATCAGATCAATTTAGCGCCGTGTCGTTCATTGACTGCAGGCCACAGTTGCTGCCACATGATTGGCTGATTAGAAATTTGCATTAACGAGCAGGTGTACAGGTGTATCTAATGAAGTGGCCACGGGGTGTATGGTTCAATGGTTCCATTTAGCATCAGAGAATGCACACAATATACAACCCGAAAGTCTTACTCTTCACAGACATCCACGAAACAGAAAAATTCCCAAAGAATGAATGTTAGAACCCGATTGCCCCCCGCCCCCTCCAATGCATAAGCAGCAGTAATTCAGCAATTCATTTTCTTGCAGACATTTACAGTAGAACAAATAAATATAATAGAATTAATGAAAAAAATAACGCACAAAGACTGATAAGCATGTGACAATAATGAACCAATACCAATTCCAATAACACAAAGAAATAATTATACCCTTCACATTAAAGAATATACTTATGTCTATGAAATGTGTGATTTCCTGTCACTGATTTTTCTGGCACTTGTTTCATGTCAGACTTAATTATTATTGTTACCTCTCTGATCCTGCATATCAGTATACTTCCCACAAAGTTTATTAAAATTCCAGTCTCATATCCAGGAAGATCATTCATGGGTCAAATTTGAATGTTCTTAATTAAAAAAAATCTCATTCTAGTTTCTTTGTAGTTAGAAGAAATAATTACAGTTGTATACCGAGCAGATCTTCATAAATGCAAATAGTTCTAATCCTGTACCAGTAGGTATTTTATGGCAACATATGTGTGAGTTTTAATTAAATATTGTTGAGTTTCATATCAACATAAAACTGAATTAGGAAACCAAGTTTTCATTATCAGCAGGAACAGAAGGCAACTGTCAGGGGATAGTTTGAAAAGATTCTTTAGATCCCATTTTATTTTAACAATACCATTAATCTCTCCACCTCTTTGTAATAATAATGAAAATAGAGAAAGGAACAACAAAACAACAAAGTATTTGTCCTCAGATGTTTACTGTTCATTTAGCAAGTATCACGCTGTTTCAGTGTGCCCCCAAGATACTTAATAAATGTATATTGCTTTCAATGAAATCTAATTACTGAATAAGTATCGGTGGCTAAACACTGAAGGATCTCTCTTTCCTGGAGGACATGATTGTTATCAAAGTATTCTGCCAACACAGATGAAAGGATTGGTTAATATGTTAAAGAAAACTCCACCATCCTGTACAATGCTCAGAGCAAGTTGATCAGAGAGTCCATGGAATTAGAATCAACACAGAAAGATGCCTTTTGGCCCATCTTGTCCATGCTGGACCATTTAAACTGTCTACTCACATCGACCTACACCTGGACCATAGCCCTCCACATCCCAACCATCCACCTACCCATCCAAACTTCTCTTAAACGTTGAAATCGAGCTCGCATGTACCACTTGCACCGGCAGCTGGCCTCATACTCTCACCACCCTCTGCGTGAAGTTCCCCCTCATGTTCCCCTTAAACTTTTCACCTTTCTCCCTTAACCCATGATCTCCAGTTGTAGTCGCGCCCAACTTCAGTGGAAAAAGCCTGCTTGCAGTTACCCTGTCCATACTCCTCATAATTTTTTTATACCTCTATTAAATCTCCCCTCAATCTTCTATGTTCCAAGGAATAAAGTCCTAACCTATTCAATCTTTCCTTATAACTCAGGTCCTCCAGACCCGGCAACATCCTTGTAAATTTTCTCTGTACTCTTTCAACCTTATTTACATCTTTCCAATAGGTAGGTGACCAAATCTGCACACAATTTTAGTTAAACTAAGAATTATAAAGCTAAATAAGAACAAGAAGAAGGCAGAGGCAGAGGCAGCGCAGAGTGATGATGGCCGTAAACAGTGTCTCCTTTGCTTGCATCTTCGGAAACAGCTCTCTTTCCATCTTTAATATCTTTATTTTCCCCTTTCAGTGTTCTTTTGAAGACCCTGACCTGGAGTTACACGCTGACTATGGTTCTTTGTGGGAATGGGACCTGCTCTCGGGGTTTCAGGACTGGCTGTTGTTCAGCACGCCGAGGGCTCGGCCTAAGTATTCGGCTCAGCTTTGGAAGCCTAGGATTTTGGGCCTCTAGAGATGGGTGGATCAAGGGTTGGTGTCACAACAGGAGAACCACATATCTTCGGGGGAGTCGGAATATCTGCGGCTGTGTGCCCAGAGACTCATGATCTTTGGGGACAGAGCTCGAAAAAAGTGACCTGGCAGACTTTTAACATTGTAAACCAGCAAGTTATTTGTTATATCTCCCTACTCACTGTGGAAACGGAGACACCTCCCTCTACCTTATTAGGGAGAGAGAGAACCTGTGGAATGTCGAATACTGGGTGAACAATGTAGTCTATGGGGTAATTGCAAGTCTGTGTCTTTGCTGTTGCTTTGCTCACGCTTGAGTGCTTGGTGGCGGGTGCCGATGCTTTTTTGTTGCCAGTGGGCAAAGGAGGGGATCGCTGCTTGCTGCCGCTTACGTACGGTGGGGGGGGGAATACTTTGTGGTTCAAACATTTGATTGTCATTCATTCTTTGGGGCACTCCTCTTTTTGTGGATGGTTGCAAAGAAAAAGCATATCAGAATGCTTATTGTATACATTCCTCTGACATTAAATTGTACCTGTGAAACCTTTGAAATAGTTTAATCGTATACAATGTACTGTCTGTTATTTTGCGGTACCTGTTTGGAACAGGGTAACAAATCACACAGCATCCATACAAACAGGATGTTTCGGGGTTGGCTCACGTCTCAATCTCACACGTTTGCCGGGGCCAGAGCTTGTCTTCCCTAAGACTTACGCAGCTGATGGAATCAGAGTGTTTCACCAACTAACCTACTAAACTGCACATCTTTGGAATGTGGGAGGAAATCAGAGTACCCAGAGGAAACCCACACAGTCACAGTGAGAATGAACAACCACCTTACAGACAACAGAAGGAATTGGATCGAGATCATTCCCACTGTAGTAACATTACTCTAACTGCTATGCTACCATGCCACCCAGAATAATTTAAACAACACCCCTTCATTCCTTATACGCTAAAAGCAGAGTGGTCATACTGTCCATGGAATTCTAGACCAGAAGTCTCAGTTGCCTCAGACCATCTTTGGATCATCAAGGATGAACTTGTCTCAACTAACGATTCTCCTCTAAATCTCCATGAAATCAAGTCTCTTTTATTGTCATTTCAACCATAACTGCTGGTACAGTACACAGTAAAAATGAAACAGCAATCCTCCAGGACCATGGTGCTACCTGAAACAACACAAAACTACACTAGACTACCTGAAACAACACAAAACTATACTAGACTACGTGAAACAACACAAAACTACACTAGACTACATGAAACAACACAAAGCTACACTAGACTACCTGAAACAACACAAAACTACACTAGGCTACGTGAAACAACACAAAACTACACTAGACTACGTGAAACAACACAAAACTGCACTAGACTACCTGAAAGAGCACAAAACTACACTAGACTACCTGAAACAACACAAAACTACACTAGACTACGTGAAACAACGCAAAACTACACTAGACTACGTGAAACAACGCAAAACTACACTAGACTACCTGAAACAACGCAAAACTACACTAGACTACCTGAAACAACGCAAAACTACACTAGACTACGTGAAACAACACAAAACTGCACTAGACTACCTGAAACAACACAAAACTGCACTAGACTATGTGAAACAACGCAAAACTACATTAGACTTCAGGCCTACACGGGATCACATAAAGTGCACAAAACAGTGCAAGACAGTGTCAGGACTGTGGTATTCTGTGCAGAAAGGAGTGAGCAATTTTAAGTTCCTAGGTGTCAGTATCTCTGAGGATCTAACCTGGACAAAATATCGATGCAGCTACAATCAGAATCAGAATCAGAATTAGGTTTAGTATCATTGGCATATGTCATGAAATTTGTTAACTTTGTGGCAGCAGTGCAATGCAGTACATGATAGTATAGAAAACAAAGTAAATCAATTACGGTAAGTATATATGTATGTTAAATAGTTAAATTTTAAATAATGCAAAAACAGAAATCATATTAAAAAAGGTGAGGTAGTGTTCATGGGTTCAATGTCTATTCAGGAATCAGATGGCAGAGGGAAGAAGCTGTTCCTGAATCGTTGAGTGTGTGCCTTCAGGCTTCTGTATCTCCTTCCTGATGGTAACAAGAAGAAGAGAACATGCTTGGGTGATGGGAGTCTTTAATAATAGATGTTGTCTTTCTGAGGCAGCTCCTTGAAGATGCCTTCAATACCACAGAGGCAAGTACCCAAGTTGGAGCTAACTTATTTTACAACTTTCTGTAGTTTCTTTCAACCCTGAGCAGTAGCAATCCCCATCACATATCAGGCAGTGATGCTACCTGTCAGAATGTTCTCCACAGCACATCTGTAAAAGTTTTCAAGTGTTCTAGTTGACAAACGAAGTCTCCTCAAACTCCTAATGAAATATAGCCGCTGTCTTGCCTTCTATTGCCTGCATTGATAGATTGGGAGCAGGTTAGATCCTCAAAGATCTTGACACACAGGAACTGAAGTTGCTCACTCCCTCCACTTCTGATCTCACTATGAGGACTGGTTCACGTTCTCTCATCTTACCCTTCCCGAAATCCACAATCAGCTCTTTGGTTTTACTGACACTGAGTGTAAGGTTGTTGCCGCAACGCCACTCCACCAGCTGGTATATCTCACTCCTGCACAGCCTCTTATCTCCATCTGACATCCTACCAACAATGGCTGTATCATCAGAAAATTTATAGATGACATTTGAGCTGTGCCTAGCCACACAGTCATGAGTATAGAGAGGGTAGAGCAGTGGGCTAAGCACACACCCCTGAGACTCAACAGTGTTGATCGCCAGCGAACAAGAGATATTACTACCAATCCACACAGATTGTGGTCTTTCAGTTAGGAAGTCAAGCATCCAATTGCAGAGTGAGGTATGGAGGCCCAGGTTTTGTAGCTTATCAATCAGGATTGTGGTAATGATGGTGTTAAACGCTGAGCTATAGTCAATGAACAGCATCCTGGAAGAGGTGTTTGTATTGTCCAGGTGATCTAAGGCCATGTGAAGAGACATTGAGATTGTGTCTGCCGTAGACCTATTGAGGTGATCAGGGGTGCAGTGCTAGCTGGAGTGCACTGGAGCGCGTCCGGCACCTCTTTAAGAAAAAAGCCGAAATAAACAATCTGATTAATTAGGTGCCGCCCAGAGTGATCTGAGTATCTCAGAAACCGCTGATCTCCTGGGATTTTTTACGCACAACAGACTCTGGAGTTTACAAAGAATGGTGCCAAAAACAAAAAAAACATCTAGGGAGTGGATTTAACAAGATGTTTTTGCTCACAGAACAGCCACTTGCTGGATTTTTTTTTGTTTTTGGCACCATTCTTTGTAAACTCCAGAGCCTGTTGTGCGTAAAAATCTCAGGAGATCTGCAGTTTCTGAGATACTCAAATCACCCCGGACGGCACCTAATTAATCAGCTTGATGATTTCGGCTTTTTTCTTAAAGAGGTGTCGGACGCACTCCGGTGCGCTCCGGCTAGCACTGCACCCCTAGAGGTGATAAGCAAGAGTTCATCCTAGCCATGACCAACTTCTCAAAGCACTTCATCACTGTAGATGTGAGTGCTACTGAGCAATAGTCATTAAGGCAACTTACAATATTCTTCTTGGGCACTGGTATAATTGTTGTCCTTTTGAAGCAGGTGGGAACTTCCGACCATAGCAGTGAGAGGCTGAAAGTGTCCTTGAATACTCCTGCCACTTGGTTGGCACAAGCTTTCAGAGACTTACCAGGTACTCCATCGGGACCTTCCAACTTGCGAGGATTCACCCTCCTGAAAGACAGCCTGACATTGGCGTCCATGACAGAGACACGGGGTCACTGAGTACAGCAAGGATCTTCGCAGCTGTGGTTATATTCTCCCTTTTAAAGTGGGCATAGAAGGTGTTGAGTTCATCTGGTAGTGAAGCATCAGCGCCATTCATGCTATTGGGTTTTCTTAGTAGGAGGTAATGTCTTGCGAACCCTGTCAGGGTTGACATGCACCTGATGTCATCTCCAACCTTATTTGGAATTGTTTCTTCGCTCTTGAAATAGTCCTCCACTGGTCGTACCTGGTTTTCTTGTACAGACCTGTGTCACCAGACTTAAATTCCACAGATCTAACCCTCAGCAGGTGGTGCACCACCTGGTTCATCCACAGCTTTTGGTTTGGGAATGCACGGTAAGTTTTCGTAGGCACACACTCATCCACGCAGGTATTAATGAGGTCGGTAACAACTGCAACGTACTCATCCACATTCGAAGATGAATCCCTGAATACAGTCCAGTCCTCCAATTCAAGGCAATCCAGTAAGCAGACCTGTGCTTCCCTTGTCCATATCTTCTTGGTCTGCACTACTGGTTCTACAGTCTTCAGTCTCTGCCTATAACTCAGGGAGCAGAAGTACAGCCAGGTGATCAGACTTCCCAGGAGTGAGGGCGTGGAATAGCACGGTAAGCCCTCTTGATGGTGGTCTGACTGTGGTCCCATATGCCGTTTCCTTTGGGACTATAAGTGATTTGTTGGTGGCTTCTTCAAGCTGGCCTGGTTAAAGTTCCCCAAAATGATGGGTGAGTTTAACAAAGAAGGCAAGACAGTGGCTATATTTCATTAGGAGTTTGAGAAGAATTGGGATGTCACCTAAAATGCCTATACATTCCTACAGATGTACAGTGGAGAGTATTCTAACTGGCTGCAACACCATATGGCATGGGGCATGGGGGTGCTACTGCACACGATTGAAGTAAGTTTCGGAGAGTTGTAAACTCTGCAGTATCCAGATCATTTTCCAAGAGCAATTCCTCAAAAAGACAACATCCATCATTAAGAATCCCCATCACCCAAGACATGCCTTCTTCTCCTTCCGACCATTGGGAAGGAGGTACAGAAGCCTGAAGGAACACACTCAACGATTCAGGAACAGCTTCTCCCCCTCTGCCGTCCAATTTCTGAATGGACTTTGAACCCATGAATACCACTTCACTAACTTTATATATTATATCTATTTTTGCACTACTTATTTAACTATTGAATATATATGTGGAAACCATAGAAAGGGTGCAGAGGAGATTTACAAGAATGTTGCCTGGATTGGGGAGCATGCCTTATGAGGGTAGGTTGAGTGAACTCAGCCTTTTCTCCTTGGAGCGATGGAGGACAAGAGGTGACCTGTTAGAGGTGTATAAGATAATGAGAGGCATTGATAGTGTGGATAGTCAGAGACATTTCCCCAGGGCTAAAATGGCTAGCACGCAAGGGCAGAGTTTTAAGGTGCTTGGAAGTAGGTACAGAGGAGATGTCAGGGGTAAGTTTTTTACACAGAGAGTGGTGAGTGCGTGGAATGGGCTGCCAGCAACGGTGGTGGAGGTGGATATGATAGGGTCTTTTAAGAGACTCCTGGATGGCTACATACTTAGAAAAATAGAGGGCTATGGGTAAAGCCTAGTAATTTCTAAGGTAGGGACATGTTCGGCACAGCTTTGTGGGCCGAAAGGCCTGTATTGTGCTGTATGTTTTCTATGTTTCTATGTTCTATGTTTCTATATACTTACTGCAATTTATGTTTTTTCTCTATTATCGTGTATTGCTTCTGCAAGGTTAACAAATTTGACAACATATGCTGCTGATATTAAATCTGTTTCTGCTTCTGAAGCTTCAAGCTATCCCTGTAGCAGTTGGTGAAGCTGGTGGCCTTGGTGCAGCTACTTAAAGCTGTCCCATTAATGACCTTCCTGCCGTAATAAGGTTGAAATCTCACGTCGCTTAAAACTGCCTGGCTGGTGCTCAAAATGGGTGCAAGCACAGTGTCACCTTACTGAAGTGATTCTCCATCATAAAACAAGAAAATTCACGCTTCAGCCTAACTGGCATGGAGATACTCACATCCCCACCACCAAGGACATCGTGGGAGGGTGGTGCTTCAGGAAGGCAGCATTCATCACTCAGTACTCTCACTCCCCAGGACATGCCTTCTTCTCATTGGTTCAGAAGTTCAAGTATTATCAGAGTATGTATGCATTATACAACCTTGAGAGTTGTCTTCCTGCAGACATCCACGAAGCAAAGAAACTCGAAAGAACCCATGAAAAAAGAAGACAGTCAAACAGCCACTGTGCAGCGACATTAAGAGCAAGTCATGCGAGCTATAAACGCAAGCAAATAGCGTTCTGAACTGAAGTCCACAAAGAGAGTCCGTCACCAAACCATTAGTTCAGCGCAAAGCGGAGCAGCGAGCTGAACCGGTTTCACGCCCCCCCCCCCCCCACCTTGCCTCGGGCCCCGACATCCTGACCTTTTTAATCTGACCTGGCACCTAAATCATCGTCAATCATCGAGTTCAGTCACTTGGATACACGCTGGGGCCTGGACCCCACCAGTGGACAGAAGGAGTAGGTACAGGAGACGCGCATTCAACGTTTTAAGAACAGCTTCTCCGCTGCCATCAGATCTCTGAATGGACCTTGAACCATCACTTACTGTGTTCTTTACATTCAACTTCTTTATGCTTTTATATATTTCTTGTTGTAACTATTTGTAATTTTTAATGCTCTGCACTGCTGCCACAAAACAACAAGTTTCACAATATATGTCAGTGATAATAAACTTGATTCCAGTCCTTGCCAAATAGGATACTTTCAGGTGCAGAGTAGAGGAAAACTTCCACCCTGCTCACGGAGAATTGAAGAAGAGCGAAGAAAATAATCTTTATTCAGCCTCAGGACCACACACTCACCAGGATTGCACATCCATTGTTTAAGAAACTTTAAAGTTCCACATTGAGAGTATTTAAATATAAACATAAAACACACTGAAGTGGTATTAATGGAGAAGAAAAAAAAACTAAAGCTTCCACAAGCAGGGCTATCTTTAGACCATATGACCAAAAGACATAGGGGCAGAATTAGGCCAGACGACCCATCAAGTTTGCTCTGCCATTCAGTCATGGCTGATTTATTATCCCCCTCAGTGTCATTCTCCTGCCTTCTCCTCATAACGTTTGACCCCTATGCTAATTAAGAAACTACCAATCTCCACTTTAAATATTCCCATTGATTTATGTAGATAGTACAGTGTGTCATGACCTGGCAGGCCATAAGAGTGGGCTCCCTCACCTCTGCTCCTGCGACCTTCAACACAGAAGCCCCTCAAGGCTGTGTCCTAAGCCCCCTCCTTTATTCTCTGTATGCCCATGACTGTGTCGCAGCCCACAGCTCCAATCTGTTAATTAAATTTGCTGATGCTGCTGCACAGATTGGCCTAATCTCAAATAATAACGAGACAGCCTACAGGGGGGAAGTCATCACCCTGACACAGTGATGTCAAGCAAACAACCTCTCCCTCAATGTCACAAAAACAAAGGAGCTGGTTGTGGACTACAGGAGGAATGGAGACAGGCTCACCCCTATTGACATCAATGTACCTGGGGTTGAGAGGGTGAACAGCTTTAAGTTCCTTGGCATACACATCACCAAGGGTCTCACATGGTTTGTACATACCAGCTGTGTGATGAAAAACCACAATCATGCCTCTTTCAGCTCAGACGGTTGAAGGAGTTTGGCATGAGTCCCCAAAATCCTAAGGACTTTCTACAGGGGCAAAATTGAGAGCATCCTGACTGGCTGCATCACTGCCTGGTCTGGGATCTGTACTTCCCTCAATCGCAGGACTCTGCAGAGAGTGGTGCGGACAGTCCAGCATATCTGTAGAAGCGAACTTCCCACCATTCAGGACACTTACAAAGACAGGTGTGGAAAAAGGGCCCGAAGGATCATTGGGGAATCAAGTCACCCCAACCACAAACTGTTCCAGTTGCTACCATCCGGGAAAAGTACTGCAGCATAAAAGCCAGGACCAACAGGCTCTGGGACAGCTTCTTCCACCAGGCCATCAGACTGATTAAATCAAGCTGATACAATTGCATTTCTGTGCTGTATTGACTATCCTGTTGTACATACTATTTATTACAAATTACTATAAATTGCACATTGCACATTCAGACATAACATAAATATTTTTACTCCTCATGTATGTGAAGGATGTAAGAAATAAAGTCAATTCATTCCCTGCGGGCCTCTTCATCTTGTTGTAGAGCATTGGGCTTCTACGTTTCTCCAGCAGCTGTAATTGTTGTCTTAACGAGAGTCGTTAAGCTCTTGTGCGTTATGTTTAATCTTGTCAAGTTAATTGTGATTGTCATGGGTTTTCCAGTTTCTGTGATTATTTCTGGACACTTGTTTAGCGTTGTCTGTGGAGTCCTTGTGTGGAGAACAATTTGTCTCACGATCTTGCTCGGTTGTGGCCCCGATGCTAGCCGGCGCTAGCCAGGAGTCAGAGAACATTTCAGGAGTGCAGTGTTATGTGTTTTACTGAAATGGGGCTGCACGAGGACATACCCAACCAAAACTTTTCCATGGAGGGCTTCCAGACCGTTCGGGTGGACCGGAAGTGCACTGAGAGCGGTAAGCATAAAGGAGTTGAGGGCTTACTGTTCTGGTTAACAACGGATGGTGCAATCCGGGTCACATTACGATCGAGGAACGTGTTTGTAGACCGGATATTGAACTTTTTGCTGTTGGACTCCGGCCATATTCCACCGAGATACAAAGCTGGGCGTCATGGGAGGTTGTTCCTGCCTGTGGCCATCAAACTTTGCAGCTCCTCCCGTGGAGGGTCAGACACCCAGAGCCAATAGGCTGGTCCTGGACTTATTTCCATCTGGCATAGTTTGCATATTGTTGTTTGATTGTTTGTGGTTTTTGTATTGCTATGTTTACGCTCTATTCTTGGTTAGCGCAGCGGTAACGAAACCCAATTTCCCTCGGATCAATAAAGTATATCTATCTATCTATGCTCTGTTGGCATTACAATATATAACCTCTGGTTTCCATGGGAGTCTGCTGCTCCTCCACACCTGGGCTCAGTCATTGCCACCATGACAGTCTGCCGTTACTCCGTACCTGGGTTCACTCGTTGCCAGGGCTCACCGTGACACACTGGTAGGTCTCTGTTCTATGTGATACCTTAGATCAAATAGGCAGAGAGCAAAACTATCTTGAAGAGGCACAGATGTTTAAAACAAAGGTTCCACATTTATACTGTACCAGGAAGGGTTAAAGACCAGGGGAGGAAGTATGGAGACAGCACATTAAAAAAGCACCCATATGGAATAAATGTTCCCAATACATGAGTCACAGCAAGTAGATTTGTGAAATGTAGGTCATTCGATAACGCTTCAATCTGTTATAAATCTCTGGAAGAGTCCAATAGATTTCTGATGCCATTTGGTGTTCTACAGAGTGGCGCAAGGTGTCTGGTGAAGGATCCTATCGTCTTTCACCCACCAGGTCAAATCCTTCCATTTAACTGACGGAGTATATGTTTTATTGAAATTACAAACACGAGATTCGTCAGCCACTGGGAAAACAGAGTTGTGCACACGAAAGGGAAGCATGGGGGTTAGCACAACGCTTCATAGTACCTGTGACCGGGGTTAATTTCCCGTCGCTGTCTGTTAGGTGTTTGAACCTTTTTTATTTTTCACTTATTCAGATGGAATCGCCCACCGCCCCCACCTTTTGAGAAGCGCTGCCCAGGAATTCCTAATCACAGGACAATTTACAATCACAAACACGAGGAAATCTGCAGATGCTGGAATTTCAAGCAACACACATAAAAATTGCTGGTGAACGCAGCAGGCCAGGCAGCATCCCTAGGAAGAGGTACAGTCGAAGTTTCGGGCCAAGTCCCTTCATCAGGACTAACTGAAAGAAGAGATAATAAGAGATTTGAAAGTGGGAGGGGGAGGGGGAGATCCGAAATAATAGGAGAAGACAGGAGGGGGAGCCAAGAGCTGGACAGTTGATTGGCAAAAGGGATATGAGAGGATCATGGGATGGGAGGCCTAGGGAGAAAGGAAGGGGGAGGGGAGAAGCCCCGAGGATGGGCAAGGAGTATAGTGAGAGGGACAGAGGGAGAAAAAGAGAGAGAAAAAATATATATAATAATAATAAATAAATAATGGATGGGGTATGAAGGGGAGGTGGGGCATTAACAGAAGTTAGAGAAGTCAATGTTCATGCCATCAGGTTGGAGGCTACCCAGACGGAATATAAGGTGTTGTTCCTCCATCCTGAGTGTGGCTTCATCTTGACAGTAGAGGAGGCCGTGGATAGACATATCAGAATGGGAATGGGACGTGGAATTAAAATGTGTGGCCGCTAAAAATATATATATATTTTTTCTCTCTTTTTCTCCCTCTGTCCCTCTCACTATACCCCTTGCCCATCCTTTGGGTTCCCCCCGACCTTTCATTCTCCCTGGGCCTCCCGTCCCATGATCCTCTCATATCCCTTTTGCCAATCAACTTTCCAGCTCTTAGCTCTATCCCTCCCCCTCCTGTCTTCTCCTATCATTTTGGATCTCCCCCTCCCCCTCCCACTTTCGAATCCCTTACTATTTCTTCTTTCAGTTAGTACTAACGAAGGGTCTCGGCCCAAAACGTCGACTGTACCTCTTCCTAGAGATGCTGCCTGGCCTGCTGCGTTCACCAGCAATTTTTACAATTTACAATGACCTCTTAATCTACCAGCCACTGTGTCTTTAGACTGTGGGAGGAAACTAGAGCACCCAGAGGAAACTCAGGTGGTTATGGGCTGAACATACAAACTCCTTCAGGCAGCGGTGGGAATTGAACCCTGGTCGCTGGTACCGTAAAGCGTTGTGCTAACCACTATGCTACGGTGCCACCCATGTCTGCATGGGCTCCTCCGAATGCTCCAGTTTCCATCCATAGCCCAAAGACATAATAGTTCGTATATTAATCGGGGTTAAATCGGGGGTCACTGGGTGGTGTGATTCGACAGGCTGAAAGGGCCTGTTCCACACTGTATGTTATTAAATAAACTCTTGGCGTGTGGCCAAGTGGTTAAGGCGTTGGTCTAGTGATCTGAAGGTCGCTAGTTCAAACCTCAGCTGAGGCTGCGTGTTGTGTCCTTGAGCAAGGAACTTAACCACACATTGCTCTGCGACGACACCGGTGCCAAGCTGTATTGGCCCTAGTGCCCTTCCCTTGGACAACATCGGTGATGTGGAGAGGGGAGACCTACAGCATGGGCAACTGCCGGTCTTCCATACAACCTTGCCCAGGCCTGTGCCCTGGAAACCTTCCAAGGTGCAAATCCATGGTCTCACGAGACTAACAGATGCCTAAAAAAAATAATAGATAGATAAATGGATAGACAGACAGGCAGAGAGATAGAGAGAGAGAGAGATAAGTAAGTAAGTAAGTAAATAAATAAATAAATACTGGAGAAACTCAGCAGGTCAGTCAGCATCTATGGAGAGGAATAAAGAGTTGATGCTTTGAGCTGAGACCTTTCATCAGGATGGGAAAGGAAGAGGGAAGAAGCCAGAATAAGAAGATAGGGGTGGGTGAGGGAAAGGAGGACAAGCTAGAAGGTGACAGGTGAAGCCCGGTGAGGGGGATGTTGAGCAGGTGGGGAAGAATGGATGAAGTGGGAATTTGGGAGGCGATTGGTGGAAAAGGTAAAGGGCTGAGGAAGAAGGAATCTGATAGGAGAGGAGAGTGGACCATGGGAGAAATGGAAGGGGGGGGTTACCAGAAGGAGGTGATAGGCAGTTGATGCAAAGAGAAGAGGCAGGAAGGGAACTAGAATGGGGAATGGAAGAAGAGAGAGGAGGGAGCGGAGAGAAATTACTCCTCCACCCTGAGAGTAGCCTCATCATGGCAGTAGAGGCGGCCATGGGTCAACATACCGGGATGGGAATGAGGATTGGAACTAAAATGGATGGGCACCAGGAAGTCCTGCTTGTTGTGGACAGAGCAAAGATGCTTGAGAACCTTCATCGAAGTTTTTATAAAAATTACTTTTTCTTCCCAAGAAAGTGTGTCCAGGTGTCTTTTGCATTTATAGTGTATTTAATATTTCAATAATATTGGAGTAATATTGCAAATATATTGTTTGATTCCACATTCTTTGTTTCTTTACATAATTCTTTGCAGGTTATATGTAAGAAGTACCTGAATGGCATACATCATTACACTACTACATCGTATGTGCGTGCCTCATTAAATAGAAACTAAGTCAAATGCACCTCCTGGCTCCTGTGTTTTTTTTTTCTTTTGATTAATTTCTGGCGTTGCAACACATAACGGTAGCAATGGGGAAGTATTTAAATAAACTCAGGATGACTATTGAAGCACAGAATGATTTTCCCTCACAAGAGGAGAGAGAGAGAGAGAGAGAGGCGTTCGAGTTTAAAATAAAAAGCACAGCATGTGTTTGTTTGGAATGGGACAGAGACAGTCGAGTTTAAAAAAAGGCAGAAAACAGATGAAATTAATGGGTTCATAACCAGTGAGAACCGGGTGATAATAATCATGAATTAAAAGAAAATCAGAAATGACTGGCTACATGAGAAAGATAGACGTGTTAGATTGCACAACAGATAACTGGATGGTGTATACTGTAGAAATTGAGCAGTACTTTGAAGCAAATGAAATAGCCAATGAAAAGTGGGTGCCAGGGTTACTGCGTGCAATAGGGTGTTGTAGGAGCTATATGTCAGTCATCTAGTTATGGTCAAAATGAAAGTATTGGCTTGAAGCTTTTCTGGTTGACTGGGATATATATACATTTATGACTAGAGAACAATACATTACATATTTGAGTTGAGATGCATTCTATATTGAGTTGGAGTTTATAGCTAAGCAGGGCAGAGTGTTCTGTATTTAATATATCTTTAATATCTGAATAATATTGTAAATATATTGTTTGAGTAAGTATTTTTCCATAACTCATCATGTGTTATACATAAGAAGTACATGAATGGCATATGTCATTACGCCACCAAATCATATGTCCATGCCTCAGTAAAGTAAAAACTAAGTAGCTAAATAGACACACTTCTCCCAGCTCCTGTGTGTTTTCTTTCAATTAATGTTTGGAGTTACAAAATATAACAGCATCCAATTTAACATTTCATACGAAAGTCACTACTTTGAGCAGTGCACGGCTCTCTCAGTACTAGATTTCCCTACTCAGATATCTGGTGGGATTTGTGCAAATCACCTTCAGACAGAGGAAAGAGTGTTACTCACTGAACCGTAGCTAATATCTTTAAGGCTGTCTCTTCAATCTGACTTTACTCTGGTCTGTCAGAACCAAGAATGTGAAAGAAAGCAGATTTTTTTTATTCAATAGTAATTTTTGGTAAATGCGTATCGGTCTAAATCTGACTGACTGACATTTTAATGGTAAAACTTTCAAGATAAATTCAGACACAAATCCTGGCGATATTGAATTCTTCATCTCTGCCAAGGGATCCACGTTTAGTCACAGCTGACCATTAAGGTAAGATGGAAGAGCAAGGCAGCTCTCAGTCCTAGCAGACCAATAAAGAGTTGATTTATGTTGATTCAGGCCTTTGCAGAGGCTTCAGACATTTTGGATACCATGGAGATTTACAAGTAGACTTTCTAGGGGGAATAAAATGTAACTTCAATAAAATGGGTACTCGACAGTGAAATGGAATGCTTTGACCTGGTATGTGAAGGGTGAACGAATCCTTCTCTGGACATCTCACACCACTCATCAGACTGGTCAGAACACCAGATGAGATCAGTAATCTATCGGGCACCTCCAGAGATTTATTGCAGATTGAAACATTATTGAATGACCAATGTGTCACCAATCTACTCGCCACACTCCTCTGACTTGTGCAATTGGAACTTCTGTTCCACATGGATGCTTGTTGAATGTGCTGCCACTGTATTTCTTAAACTGATCTTTAACCCTCTCTGTGCCAGACTAAGGACAGCAGCCATATTATCCCAAGTAACACACACAAAATGCTGGTGGAACTCAGCTGGTCAGGCAGCATCTATGAAGAGGAATAAAGAGCCCTATCCCAAATAACGCACACAAAATGCTGGTAGTACTCTGCAGATCAGGCAGCATCTATGGCGAGGATTAATGAGACCCTTCATCAGGACTGGAAAGGAATAGGGAAGAAACCAGAATAAAATATCCTTCAGCCCAAAACATCGGTTCTTTGTTCCTCTCCATAGATGCTTCCTGATTTGTTGAGTTCCTCCAGCATTCTGTGTGTGTTACTCTGTATTTCTGCAGAATCTCTTGTGTTTATGCCAATATTTATTCCTTAATCAATGCTATTTGTAGAAGATTTTTCTTGGTTGCTGAGTTTCAAATATTACAACATTACATATATTTACATAACTATTATGACTATTCAAGTTACATATTACATGATTAAACATAGAACACAGAACAGTACAGCACAGGAGCAGGCCATTCGGCCCACAATATTATGCTGAACCAGCAGAAAAGCAAATCAAAAACACCTAAACACTAATCCCTCTGACCTACACCATATCCATATCCCTCCATCTTCCTTACATCCATGTGCCTATCCAAACGTCTCTTAAAAGCCTCTAATGTATTTGCCTCTACCACCAGACCAGGCATCCACCACTCTCTGGGTGAAAAACTCACTTCTCTCATCCCTCCTGAGCCTACCTCCCCTCACCTTCAATGCATTCCCTCTGGTAGTAGACATTTCTATCCTAAGAAACAGACACTCTGTGTCCACTCTATCCATGCCTCTCATGATCTTGTAGTCCTCTGTCAGATGTTCCCTCACCCTCTGCTGCTCCAGAGAAAACAACCCAAGTTTATCCAGCCTCTCATGATAGCACATGCCCTCTAAACCAGGCAGCATCCTGATAAACCTCTTCTGCACCCTCTCCAAAGCCTCAACATCCTTCCTATGGTGGGGTGACCAGAACTGTATGCAACGCTCCAGATGTGGCCAAACCAGAGTTTTATAAAGTTGCAACATAACCTCCTGACTTTTGATCTCAATGCTGCAACTCATAAGAGCAACCATTCCATAAGTATTCTTAACCACCTTATCAACCTGTGTAGCCACTTTCAAGGATCTATGAATTTGGATTATAAGTAATGATTTATATTATAAATTATAAGTCATAATTATAACAGTATAATATATGTTTACCCAGCTCCAGTGCCATATTTAAGTTTACTGATGACACTACTATCATAGCCTGAATCAAAAGTGGTGATGAATTAGCATATAGGAGGGAGATTGAAAATCTGGCTGAGTGGTACCAATAACAACAACCTCTCACTCAATGTCAGCAAGACCAAGGAGATGATTATTGATTTCAGGAAGAGCAAACCGAAGGTCGATGATCCAGTCCTCATTGGAGGATCAAAGGTGGAAAGGGTCAGCAATTTTGAATTCCCTGTGCTATCATTTTGGAGGACTTGTCCTAGGCCCAGCACCTACATACAATTATGAACAATGCACAGCAGTGGTTCTACTTCCTTGGAAGTCTGAGAAGATTTGGCATATCATCTGAAACTTCAACAAACTTCTATGGATGCATGGTGAAGTATATTGACTGGCTGCATCACAGCCTGGTATGGAGGGGGATTTTCTTGAATAGAAGATCCTACAAAATGCAGTGGATACAGTCCAGCCCATCATGGGAGAAGCCCTCCCCACCATTGAGTACAATCTACATGCAGCATTGCTGCAGGGAAGCAGCATCCATCATCAGGGACCCTACCACCAGGCCATGCTCTCTTCTCACTGCTGCCATCAGGAAGAAGGTTCAGGAGCCTCAGGAATCACACCACCAGGTTCAGGAACAGTTACTACCTCTCAGCCTTCAGGCTCTTGAACCAAAAGGGATAACTTTACTCAACTTCACCTGGCCCACCTCAGAACTGTTCCCACAACCTATGGACTTACTTTCAAGGACTATTCCTCTCATGTTCTCATAGGGCATTAAAGAATGCTTTAGAACAGAGGGATCTAGGAATAATGGTGCATAGTTCCCTGAAGATGGAATCCCATTTGAATAGGGTGGTGAAGAAAGCTTTTGTTTTGCTGGCCTTTATTAATCAGAGCATTGAGTATAGGAGTTGGGATGTAATGTTGAATTTGTATAAGGCCAAATCTGGAGTATTGTCTGGTCACCGAATTATAAGAAGGATGTCAATAAAATTGAGAGAGTACAGAGGAGGTTTACTAAAATGTTGCCTGGGTTTCATCTCCTAAGTTGCAGAGAAAGGTTGAACAAGTTAGGTCTTTATTCTTTGGAGCGTAGAAGGTTGAGGGGAGACTTGATAGAGGTGTTTAAAATTATGAGGGGGATTGATAGAGTTGACGTGGTTAGACTTTTTCCATTGAGAGTGGGGAAGATTCAAATAAGAGGACATGGGTTGAGAATTAGAGGACAAAAGTTTAGGGGTAACATGAGGGGGAACTTCTTTACTCAGAGAGTGCTAGCTGTGTGGAACGAGCTTCCAGCAGAAGTGGTTGAGGCAGGTTCTATGTTGTCATTTAAAGTTAAATTGGATAGATATATGAATAAGAAAGGAATGGAGGGTTATGGGCTGAGTGCAGGTCGGTGGGAATAGGACAGGGTAAGAGTTCGGCACGGACTAGAAGGGCCGAGATGGCCTGTTTCCGTGCTGTAATTGTTATACGGTTATACGGTTCTCTGTACTTATTGCATATTTATTTATTATTGTTATTACTTTTTTCTATTATATTTGCACAATTTGTTGTCTTTTGGAAATAGTTGTCCGCCCTGTTGGGTGCGGTCTTTCATTGATTCTATGATTGTCATGACCTCAGGTCATCGGTAGAATATTCTGAGGGTTCTGAGTTATAATTACCTGTGTTGTTGGGCTTTGGGATTTTTGTGTCTTATAGTTTGGTCTTCTCTGGTTTACATTTAAGTTGCAATTTTCCTCAATTACTTTCAATTAATTCTCCGAATCTTTGCAGTTGTCCAATTAAGTATCCTTGGACTTTTGTTTCTTATTAGAGTAGTTGCTTGTTAGCGTGTAATTCGTCTGGGATGTTTTCAGATGAGCACAGGTTCTTTTGTGTCCTGGAGTGTAGATTAAGGGGCAGTGCTAATCCCTCATTTGCTTGGCCGACATGATCCTTGCCTAGTGACATTCTAGTCAAGTTATTCGAGACCTTGAAAGTTCTACTGTTCAGCTTCATCTCTTTTGTTAATAAATTTCCTCGTTTTATTGAACCCTTCTGAGTCTCTGTGTGATCCTGCTCCTGGTCTGAAGATGCAGCGTGACAATTATGGTTATTGGATTAACTGAGTATGTCCTCAAGAAAACGAATCTCAGGGTTGTATATGGTGGCATATATGTACATCAATAATAAACTTATTTGGGACTTTGACTGCAGCTCAATTAATTGGTTCTAAAACCTTTTAGTACATCACTAAGAGCATCCATTATCTGGGCCATACCTTGTTCTCATTCCTGCCTGCAAGCAGGAGGTACAGGAGCCTGAAGAACTTCAGCTCAAGTTTCAACAAAACTTCTTCCTCCTGCTATCAGGTTCCTTACACATCCTGAAAAACCTTATATTTCTTCTTTCCTCTTCTGTCTCTCTGTCTATTGCTCTCTCTTTGCATTAATGTCATAATGTTAATTTAATTACGTTTTGTTTGTAGTATTGTTCGCTGAGTCTGGCCCACAAACGTTTCATCACCAGTTGAGGTGACATCATCAGTGTGCAATGTAATATTGTTTCTGCTGAGAGCTCACGTTTGTATTGGTCCGATTCATTGTTCTGATTGGTTGGCTGTCAGGCTGACCACGAATCTCTGTTGGCTCCCGGCCAACCAGATAGCTGAGTGACCTCCATTGACCTGTGTCCCTGGTTGTCGGTCGTTGTGAGCATTGGTCCCTTATGTTAATTTTATATTAACATAACTCTGCTGAGAGTTGTAAGATTAGTCAGTTTCATCATGGGTATTAGCCTCTGTATCTTCAAGGAATGGTGCCTCAAAAATGTGCTGTCCCCCACCACTCAGGACATGCCTTGTTCTCATGGCTACCATCAAGGAGGAGGTACAGGAGCCTGAAGACACACACTCAACGATTCAGGAACAGCTTCTTCCCCTCTGTCATCTAATTTCTGAATGGACATTGAACCCACGAACACTACCTCACTTCTTTTTTATTTCTATTTTTGCACTACGTGCATAATTTAACTAAGTTGTGTGTGTCTATATGCTGTATAAATACTGTATATAATATATATTGTAATTCACTTTGTTTCTATATTATCATGTATTGCATTGTACTACTGCTTAAATTTTATGACATGCTGGTGATATTAAACCTGATTTTGATCCTCATATTTTGATATATGTTAAATTTAAGATTATGTTAATGTATCTCTGCCATGCTTTGGGTGGCCTGGTAGCATGGCAGTTAGTGTAACGTTACTGTAATGTCAGTGACTCGAGTTCAAATCCATTGCTGTCTGCAAGGAGCTTTTATGCTCAACCTGTGACAACCTTTGGGTACTCCTGTTTACTCCCACATTCTAAAATGCACAGGGTTGTAGGTTAACCCAACACATGGGTGTAATAGAGTAGCACAAGCTCATTAGAAAGGCCTGTACCGTGCTGTATCTCTAAATAAGTCTTATAAAAGGTGGGTTATCGACTGTGCTGCTGCCTCAAAAAGCTAATTTTCTTAGGATTAATGCCCTGGGTATCTATACTCCTGTACCTCATAAAGTGGCTGCTGAGTCCATGTTTGTGGTCTCTCGCTGCTGTAGCCCATCCACTCCATGGTTCGGTGTGCTGTGCATTCAGAGACGCTCTTCTGCACATCTCTGTTGTAACATGTGTTTTTCTTTGAGTCACTGTCACCTTCCAGTCAGCTTGAACCATTCTGGCTGTCCTCCTCTTTAGCAAGTTGTTTTTTGCCCAAAAAACAGCCGCTTCTCAAACTACTCCGCCTGGTCTGAACAACAACTGAGCCTCTTGTCCATGCCTGCATGCTTTTGTGCATTGTGTTGCTGCCACATGACTGGCTGATTAGATATTTGCATTAATAAGCAGGTGTACAGGGGTACTTAATAAAGTGGTCACTGAGTGCATGCCTATAATCTATAATCACTTCAAATTTCAAAATGAATTTTATTATCAAAGTACATGTATGTCAACATATATAACCCCAAGCTTCATTTTCTTGTGGGCATACTGAATAAATCAATAGAATAAGAACCATTTAGATTCAGTGAAAGACTGCCCAACTAGGGCATTCAACCAGAGTGTAGATAACAACAAAATGTGCAAATATAAAAAGAAGAAATAATAATAATAAATAAGTAAGCAATAAATATTGAGAACATGAGATGAAGAGTCCTTAAAAGTGAATCTATTTGTTATTGGAACATTTCAATGATGGGGCAAGTGAAGTTGAGTGAAGTTATCCCCTTTGGTTCAAGATCCTGATGGTTGAGGGGTAATAACTGTTCCTGAACCTGGTGGTGTGAGTCCTGAGGCTCCTGTACCTTCTTCCTGATGAGCAGTGAGAAGAGAGCATGGCCTGGGTGGTGCTGGGCCTGAACTTGGAAGGCACTAGGAAATGTAGGTCCATCATTAAAACAGCACAAATTATATATTGTCATTTCTTTGGCAACCAGTGAGAACATGTACAAACTGCTTCCACATAGTAATTTGTCATTCAGTTCCCTGAAACACAAGGGACTGCCGTTGTCAGCTAGTATCCACATTAGTTTAGCAGGGATCACACTGTTTAACCAATTTACATTTACATAATGCCTCTATTCCAAAAATGAAGACATTCCGATCCTTCAGATGTCCCAAGGCATTTTGTCAGTGAAGCTTTCTTAAAATAATTTTACTCAGTGGACTCTATTATCCCCTGGTCCAGCCACCACTGCATTCATTTTCTGGGATTTCAGTATAGCTACTTACACTGTGTGTCACTGTTGATGAAGACATCCTGGAGGCGTTGAAACAACGGCTGATGAGATATTTCAAAGGGATGAAGTCAGTCTGAGTGAGTGGCAGGTGGAATATAAGGTGGAAAGTTGTTATCTTACCTGCTGGTGGGAAATAGAGAATTGTTGACTGTTGTTTAAATGGTGAGAGTTTCAGAAATGCAGAGGTTCAATAAAAAGACTCGGATATATTTGTTGTACCTCCGAGACGACCACTACCTTGTTGTAGGGTTAGGAGGCTTGAGTGCCTCAATGAGCCGGAGAGCTCTGTTGGCTGGAGTTTTGGCTCTTGGTAGGTGTGGTAAACCATATATATATATGTTGTAACTGGGTTACCTGTCTGGATACGCCCCTCTGCTGACTGCCCCTGTGGCTCCTCCCACAGATCCCTGAATAAAGGCGATTGCGCCATTGCTCTTCCTCCTCAGTCCAGGGGCAGATACTCAGCATGATTGAGGTCACATTTTACTGCTAATAAAAGCCTTTCAGTATTTACTCTACTTCAAGTCTTTTGGAGTTATTGATGGCACATCAGTAGGGTCACCCATGTCAAACAGGTCAAAGGATTAAGAGTGATCTACTGGTCCTCCGGGTTTAGGGGTTCAGTTCAGGGCTAACAACCCTAACTTGTTTCAGAAAAAAATTGTTACGGAAACAGCACTGAAGAATCCATCTATATCAGTGTGTGACTGTACGGACAGACAAAGATGAAGGACTTTCATTGCTGCCCTCAACACCAGCAGCGTAACAGACATTGAGTAAGCAATTTTGGTTGTAGGGCAGAGGGAACTAGGAGAACAGGTACGTGGTTCCCTGAAAGTGAGGTCAAAGGGGTGGAAAAGGCTTTAAGCACACTGACCTTCATCAGTAACACATACAAAATGGTGGATAAACTCAGCAACTCAGGCAGCGTCAATGGAAAGGAATAAAGGATCAACATTTCAGTCTGGATCTCTTTTGTTTATGATTTTCATCAATCAGGGCTATCGATCTATACTAAATATAGAAGCTGGGACTTTTATGCTGTAGTTCTACAAGACATTGGTGAGGCCACATTTGGAACACAGCATTCGGTTTATGATATGATTATGAAGACACGCAGTCCTCTTTTATTGTCATTTAGTAATGCATGCATTAAGAAATGATACATTATTTCCTCTGGTGTGATATCACAAAATACAGGACAAACCAAGACTGAAAAAACTGACAGAACCACATAATTATAACATATAGTTACAAATAGTGTAACAATACCATAACTTGATGAAGAAGTCCGTGAGCACAGTAAAGTTCAAAGTTTCTCAAATGTCCCACATCTCACGCAGACGGGAGAAGGAAGAAAAACTCTCCCTGCCATGCTGACCGCAAACCGACTCTGAGTCATCCGAAAACTTCGAGCTCTGATCAGCCCTCCGATACCGAGTACCGAGCGCCATCTCTGTCCGAACGATTTGACCTCCTTCTCGGTTGCCAAAAGCAGGCAAGGCCGGGGATTTTGAGGCCTACCCCCCGAAAGATTCCCGACCACACAGTAACAACAGCAGCGGATGGGCGTTTCAGAAATTTCTCCAGATGTTCCTCTGTGCTTTCACGTCCATTCTCCATCAAATCAGAATTGTCCACGGCCCCTATTTAACAGATAAGATATCATTTTTCACCAGAGGGCTGCGCACGCATGGCGCGCTGCCATCTTCTCCTCCCGCACCTTACTAAACCAAGGGCAAGGTTTGAACCATCTAAGCACCAGGCCATTTTGGGAAGATAAACTACGGGCAGGGATGTGGCAGAGGGGTCCAGACCCAAAGCGTATCGATGAGACAGGACCTGGGTCTTAGAGCAAGGAACAACCTGGTGTTTAGATGACTTAGATGCCTAGCCAGGTGGATTGAAAAGGCAGGATGTCAGGGCCGGAGGTGAGAGTTGGGCCCATTCTAGTCGCCGCTCCACGGCCCTGAGGCTGAGGCTGTGGGCCTGCCACGGCTGCTCCAAGCTTTGTGCCCATGTGTACCATGATGCTTTACCCTGCTGTGTAATGAACTGAGGCCGAGGCTACAGGCCTGCCCCATCTGCTCTGGACTTCGTGTCTATAGACTCACTTTTGTTCTGAATGTTGTTGCTGTTGCTTGCTTATATTGTTTGCACGATTTTTTTCCCTCCCTCTGAGCACTGGGGGCTTGTTGACTTTTTTAATGGGGTCTTTTGGATTTCTTGTTTTTATGGCTGCCTGCAAGGAGACGAATTTCAAGGTTTTATTATGAGGAATAGGAAAAGAGAGAAAAGGGAAAGGTGAGAAGTTACCTCAGGTTAGAGAATTCAATGCTCATATCAGCTGGTGAAATAAGAATTCAAGATAGTCAGAGTCATAGTCATAGTCATAGTCATACTTCATTGATCCCGAGGGAAATTGGTTTTCGTTACAGTTGCACCTTAAATAATTAAATAGTTATGCCAGGAAATAAGTCCAGGACCAGCCTATTGGCTCAGGGTGTCTGACCCTCCAAGGGAGGAGTTGTAATGTTTGATGGCCACAGGCAGGAATGACTTCCTATGATGCTCCGTGCTGCATCTCGGTGGAATGAGTCTCTGGCTGAATGTACTCCTGTGCCCAACCAGTACATTATGTAGTGGATGGGCGACATTGTCCAAGATGGCATACAACTTGGACAGCATCCTCTTTTCAGACACCACCGTCAGAGAGTCCAGTTCCATCCCCACAACATCACTGGCCTTACGAATGAGTTTGTTGATTCTGTTGGTGTCTGCTACCCTCAGCCTGCTGCCCCGGCACACACCACCAAACACGATCGCACTGGCCACCACAGACTCGTAGAACATCCTCAGCATCGTCCGACATAGGCTGCAGAGGAGCAGCAGCAAGATTTGAGTTGTGGCAAAGTCACAAGAGGACTTAAAAAAAATCCTGTGCATTTGGAACGTACGGTAATGCTGTGAGCAAGAAATTAAAAACTTTGCCTGGTCAGGAGCTTGCAAGAAATCCCCTCACACACTTCAAAGGAGCAGAAGAAGTTGTTTCCAGGGACCTGGCTAATATTTTCTCCCTGAGGCAACAGTAAAAGAAAAGGATTATCTAATCATTATGAAAATGCTGTTTAAGGAAATTTACTGTGCACATACGGATTGGTGCATTTCCTGAATTACAGCAGCGACGGCACTTTCTAAAAGGTTCTTATTGATTGTAAAACACTCTGGGACGCTGAGTAAATGGGAGGCGCTACCGACGAATGAATTCCTCCTTCTCCTGAAGCTTTGATTACTTCAGGGGCGTTGTGATGGGCGGCACTCCCAAAAATATCTCTGTACAGGGAAAAGAGAGAATGCTGTCACGTGTGATATTGAAATTCGAATTGGTTTATTATTGTGCATGTACCGAGATATTGTGAATATCTTTCCTCACATGCCGTTCATACAGTTCAGATAATTAAATCATTCAAAATTTATTATTGAAGTACATACAGTATATGTTACCATATACTACCTAGAGATTTCTTTTTATAAATAAATACAATAGAATTTATGAAAAAAGCTGTGTGGCTTTATTTTGCTGGTTCCTTAAGGTCTTTATAGCTGGGGGTAGTAATGGGGACAAGCTCCCACTACTTATTAAATGCTCCCAATGGTGTTTGCCTCAAATAGCCTCTGACAACCAAGTCCAGCTCCTGGTCGTCATGTGTGGTTTAGCTACTAAACCCAGTGGAACCGTTTCTACTGACAGGGCAAAGGTGGGTTAGTGGTGCCTTAAAACCAGTTGCTTCTGGCAGATGGGGCTCATCAACCATGGTTGGCAGCTCATCTAGGAGAAGGAAAAGTCTGATCTCAGGCCTCTGCTGCCTTGCAGCTATACCCACTCATGGAGAAGGTTTTGGAAGTAAACCCCAAGGGAAAGATTCGTTTGCAAAATGAGAATTTCAGTAGTTTTGTCTCAGCTTGAGGTGGGAGTGTGGCAATAACATCTCTACCAAAGGAGGTGTGAGGCTCTCCTTCCCCTGCTAGCCTGCATGTTATCTTTGGGCAAGGTGTAGCACCTGCTTTGCTCCCTGATCAGGGTTGTGTGTAGCCATGGAAGCAGGTGGTGAAGGGTCGTATGAGCTGCTGGTGCACATCAGAAGTCCTGGTTATGTGACCACTGATGCCAGGCAAACAATCTCTGAAGAGTATTGATAATGGCTGGGGTCACCCATCTTGTAAAGACACTGCCCAGAAGAAGGTGATGGCAAACCACTTCTGTAGAAAAATTTGCCAAGAACGATCATGGTCATGGGATGACGATCGCCCATGTCATACGACATGGAACATAATGATGGTGTCATATGACACGGCACATAATGATGATGTCATATGACGCGGCACATAATGACGATCTGAGCTGGTGTTAACAGAGAGTGAAATACAGAAACCATTTTGGACTGTTGAGAAGATAAATATCAGAGAGAGTATCAACATATCAACAGCGTCGACTCACATGGGAGCCAGGAGAGGAAATATGATGGCATACAAGTTGGTGGGATTAGAGTCAAAAAGATCAAAGCAGCATAATTCTGTCTGCTTTGGAATTTGAACCAATTTAAGTCCCAGACTAAATGGGAAAAGCAGTTAGATGCAAAATGTCAAGAGCAAAGGTAAAAGGACTCCCCTCTAAAAATAGAGGGACATCCTTTCAGAACAGAGGTGAGGATGAATTTCTTTAGCCAATGAGTGGTGAATTTGTGGAGTTCATTGCCACAGGCAGCTGTGGAGGTAGAGTCATTGGGTATATTTAAGGCAGAGGTTGATAGATTCCTGATTAGTCACAGCATGAAGGGATATGGGGAGAAGGCAAAAGATTGGAGCTGAGAGGGAAATGGATCAGCCATAATGAAATGGCTGGAGTAGACTTGATGGGCAAAATGGCCTAATTCTGCTCCTATATCTTGTGGTCTTATAACAAAGATAAGTTACTTACCTGTGGAAATCTGACATGACAGAGGTGCTTTAAAAAGTAACCACACCCTTTGCATTGCAGAATGTCTATAAATTAGTCCTTATAAACTTGTCCAGGTTAATACTGGCATTAAGAAAGTCATCATAACATGGAATATTTCTGAAATCACAGCGCTCACGGAACAAGCTGAAGTATGATGGATTGTTAATGGTTGCTCAAGATTTTGATGTCAAGTATTTTACTGACTGCATCTGCAACTTCAAAGAGAATGTGTTAGATATGTCAAAGGAAAGCGATGACAAAGCATAAATCAGCATCCACTGTTGAATAGATATGCCCTTGTATGATGGTTAAATTTCTGTGGATCAAATCTAGTCAGTTGGACGCCCGGTGGCAGTGAAGTTGTCCCATTTATCGAACTATGCTGAATGAAGGGAAACTCGAAATTTGTGCAAAATTAAAGTATCAAACGAAGCTTTCAGGTAGTGACTCTGTACTTTAAAGAAATTTGAATAAGTACTTGGAGGGCTATGGTCCACATGCAACTCAATGAAACTGGGAAGGATGACAGTACAGCATGGACTAGATGGGCCAAAGGGCCTGTTTCTGTGTGGTAGTGCTTTATAATTCTATGACCCTAGGATGACTGCCTCTTAGTTTTGCAATCTCAATGGCTCTCCACACAGCTTTGGATCACCTGGACAATGCAAATACCTATGTTGGGATGCTGTTTCTAGATTATAGCTCAGTATTTAACACCATCATTCCTACAGTCCTGGTTGAAAATCTACAGAACCTGGGCCTCTGCAACTGAAAAACCATAGTCTGTGCGGATTGGAAATGCCTCTCCACCTCACTGACAATTAACACTGGCTAATAACTCATCTCTTTCTACCTTAGGCCACAAACTTATCAATCACCCCTGATAAGTTATTAACTTCAAACCTTCTGCATAATCACTCAAAGAGTTGAACTGCGTGTGCATGTAACAAGAACTGTATAACTCATCTCCTTCTACCTTAGGCCACGAACTTATCAATCATCCCTGCTGTGGACACTTTCTGGAGGTCCAAGATCCGTATGCTCCACGACCGCTGGACTAAGTGTGTAAATGTAGGAGGGGACTGTGTTGAAAAATAAATGTGCTAGGTTTTCTAAAATTGACTCCTTCTACCTTAGGCCACAGACTTATCAATCACCCCTCGTACGTAAAATCACGATAGTACTGTGCAAAAGTCTTAGGCACCCTGGCTATATATATGTTCTGTACTTATCTATGACGTTTGCCTCTTGGTATTGGGTTCAATTTGCACTTTTCAGAATGCTTTTGCCAAGGAGATACCTTTAACCTTCAGCTAAAGTTCTTGTTATTAATATTAATGCTGATATAGTCAAAGCAGACACAAACTTTCCTTGTAACTCAGGCCCTCCTGTCATGGTAGCACCCTTGTAACTCTGGTGGGAAAGAACCAAAAAGGGTCAGACCAGTTACGCTCACAGATCTCGATTTTGCAAATGACATAGTCCTGCTCTCTGACCAGATGGAGGAAGCACAGCAGCTACTGACAAAAGTGGAAATTGAGTGCAATAAAGTTGGACTTCACCTAAACACTAAAAAGACAGAGTACATGGCGTTTAACTGCGACGAAGGTACCCTCAAGACCGTAAAGAATGATACCATTAAGAAAGTCTTTGACTGCAAGTACCTCAGGTCAAGAATGATGAGTTCGTAGAAGGACATAAAGATACGGAAGTTATTAAAGGGGGAGAGAGCATGTGGCATATTGAATTACTGGATGAACAACTAGTTTTAGTACACTGTATATACACAGTCTCTCTTGGGGGCTTTGCTATTGCTTACCTGGTGGGTGATGGGTGCTGATATTTCTGCTGAAGTAAGTGGGGGAGAGAATTGATGATTCGCTGCTGCTTGTGTGTGGAAAGGGAAGTAGGGGGTCTTTGGGGTTCCAATAGTTTTATGGTCATTCATTCTTTGGGGTACTCTTCTGTTTCAAGGATGTCTGCAAAGAGCAAGAATTTCAGGTTGTATATTGTATATATTCTCTGATATTAAAGGGAAACCAGTGAACTGGTTTCTGAAAAGAGGATGCTGTCCAAGTTGCATGCCATCTTGGACAATGTCTCCCATCCACTACATAATGTATTGGCTGGGCACAGGAGTACATTCAGCCAGAGACTCATTCCACCAAGATGCAACACAGAGCATCATAGGAAGTCATTCCTGCCTGTGGCCACCAAACTTTACAACTCCTCCCTTGGAGGGTCAGACACCCTGAGCCAATAGGCTGGTCCTGAACTTATTTCCTGGCATAATTTACATATTACTATTTAACTATTTATGGTTTTATTACTATTTATTATTTATGGTGCAACTGTAACGAAAACCAATTTCCCCCAGGATCAATAAAGTATGACTATGACTATGACTATTGATATAGAAACAAATATGTATAAATAGATGAATACAGCCATGTATTTATAATGTGACCAGAATTATACAAAGTCTTTAAAAGCATTTACAATGCAATGCAGTAAATGAGATAGGAGCCAGATAAGCCCTTTGATCTGCTCTACCATTAAGTAAGGATATAGCTGATTGGTTGGCGATACTAATTTTGCATTCGCCTGGTAATTAGATTAGAATAGATTAGATTCAACTTTATTGTCATTGTGCCGAGTACAGATACAAAGTCAACGAAATGCAATTAGCATCTGACCAGAAATGCAAAGAATAGTGTTATTTACAAAATCCTTCTCTTTCAACCAGAGTATATTTAGTCTCTTAACAGACTGAGTGAGGCATTCTGGGTAAACTGGCAATCACCCTCACTGTGTAAAATACTTGTATTTGGTGGAAACATTATTCTCAAATGAGATTCTTCATTGTTTCAAAACACAATGAGATTCATATAGCCAATGCTAGCAGGAGCATGATGGGTTGAAGGGCCTGCTTTTATGCTGTATGCTGTACGACTCTAAAACTATACTTCCTGTACCTAATGAAATGACCACTGAGTGTGTGTTCGTGGTCTTCTGCTGCTGCAGCTCATCCACTTCAAGGTTTGACGTGTTGTGCAGTTAGAGATGCTCTTGTGAGCAACACTGTTTGTAGCGTGTGGTTATCTGAGTTACCTTCGCCTTCCTGTCAGCTTGAACCAGTCTCACCGTTCTCCTCTGACCCTTCTCACTAATAAGGCATCCTCTCTCACAGAATTGCTGCGCAATGTTTTCTAAATTCTAGAAACTTATATATAGGATGGTGGTCAATACTGGTAGCTGTGTTGAGGTGCTGATTTTGAGGTCCAAGCTTGTCAATCAGCTTGCAGACATTTCGTCTCCAGTGTGCAGTTGTTGTAGTTTCTCTCTGAGACCGCTCGTGTTTACTAGCCCCACCCCCCGTTCATCCCCCGTTTGTTTGCCTCTGGGGTACTGGGACACCGCGGAGGTTCTGGCACAGGTAAACGTGAAGCTGGCAGGAGAACTTTTAGAAATGTGGTTCTCTTCTGATAACTCCACAAGCAAACGGATCGAAATAGACACCAGCTCTGAACCCCTAACAGCCAAAGAAAGGTGAGACAATTGAATTCAAAGGTCAACTGAAAGAGTAGCCAATCAGGACTGAGGCAAGCGATCGGGAGCCCATATAAAAGTGAGCGCTCCCAGAGAGAAACGCCAACTGCGCACTGAGGATGTCACCTCGACTGGTGATGAAATGCTTGCAAGCTAATTGCCAAGCTCAGCGAACGATGCAACATTAAACTGTTGTGTATGAAAATCCCAGGAGATCAGCAGTTTCTGAGATACTCAAACCACCCTGTCTGGCATTAACTATCATTCCATGGTCAAAGTCACTTAAATCACATTTCTTCCCCATTCTGATGTCTGATCTGAACCTCTTGGCCATGCCTTCATGCTTTTCTGCTTTGAGTTGCTGCCATGTGATTGGCTGATTAGATATTTGTATTAATGAGCAGGTATATGGGTGTACCTAATAGAGTGCCCACTGAGTGTATGTCTCTGTATACTTACTGCTCGCTGGCATTTAGAGCAACAATGAATATCCTCCATCTCTGTATAGCGGGATGCTTGATTGCTGTTTCCATAGCAATTGTTTATTGACCAGTTAGAGTTGTTAGCCATGAGCTGAACCCATGAACCTGGAGGACCAGAGGACCACTCTCAGTTTGCCCTCTACCCTTTGACCTGTTGGGCATGGGTGACCCCACCAAGAGCCAAAGCTCAAGGCCCTGACACCAGCCGACATAACTCTCCAGCTCATTGAGGCATGCAAGCCTCCAAACCCTATGACAAGGTTGGAGTCCTCTTGGAGGCATGTGTCTGTATAAGAATAGGCAAAACACTGATTCTTTCACACATTACTACTACTACGTCGACTCAGGCCTAGGGGGCCGGTGTCGGGCATGATGATGGACTCGCCACTTCTCCCTCTCCCTCATCAGTGTGTTCAGTTCATCTACATTAGCCGCGCCGCTGTCTTCTAGGAGTGTGTTGACTACAGTCTTGGGAGGGCACCCAGGGTTCATCCTCCCGTGCTTGGGCTCCCATATGATGACTAGGATGGCAGGTAGCTCAGGGTGGTGTAGACAGTGCCCCGCTAGTTGCAGTCTTCTCACCTCGATTTCAGTGGTGAGCATCGGTAGGTTGTTAAAGAGCTCGACGTTCGTCATGTGCTGTTGCCAACTCACGTCAAGCGCCATCCGGAGCATTCGTGTATAGCAACCGTCTAGAGACTTTCGCATTGTCTTGGTGAGTGTCTACATCTCGCATCCGTACATGAGAATGGACTCTATGACTGCTATGAAAATCCTCTTTTTAAGCCCTCTGGTCAGGTTCGACTTCCAGATTTCCTTCATGTCGTTCATAGCCCTCCACACCAGTGCCTTCTGTATCTTTATGTCCTTCTCCGAACTCATCATTCTTGACCCGAGGTACTCGCAGTCAAAGACTTTCTTAATGGTATCATTCTTTACGGTCTCGAGGGTACCTTCGTCGCAGTTAAACGCCATGTACTCTGTCTTTTTAGTGTTTAGGTGAAGTCCAACTTTATTGCACTCAATTTCCACTTTTGTCAGTAGCTGCTGTGCTTCCTCCATCTGGTCAGAGAGCAGGACTATGTCATCTGCAAAATCGAGATCTGTGAGCGTAACTGGTCTGACCCTTTTGGTTCGTCCTGGTTTTATGGTAAAACGTTGATTATAAAGAAACAATTCTCTTTATGTAAAATATACTTGCAAAAACATGGCAACTTCTAGACTTCACAAGATTCAGAGGTGTTTGTTCATTGGGTTGAAGTAAATAACTATGTTATGAAATATGTCGTTTCTCTTGCCTGAGCTCTAGACTGACATCTAAAGTGTGCAAAATTTGCATCATTATCCACAGCATTAAAATTGAAAATCTAGGATCAAAGGCAACTGTATTCACCAAATGTATTAGGAGCTTTTCAGGCAGATGGGGTTCATCAGCCGTGGATAGCAGATCATCTAGGAGAAGGGAAGTCCTGAATTCAAACCTCTGCTGCCTTGCGGCTACACCCACTCGTGGGGAAGGCTTCGGGATTAAACCCCGAGGGAAAAGTCCAGAGCTGGAGCCCTTAAGGCAGCCCTACGTTCAGTTCGATGCTGACTGGCAACTCCTGAGATGCTGCTGGTACCAAACTGTATCATTCTCTCCTGTTACACGGATTATCAGCTACATGGAGAGGGAGAGCCTGCTGCATGGGCAAAAACTTGCTCTTCATATTATACCGCCCTGGCTTGTGTACTGGCCCACCTATTAGATTAGATTACATTAGATTATGAGGACACGCAGTCCTCTTTTATTGTCGTTTAGTACTGCATGCATTAAGAATTGATACAATATTCCTCTGATGTGATATCACAAAAACACAGGACAGACCAAGACTGAAAAACTAACAAAAACCACATAATTATAACATATAGTTACAACAGTGCAACAATACCATAACTTGATGAAGAACAGGCCATGGCACAGTGAAAAAGTTCAAAGTTTCTCGAATGTCCCACATCTCACGCAGACGGGAGAAGAAGGAAAACTCTCCCTGCCATGCCCGACCACAGTCCGATTCTGAGTTGTCCGAAAACTTCGAGCTCCAATCAGCCCTCCGACACCGAGTACCGAGCACCATCTCTATCCCAACGATTCGACTTCAGCCTCGGTCGCCAGCAGCAGGCAAAGCCGGGGATTTTGGGGCCTCCCCTCTGGAAGATTCTCGATCGTGCAGTAACAGCGGCGGCGAACCGGGCATTTCAGAAATTTCTCCAGATGTTCCTCTGTGCTTTCACGTCTGTGTCAATCAAATCAGAATTGTCCACAGCCCCTATCTAACAGAAACGATATCATTTTCACCGGAGAGCTGCACACACTGTGTCGCGTCGCCATCTTATCCTCCCGCCTATCACGTAGACAACTGGGATGCAATATCCATGGTTGACCCTGACCAACAAAGAGCCTCAGAAGCAGATTAGGAATTTGCTACCTTGCGTTGGCACGGCATGCAACACCAACAACATTCAAAAATTAAAAGAATAAAGAATTACATCAAAAGAAAGTTAGTGGTTAAAATACAGATATAGAATAAAATATGCATAAATACATAAATTACAGAATGTATTTACAATGCAAGCAGCATTATAAAACGTGTTTTGAAGTGTTTACAGTGCAGTGACTGAGGTAATATCTAGTGGGGTGGGCGGGATGGCTAACTAGAATGGTTGATCAGATTTACTGCCTGGTAAGTAAATTTTAAGATGACATGAAGAATTTGGTTTAGTAGCCCTGTAGCACCCTCCAGAAGGGAGAGAGCTTTTGGAAAGGGCAGATGTCTGGGTGGGCAGTGCAAGGTGTTAAACAAAGAGTTGTTGTGCTGGACGTAACAAAGTCTAGATGCCATATTCTGGATTTCTGTACATTTCTATATGCCACGGAGGACAGCCAGTTTCAAGAACAATTTCCATTCTGGCATGATAAAGATGGACTCTTGACCTCACTCCTATAGGTCCTGCACCTTATGTTGTGCATTTTCTGTAACTGCAACACTTTATTTGGCATCAGTTATTATTTTCCCTTGCATTACCAGGATGTATGGGTATCCAGGGAGGGGTAGCACCTCTGGTGAAGGGGCTCGTTGTGCTTATTCTGGGGCAGCTCACTCACCTTTGGTCCCCACCAGCTCTGAACTGTGGCTCCGAGTAGTGGTTTGGATGCAGCAGCGGCCACGCCCCGGTACGCCGCTTCGATAGCCGGGCCGAACCAGATGGGGAGTAGCCGGCGAGCCTCATTCCCCGGTGAGATAGGGACATGCCTGTCCTAGCACGCAGAGTCAGCTTCAGCAGACTGGGTAGGTGAGACGTCCAGGAACACAGTTCTGTAACGCTTCGTGGAGAGTGAAGGGCACGACAAGGCACAGAAGGCATCACGGTCATCCACTGCAACCAAGGAAGACCCCAGTTTGTGACACTTGTTCGTACCACTGGACCCTTTTGTTTGGTACTGAAGGTTTCCAGCACCTGTAGAAACTTTTATGAGTATGCAAGACAAGCTTCTCACAGCATCTTTATGCATATGACAATAAGAAACCAATTCCAATTGCAATAATGAAATGATCAGTATGGATGGCATATTAAAACAGCAGTGATGTTGTCAGCAAAATTAAATTCGGCATTGAAGCTGTGCTTAGCCTCACAATCATAAGTGTAAAGTGAGTAGAGCGGGGGGCTAAGCACACAGCCCTGTGATGCACCTGTGCTGCTGGAGATTGTGGAGGAGATGTTGTTGCCCATCTGATCTGACTGGGGTCCTCAAGTGAGGAAATCGAAGCTCCGGTTGCAAAAGGAAGTCTCGAAGCTTATTGATTAGTTTTGAGGGGATGATAGTATTGAATGCTGAACTGTAGTTAATGAAGTGAATCTTGATGTGTAGATACAGAAGGTGGAAGGCACACACTCAATGTTTTAGCAGCAGCTTCTTCCCCTTCACCATCAGATTGCTGAACGGACAATGAACCCATGTGCACTACTGCACTATGTTTCCACTACTTAGTGTTTGCATATATATATAGATTTGTGTATATACTGTATATGCATACAGTATACTATATACGGTACATATATGTGTGTACATGTGTGTATATATAAAGGACACACACTTTCTTATTGAAACTTAAAGTTTTTTTTATTAAATATTGCATTGTACTGTTGCCGCCAACAACAAATTTCATGACTTATGCCAGTGATATATGACATATGCCGTGCCTCCAGAAGACACGGTACATCATTAAAGACCCCTCACACCCTCTCCATGAACTGTTTGTTCTTCTGCCATCAGGCAAACATTATAGGAGCATCGAAACTAAAACCACAAGGCTACTAAACAGCTTCCTCCCACAGGCAGTCAGACTGCTAAATAGCTGCTCCACCTGACTCTGCTTTGGACACTTTTAACTTGCACTGGACACTTATAACTGATTTTAACTGACATGTGGCTGTTGTGTTTTAGTATTTATTGTTATGTTTATTATTTAGTATTGCGTTTATTATATTATGATTGCACTGCCCCTGAGAAACGCTGTCTCATTCTGCCCTGCAGAGCTGATGTATGGTTAGAATGACAATAAAGTTTTTTGAATCTTGAATCTTTGAATCTTGATATTAAAACTGATTCTCTTTCTGATTGCCATCCTTGCTCCCACTCACCTACATGCACGGAGAGTCCTCAACTCCACGACAGGGATTTGGCCCATCGAGTCTGCTCCGCCATTTCATCATGGCTGATCTATTTTTCCACTCTTCCCCAATCTCCTGCCTTCCCCTGTACCCCTTCATGCCCCAACTAATCATGAATCTATCAACTTCTGCTTCAAATATACCCAATGATTTGGCCTCCACTACCCCTGTGGCAACAAATTCCACAGATTCAACACTTTCTGGCTAAAGAAATTCCTCTTCATCTCTGTTCTAAAAGGATGCCCCTCTATTCTGAGGATTAGACCCCCCAAGATAGGAAGCACCCTGTCGGCATTCACTCTATCGAGGCCTTTCAACATTCGATACGTTTCTATGAGGTCACCCCTCATTCTTCTGAATTCCAAAACTGGAGGCCCACAGCCATCATGCTCTCCTCATATGACAAGCCTTTCAATCCCAGAATTATTTTCGCAAACCTCCTTTGAACCGTCTCCAATGTCAGCACATCTTTTCTTAGATAAGAGGCCCAATATGTGGGGGAATGAGAATGGGAGTTGCCATAGACTTGATTATCTGTATGTTCTCCTCCTATTCCATGAGGAATTTGGAGTAAGGACTTTACACAGGACTGAGCTGGATAAGGTGAAGAATCTCCTACTCAAGAGCAATGGGAAAAAATAATTATGCCTGTTCATCTCAGATACTGCCAGAAAGTGACTAATGCAATGGAAAGAAAATGGCGTAACTATTATTCTTGGCCTGAAAGCAGGGATCTGCAGATTAAAATTAATGTCCTCAGGAATCTCTAGATCCCATTAAACGATTCACAAAATGGTTTTTCAATATTTACCCTGGCACAGGTATTGACCAGGATATTTGGTGTGTTAACATAAATTTCAGCTTCTAAAATGGAAAACCACAATCTCTGTAAAGGTAATGAATGAAGCTTGTCTTATTATTTTGAAAGTCTACATGTCATAGCCCTTCAATTGTCCTAGAACATTAGACCATGGTTGATCTACGACTCCTCTCATCATCTCCCTTGGTTATCCAAGCCGGTATTTGGTATATTTGAGGAGGAAGGTACCAACTGTCCATTAGGGATCCGAAGAAGGGTTTCTGCACTACCTGTCAACCATTTGACATGGGAACAAGGAAGGAGGCTTGCTTTGCTGCTGTTGTTCTTTTGCTTGTTGGGTTTCTACTGACAGGAGACGGGCAACGACAGGTTACTGCCACCTCAAAACCAACTGTTTCTAGCAGATGGGGCTTGTCAGCCATGGTTGGCAGGAGAAGGAAAACTGACCTCAAATCTCTGCTGCCTTGCGGCTACACCCACTCACGGGGACGGCTTCAGGAGTAAACCCTGAGGGAAAAATCCAGAAAATCCAGGGAAGAGTCCCTAAGGTAGTCCTACCAACACACACGAAATGCTGGAGAAACTCAGCAGGCCAGGCAGCACCTATGGAAAAGAGGACAGTCGATGTTTTGGGCCGAGGCACTTCATGGAAAAGAGATGAGGAGTCAGAGTAAGTGGGGAGGGGAGGAAAAACCAAAAAGTGATAGGTGAAACGGGGGGGGGGGGGGTGGGAGGCGATGGGTGAAGTAGAGAGCTGGGAAGGTGATTGGTGAAAGAGGTACAGGGCTGGAGAATGGGGAACCTGATAGGAGAGGACAGAAGGCCATAGAAGGAAGAAAAGGGGGAGGAGCACCAGCCTGAGGTGATAGGCAGGTAAGGAGATAAGTTGAGAGAGGGAAATGGGAATGAGGAAAATAGTTCTACATTGAATTCGACACTGACAAGCAATTCCTGCCATGTTGCTGGTGCCAAACTGTGTCAGTTTCTGCCATTCCTTTGATTCATCAGCTACGTGGAGAGGGGCAGCTTGCCCTCCAAATTGTACTGCCCTGTCTTGCGTATCGACATCAGCAACTAGGACGCGTCATCCATTGTTGACCCCAAGCATAGGAGGGCCATGGACTGTTGGCAAGACCCTTTGCTAAATGGTATGGGTCCATGGCAAGACCCTTTGCTAAATGGTATGGGTCCATGGCATAAAAAAGGTTGGGAACCCCTGCATTAGATGCATGCCCTCTAAAATTAGACTTTTCAACCCTGGGAAACAGAAACTGACTCTCTGCCCTACATATGCCTTTCATAATGTCATAAACCACCACCAGCGCCCACTTCAGCTTTGGCTGCCCCAGAGAAAACCACCCTAATTTGTCCATTCTCTCCCATAACACATTCCCTCTAACCTAGGCTCTTACGCATCTTCTCCAAAGCCTCCACATCCTTCCTGGCCAAAACTAAATGTAATAATCCAGATACAGCCTAACCAGAGTTTCATAAAGGTGCAGCTTCACCTCCAAACGCTTAAGGAGCATGAGGGGCTCGGAGAGGGTGAAAGCATGTAGCCTTTCACCGTCAGACTTGACTGGAAGTTCCTACAAAGGACTGTGTGAATGGGCAAGATGACCATAGAGATCTTCCTACCATCCATTGGGGATAGTTATCAGGAGCGCTGCATATTCAGGGCCCTTAGTGTTATCAAGGATCCCACCCATCCATCCATCCAGAATCCTCTTTGACTTTCTACCATCTAGCAGGAGACTCCGATGCATAAAGACAAGAATGGCCAGGATGGGAAACAATTTCTTCCCTCAGGCTGTTAGGCTTCTGAACTCCCTGCTGCGTCGAATTCGAAGTGTCAACTGATAATTTGTACTGTACCTGACAACATTTGTATACATGTATAGCACCAAACGAGACAATGTTTCTCCAGACCAGGGTGTAAAGCACAGTAGTACACGTAACACGCATATAACACAAAATATCTTAGGAATGTAAGGATAAAATCCACAAATGAATTATGCATAACTAAACAAATTTAAGTGCATAAATTAAATATTGTAAGGTACAGAACAGATTGACCTGTGACACTTCAAATGGTCTTCAGGCCAAAGGCTCTGTTTCCTTGCTATATGAATTTATGACTCTATGAACTCAATTTTTTGATTAATAACACCATTACTGGGACCACCTTTGTATTCTATCTTTATTTAATTAACCAAACTTAAATCACCTGCTGCACGGTGGGCTCTGACCTTACACCCTTGGGTTATAAATCTGTGCTTCAATCCAGTAACATAGCAACCTTGCTGCTCCATTCCAAATAGCTAGTATTAAATTTCCAGGTCATTAAACATACATTTGGTTGAACATTAATACATGTCAGAATCTGAATCAGAAACCGGTTTAATATTACTGGCGTATGTCGTGAAATTCGTTGTCTTTGCGACAGTAGTACAATGCAATACATGATAATAGAGGAAAAAACTGTGAATTACTATAAGTGTATATACATATTGTTACATGCCTCAAGGAGATCTGTAATTTTTTTTGTGAGAATGATGTAATGGTCTTTTGGAGGTCACCTGATGTAATTTTCCCCCCTGATGCGAGGTCACGTGATGACACGTGCACCACGGGTATATAAGGGAAGACCCCAGATGACGCAGTTAGTTTTTAGTTTTTAGATTTCCAGCTAGAACGTACTGTGTCTCCGTTTCTGTTGCAAGGTATAATATTACTGGACTGGAAATTTTTGGCTAGGTGTGCTGACGTACCTTAAGCAGTAGTACAGGAAAGTGAAGACTTTATCGAAGTACAGGACCCGAAGGATTGAGAGGAGTCGGCATCATTTGGCAGTTTAACAAAGGATCGACCTTATTGAGTCTCCGTTGGAGCAGCGACCTGCATCGAAGATAACTCTTGCCAAAAGGCACCAAATCCTTCTCCAGAGAAGTCTCTCCCAATTGAACGTATAAATCTGTTGGACTTTCGAATTTACCATTTTAAGAACTATGTCTGACTTTACTGCTTTAAGAACCGTTTTCACATTTAACGCTTTAAGAGCCAGTACCGAGTGACAATTTGTTGAATGGCTGCATAGCGGTTAACTTCCAGTTAAGGTTTCCATTTGTTTTTTTTTATCGTTTATCCATGTTTAATAAATGTTTGGTTGTTTTTATATAACCTGTCTAGATTGATATTCATGGTTGCCGGTTAGGTAACAATATATAAAGTAGTTAAATTAAATAAGTAGAGAAAAAAATAGAAATAAAAAAGTAGTGAGGTAGTGTTCATGGGTTCAATGTCCATTCAGAAATCAGATGGCGGAGGGGAAGAAGCTGTTTCTGAATCGTTGAATGTGTGTCTTCAGGCTCCTGTACCTCCTCCCTGATGGCATCAATGAAACGAGGGCACTTACTGAGTGATGGGAGTCCTCAGTGAGGGATTTCCCCATTTGAGGCATCGTTCCTTGAAGATGTCCTAGATGCTACCGAGGCTAGTGCCCATGATGGAGCAGACTGAGTTTACAGCTCTCTGCAGCTTATTTCAATCCTGTGCAGTAGCAGCCCCACACCCCCATACCAGACGGTAATGCAGCCAGTTAGGATGCTCTCCATGGTATATCTGTAGAAATTTGTGTCTTTGTTGACAAACCAAACCAACCCCTCTAACTTGCGGAACAGTTAAATTAAGAGAGAAAAGGAGAAAGATATTGAAGAGCAAATCAAAGTGACCCTATGTAAGAGCAACACACATCAAAGTTGCTGGTGAACGCAGCAGGCCAGGCAGCATCTCTAGGAAGAGGTACAGTCGACACTTCGGGCCTGACGAAGGGTCTCAGCCTGAAACGTCGACTGTACCTCTTCCTAGAGATGCTGCCTGGCCTGCTGTGTTCACCAGCAACTTTGATGTGTGTTGCTTGAATTTCCAGCATCTGCAGAATTTCTCATGTCTATGTAAGAGCAGAGCTGGTTTACCAGGATGCTGCATGGACTAGAGAGTATGTCTTATGAAGACAGATTGAGCCAGTCAGGGCTTTTCTCTCTGGAGCAAAGGAGGATGAGAGGCGACTTGATAGAAGTGGACAAGGTGATGAGAGGCATAGATCAAGTGGACAGTCAGAGACCTTTTCCCCAGGGTGGAAATAGCTAATATGAGAAGGCATAATTTTAAGGTGTTTGGAGGAAAGCATTGGGAGGGGATGCCAGAATTAGATTTTTTACGCAGAGTGGTGAGTTGCGTGGAACGCTCTGCCAGGAGTTGTTGTAGAGGCGGTTACGCTCGGGACAGTTGAGAAAGGCAGATGTTGATAGAAAAATAAAGGGCTATGTAGGAGGAGAGGGTTCAATTTATCTTAGGGTTGGCACAACGTTGTGGGCTGAAGTGTCTGCACTGTGTTCGATGTTCTATGTTAAAAAGTTAGCAGCAGTAGAATCACATTTATCTTAATATACTTAAATCTCATGTCATTTAGTTTAATGCCAGTATATCCTCAATTATTCATCCAGGTCTTAATATTTAATTAATCCTCTAAATGACATTGCATAAATCATCCGAAACTAGACATTTTCATAATTATTCTTTGTGGAAGAATATGGAGGATGTGAGCGCTCTATTATCGCTGTGTCCCGCATTCATTCTTCCGGGACTACTGCGTCAAATGATATCCTTTGTAACTAATAAACACATTGATCCAGGTCAAAGCTTCTCCTGGGGCCACTGACAGAGATAACAGTGTGTAGGCCCGTATATTGAATGATCCTGTCGCCTTTGCCATTTGCAACAAGACAAATTGTGTCAGGATAGAATCTCCTCTCACAAACTCCGAGAAGAGAAATCACTGCCGGATTCCTGCTAACTGTGTCAGGCTGGAAGGAAAGATTCCTGCTAATTGCAAACATGAGAAAGTCTGCAAATGCTGGAAATCCACGCAACACACACAAAATCCTGGAGGAACTCAGCAGGTCAGGCAGCATCTGTGGAAAAGAGTAAAGAGTTGACATTTCAGGTCAAGACCCTTCTTCAGGACTGGAAAAAAAGAGGAGTAGTCAGTGCAGGAATGTAGGGGGAGAGGAGGAAGAAGCATAAGGTGGTAGGTGATGGGTGAAACTGGGAGAGGGGGAGGGGGTGAAGTAAAGAACTGGGAAGTTGATTGATGAAAGAGATAAAGGGCTAGAGAAGGGGGAATCTGATAAGAGAGGACAGAAGACCATGGAATAAAGGGAAGGGGGAGGAGATGAGCAGGTAAGGAGATAAGGTGAGAGAGGGAAATAGGAACGGGAAATGATGAAGGAGTGGGTAGCAGTAACAAAAGTTTGAGAAATCGATTTTCTTGCCATCAGGTTGGAGGTTACCCAAGTGGAATATAAGGTGTCGTTCCTCCAAGTTGGGTGTGGCCTTATTGCGGCAGTAGAGGAGGCCATATTGGAAAGGGAGTGGGAAGTAGAATTGAAATGGGTGGCCACTGGGGGTTCCCACTTTTTCTGGCGGACAGATATGTAGCAGGGGCAAGATCAGTGGGGAGGGACAACTGGACAAGGGAGTTGCGTAGGGAGCGATCCCTGCAGAAAGTGGAAAATAGGGGTGGAGAGAAAGATGAACTTGCTGATGAGATCCCATTGGACATGACAGAAGTTGCAAAGAATTATGTGCTGGACGTGGAAGCTGGTGTGGCGGTAGGTGAGGACAAGAGGAACTCTATCCCTGGCGGGGTGGTGGGTGGAAGGGGTGAGGGCAAACATGTGCCAAATGGAAGTGATGTGGGTGAGGACAGCATTGATGGTGGAGAAAGGAAAGCCCTTTCCTTTGAATAAGAAGGACATTTCATTAGTTCTGGAATGAAAAGCCTCATCCTGAGAGCAGACGCGGTGGAGGCAGAGGAACTGAGAGAAGGGGATGGCATTTTTACGTGTGACAGGGTGGGAAGAGGTGTAGTCCTGGTCGCTCTGAGAATCAGTGGGTTTATAAAAGATAAATGAAAGGGTTGACTATTTTATGAATGGAGAGAAAATATAAAAATCTGAGGGGAAATGGATTTGGGAGTCCTTGTGCAGGATTCCCCAAAGGTTAATTAGCAGGTTGAGTCTGTGGTGAGAAAGGCAAATACAATGTTAGCATTCGTTTCAAGAGGACTAGAATTTAAATGCAAGGATGTAATGCTGAGAATTTATAAAGCACTGGCGAGGCCTCACGTTGAATATTGTGAGCAGTTTTAGGTCCTTTATCTTAGAAAGGATATGCTGAAACTGGAAAGGGTTCAAAGGAGGTTCACGAAAATAATTCCAGGATTGAATGGCTTGAGATATGAAGAGCACTTGATGGCTTTGGGCCTGTATTCAGCGGAATTTTAAAAAATGAGGAGTGACTTAATTGAAACATATTGAATGGTGAAATGTCTTGATAGAGTGAATGTGGAGAGTCAGTTTCCTATAGTGGGAGGGTCTAAGACCAGAGGGCACAGCCTCAAAATAGAAGGGCATCCTTTTAGAATGGGGATGAGGAGGAATTTCTTCAGCCAGAGAGTGGTGAATCTGCGGGATTAATTGTGAAAAGTCAAGTCTTAAGGTATATTTAAGGCAGAGTTTGATAGATTCTTGATTGGCCAGGGCTCGAAGGGGTACAGGGAGAAGGCAGGAGATTGGGGCTGAGAGAGAAAATGGATCAGCCAAGATGAAATGGTGGAGCAGACATGATGCACTGAATGGCTTGATTCTGCTTCTAAATCTTATGGTTTTATTGTCTTATTTACATCAGCTGGTATAATCCTTTCTGAAATATGAAACACAAAAATAAAGCATTGGGAGTTGTCCTGATATAATGTCTGATTAGATTATTAGATTAGATTCGATTAGATTATGAGGACACGCAGTCCTCTTTTATTGTCATTTAGTAATGCATGCATTAAGAAATGATACAATGTTTCTCCGGTATGATATCACAGAAACACAAGACAAACCAAGACTGAAAAACTGACAAACACCACATAATTATAACATATAGTTACAATAATGCAAGGCAATACCATAATTTGATAAAGAACAGACCATGGGCACGGTAAAAAAAAGTCTCAAAGTCTCCCGAAAGTCCCATCATCTCACGCAGACGGTAGAAGGAAGAAAAACTCTGCCTGCCATGAGCTTCCAGTGCCGCAAACTTGCCGATGCAGCACCCTGGAAGCACCCGACCACAGTCGACTCTTGAGTCCGTCCGAAAACTTCAAGCCTCCAACCAGCCCTCCGACACTGAGCACCGAGCACCATCTCTGCTGAGCGCTTTGACCCCGACCCCGGCAACAGGCAATAGGCAAAGCCGAGGATTTGGGGCCTTCCCCTCCAGAGATTCTCGATCACACAGTAGCAGCGGCAGCGAAGCAGGCATTTCAGAAGTTTCTCCAGGTGTTCCTCCATGCTTCTCACGTCTATCTCGAACAAATAAGGATTGTAAACGGTAGCTACTTACAAATACGGTATCATTTCGGAGCGGCTGCGCGCGCTGCGTCGTGTCACCATCTTCTCCTCCCCTCCTCCCCTCCTGATCAACTCTGGTGCCCAGTAATATCAGGACTGATCAGAATATGACTTCAACTAAGCTCTGTTGTTTCTTCTACATGTGATTTGATTTATCCACCTTTTTAATACTAGCCTAATTACTCAACAACTTACCAATTAACCTATTATCCCAGGGGTTCCCAACCAGGGGTCTACGGACCCTTTGCTTAATGGTATTGGTCAATGGCATAAAAAAGATCAGAAACCCTTGTAATTGGTATGTGTATGGACTACGAAAGGAAAATGGAGCAGCTGGAGGAATTGAATTTAATTGAATTGAATTCACTTTATTTCTTACATCTTTCACAAACGTGAAGAGTAAGGATCTTTATGTTACATCTCCGTCTGAATGTGCTATGTGCAGATTATAGTAATTTGTAATAAATAGTATGTACAGTAAGATATACAACAGAGCAGTCAACATGGCTTAGAAATACAATTGTGTCAGCGTGAATTAATCAGTCTGATGGCCTAGTGGAAGAAACTGTCAGGAGCCTGTTGGTCCTGGCTTCAATGCTGTGGTACCATTTTCCGGACGGTAGCGGCTGGAACCGTTTGTGGTTGGGAAATACGCGCGTTCACAGGAAGAACATACAAACTCTCTTACAGAGGACATCAGAGTTGAACTCTGATCTCCGATGTTCCAAGCTGTAAGAGCATCTCACTAAATGCGTTTGTCCTATTTCTCTTAGTCAATGTCCAGAACACTCTGGGAAAAGAATTCTTGATATTTGTGGCTTATCTTCATCTTAAATAGACAATTCCTTATTCAGAAATTCTACCCCTTGGTTCTAACCTTTCTTCAAAAGGAGAAATATTTTCTCAGCATTTCCCCCCTGCTTCCATCTTATACTCAATGGCCAGTTTATTGGGTATGCCTGTACACTTGCTTATTAATGCAAATATCTAATCAGCCAATCATGTGGCAGAAACTCAATGAATAAAAGCATACAGACATGGCCAAGAGATTCAGATGTTGTTCAGACCAAACATCAGAATGGGGTAAGAAATGTGATCTATGTGACTTTGACCTCGGAATGATTGTTGGTGCCAGATGGGGTGGTTTGAGTATCTCACCAACTGCTGAGGATGTCAGCACAACAGTCTCTAGAGTTTACAGAGAATGGTGCGAAAAATGATTAAAAAAAGACAACCAGTGAAGACAGTTCTGTGAGCAAAAATGCCTTGTTAATGAGAAAGGTCAGAGGATATTAGCCAGGCTGGTTCAAGGAAGGCGCCAGAACTCAAATAACCAATTGTTACAACAGCGGTGTGCAGAAGAGCGTCTCTGAATGCACAGTATGTCGAACCTTGAAGTGGACGGGCTGCAGAAGCAGAAGACCTCGAACATACACTTAGCGGCTACTTTATCAAGTGCAGTAGGTACCGAATGAACTGGCCACTGAGTGTAGGCGATTCCTTAAAGCGGGTTTGTCAATCTGGCGGGAACAGTAGATGTTGGGAGTGGGAGCACCCTGAGAGGAGCGTGGGACAGGTGGCAGAGACGGAGTGCCAGAGGCAAGGGGTGGAACCCACCCACCCTGAGACACTAGGCAAGGTCATTTGATTCCGAACATTTGGTTTATTGATCATTAGACAATGCTTCTCTGGTGCTTCCTGTTCCCTTCCCTGAAAAGGAAAATCCACTTCCCAGCATCCCCCTGCTACCACAGCCAGAATCTTGTGTGTTTGGTTAAGATCTTTCTCATTCTTCTAATGTTGTTTTGAAGAAGTCTGGCATTTCAGAAGACAATCCATCCACTCTGGATGGCTCTTGACATGAGTTGGCAACAGCACATGATGAACGTCGAGCTCTGTAACAACCTACCCATGCTCACCACTAAAATCGAGGCGAGAAGACTGCAACTAGCAGGGCACTGTCTACGCTACCCCGAGCTATCTGCCAGCCTAGTCATCATATGGGAGCCCAAGCATGGGAGGACGAACCCTGGGCGCCCTCCCAAGACTATGGTCAACACGCTCCTAGAAGACAGCGGGGAGGCTAATCTAGATGAACTGAACACACTGATGAGGGAGAGGGAGAAGTGGAGAGTCCATCATCGTGCCCGATGCTGGCCCCCTAGGTCTGAGTCGACGTAGTAGTATCCATTTATTCATTACTAATACCCCTAATGGAAGTATATCATAACTAATCACCTACCTCTCTGATGTTTTCTCTTTATGAGTAATTGTTTTATTTTACTTTATTTAACAATAAAACACGGGTGGCGGGGTGGAAACACGTCTCTACCAAAGGAGGTGTAAGGTGCTCCTTCCCTCCGCTAGCCTATAGGTCACCCTTGGGCAAGGTGTAGCACCTGCTTAGCCCCCGATCAGGGTCAGGTGAGGCTGTGGGAGTAGGTGACGGATGGTTGTATGAGCAGCTAGTGCATATCACAAGTCCTGGTCACGCGAGCACTGACGCCAGGCAGACAATCTCTGAAGGGTATTGATAATGGCTGGGAGTTACCCGTCCTCCAAAGACACTGCCCAGAAGAAGGCAATGTTTCTGTAGAAAAATTTGCCATGAACTGTCGAGGTCACGGAAAGACCATGATCACCCACGTCATATGACAGGGCGCTTAATGAGTGAAAAGCATGGTAACAGGCCCTTCAGCCCAATGAACCCATGCTATCCCAAACACACATGTGTGATCAATTAACCTACTAACTCGTACATCTTTGGGATGTGGGAAGAAACCGGAGCACCCACGGTCACGGGGAGAATGTACAAACTCCTTGCAGACAGAAGCAGGAATTGAACTCAGGTTGCTGACGGGGCAATAATGTCACATTACCATGCCACCTTTAATTAAAAGATATAAAATGCAGAATTATCATACCAAACCTCACTCAGCTTTTGTCCTTTGCCAAGTTGTGAGCTCAGTCCTGTTACGTTAATACTATCCAGTGCAATGTGCGATTGCTGATACGGGAGCAGGTGTGAACTGCAAGCCGAGAGATGGTCGTCATTTGGTGCTGAAACAGGAACCAAAAAAATTCAAAGAAATTTAGTGTTTTAAAACATGCCAAAGAAGGTCTTCAGTCCCAAAAATCACACCAGCCGTCTGCCTGAACAGTGTGAAGACCAGACCATCTGTTTGATTGATAGATTCGTACTGCACGCACTGAAAAAGGATTTCAATAGTTAAACCTCAAAAGCTAAATTGAGCTTCATTGTTCTGTACATTATCCAACATCACACCAACCCCAGGGGTCAAGATATGCCGAGTCACCCTTCACCCTCACCCACCATTGTCTGATTGCCTCTAGATCTGCTTATTCCAACCTCCTCCGAGCAAGAATCAAAATCAGGTTTAATATGCCCTCAAGTTTGTTGTCTTTGTGGCAGCAGTACAAAACAATACATAATAATAGGGGAAAAACTGTGATTTACAGTAAGTATATATCTTAATTAGTTAAATTAAATAAGTAGTGCAACAATAGAAATAAAAAAAATAGTGAGGTGGTGTTCATGGGTTCAATGTCCATTCAGGAATTGGATGGCAGAGAAGAAGAAGATGTTCCTGAATCATTGAGTGTGTGCCTTCAGGCTCCTGTAGCTGCCTCCTGATGATAGGAGGAAGGACAAACTCCAAGGCCGAGTACAAAGTAAATGATACTTAGTAGTGTGGAGGAGCAGAGGAATCTGGGGGTACATGTCCACAGATCCCTGAAAGTTGCCTCACAGGTAGATAGGGTAGTTAAGAAAGCTTATGGGGTGTTGGCTTTCATAAGTCGAGGGATAGAGTTTAAGAGTCGCGATGTAATGATGCAGTTCTATAAAACTCTGGTTAGGCCACACTTGGAGTACTGTGTCCAGTTCTGGTCGCCTCACTATCGGAAGGATGTGGAAGCATTGGAAAGGGTACAGAGAAGATTTACCAGGATGCTGCCTGGTTTAGAAAGTATGCATTATGATCAGAGATTAAGGGAGCTAGGGCTTTACTCTTTAGAGAGAAGAAGGATGAGAGGAGACATGATAGAGGTGTACAAGATAATAAGATGAATAGATAGAGTGGATAGCCAGCGACTCTTCCCCAGGGCACCAATGCTTAATACAAGAGGACATGGCTTTAAGGTAAGGGGTGGAAAGTTCAAGGGGGATATTAGAGGAAGATTTTTTACTCAGAGAGTGGTTGGTGCGTGGAATGCACTGCCTAAGTCAGTGGTGGAGGCAGATACACTAGTGAAGTTTAAGAGACTGCTAGACAGGTATATGGAGGAATTTAAGGTGGGGGGTTATATGGGAGGCAGGGTTTGAGGGTCGGCACAACATTGTGGGCTGAAGAGCTTGAACTGTGCTGTACTATTCTATGTTCTATGTTCTATAGCAATGAGAAGAGGGCATGTTTTGGGTGATGGGAATCCTTAATGATTGACCCTACCTTTCTGAGGCGTCGCTTCTTGCAGATGCCCTCAATACGACAGAGGCTATTGCCCATGATGTTCACAACTCTCTGCAGCTTATTCTGATCCTGTGTGGTTGCCACCCCTCCCCATCCCAGACGGTGACGCAGCCAGTTAGAATGCTGTCCGTGGTACATCTGTAGAAATTTGCAAGAGTTTTTGTTGACGTACCAAATCTCCTCAAACTCCTAATGAATTGTAGCCACTGTCATGCCTTCTTACGTAGGCACATGAATGTGAGGAAAATTGAAGCACATGAGCATTGTGTAGGCAGAGGGGATTAGTTTAGTTAGCCGTCTGATTACCAATTTAATTGGTTCAACACAACATTGTGGACTGAAGGGCCTATCCTTGTGTTGTTCTTTATTCTGCAGTACTGTGCAAAAGTCTTCGGCATCCTAGATTTTATATGATTTCAGATGGTATGGCCTCCACAGAGTCCTGATCTCAACATCATCAAGGCTGACTGAGATTACTTTGAGAGACAGAAGCAAGCGAGACAGCCAAAGTCTTCAGATCAACTGTGGCAAGTTCTCCAAGATGCTTGAAACAACCTACCGGCCAATTTTCTCATAAAACTGTGTGACAGCGAACCTAAGGGAACAGATGCAGTTTTAAAGGCAAAGGATAGTCACACAAAACATCGATTTGATTTAGTTTTTTACTGTATTTCATGGGTAGCGGAGTGGAGATGCGAAAAGCTGGAATGATATATCAAGCAGGAAAAGGCAGCTGGAATTCCTGGGACATGGACTGAGGAAAGAAAAGATCGAACATCTTGCAGTAATGGGAAAAATTAATGGAAGAAAAAATCGCGGTCGACAGCACATGACATTCATGAGTTACATCGGGGATGGACAGGCAAAAGTTTTGAAGAGCTACTTAGAACTTTTCAGATTAAAGACAAATGGAAGACCATAATGATATGACACAGCACAAAATGATGATGATGACTGTACTTGATCTAGTTTTTTGACTGTTTACTGCTCTCTATAGTAATTCTTTTGACATTTAGAAACTTCTTGTTTTATTATTTTTGAAAACAACTTCACTGTACATATTTTTTTACATGTGCCTGAGACTTTTGCACAGTACTGTATGTTGTTGAAGTCCAAAGGCAAAAACAAATTAAGATCTATAGTGACTTCTGAGGTGTAAGCAGAATAGAAAAATAGGAAAAAACTGAAGTTACCACTCTTGATAACAAACAATCTGTTCCACAATCAAAAGACCATCCTTGGGTCATGCACAAGATGTCACAACCAGGAGCCATTTTTAAAACAAAAAAGGAAAGGTTTTTTTCAGTTAGTATGTGAATTGTATTTTCTCGGATATGCAGTGTTTGTTCCTTAGGTTGTTTAATTGTTTGTCTTTGGACTTGCTCTGAGCTTTCACTTGTGTTGCAGGCATCTCATTTGGGATCACGTGATTGTTAAGCTCTCTTTGTATTTATCACTTTTATTCAGTTCAGTTCAGTTTCCGTTTATTGTCATTTAGAAATGCATGCATTAAAAAATGATACAACATTCCTCCAGAAAGATATCACAAGAAAACACAGGATAAACCAAGACTAAAACTGACAAAACCACATAATTATAACATATAGTTACAACAGTGCAAAGCAATACTATAATTTGATAAAGAGCAGACTATGGGCACGGTAAAAAAAAAGTCTCAAAGTCCCGATAGACTCATCATCTCATGCAGACGGTAGAAGGGAGAAACTCTCCCTGCCATGATACTCCAAGCGCCGCCAACTTGCCGATGCAGCACCATTGGAAGCACCCGACCGCAGCGGACTCTGAGTCCGTACGAAAACTTCGGGCCTCCGACCAGCCCCTCTGACACAGCCTCTCCGAGCACCATCCTCTACCGAGCACTTCGACCCCGTCCCAGCCTCCGGAGGCATTTCAGAATTTCTCCAGATGTTCCTCCATACTCTCACGTCCATCTCCATCAAATCAGGATTGTGCATGGCACCTTACTTCACAAATAACAGATATCACCACCGGAGAGGCCGCTGCCATCTTCTACCACAATTTGGGCTAATTGAATTAGCACAGTATGTCAATGTCCTGCATTGTAGTTGTGATCTTTATGGGGTTATTCCTTCGTCTGAGCACCAGGACTGTCTGATTGTGCTCCAGAGTGTCTCGCCAACCTCTTTTTGTTCGGTCCTTGTGGATCCTTATCTGGTGAAACTCTGACTGAATTCTTCCGTGTATCATGAGTAATTCCAGTTCTTCAATTTTCAATATAGTTTGCCCGAGTTCTTGTTAGTTTTGCTGGTTAATTTCTGTAATAAATCTTTTGTTTTGTTTGAATTGCTGAAGTCTCTGGAATTCCTGCACTTGAGTTCACTCGTGACCCTAACACAAGAATAACACAAATTACCCTAACACAAGAATAGCATAAATTCCCTTCTCTAATTAACTCTTGAAAAAGTCCTTCTACCCAATGGCTAAGAATTCCTTATGTTACTTCATTAACTGGTATAGTACTTGAAAAAGGGATGTTATTTATGACTTTCAGAGTGTTCCATACTCTATAGGTAATTAGGATTGAAAATTCAAGACTCTCCAGCTTTTAGAGTATTAAGAACCACAATTATACTGTCAATAAAATTTACTTAGTCTACTCAATGTAGCACTCAAAGAGCAAGAATATAACTAAATGGAGAAATTGATGATATTAAAATTAAATTTCCCAACAAATACATATTTTATATTAGAATTTAATCTGTACAATATAGTTTATCGGAATAGCAAGCCATTATTTCTGCAACATTTATTTGTTCCTTGGAGAGGTAATTTTCAGACTATGGCTATTAGGAAATAGAATTTGCTTGTTTACATCACAAAGTAGATTCTGCATAATATTTTCACAGATTTATGACAAAGGTGAAGCTGTGATCCTGGGCACTATTTCTGTTGGCGAAACAATTGCAACTGAACAGACTTCATAGTAAAATGTTTGCAATCTGCCTTCTGAACAACAGCGAGGATTTGAGAATGCATACTTTATCTCCAAGATGCAATAGTTTTCAGAGCTTAAATGAAAGTGACGCTGCAGACTGTAACGTTGAAAAAGCGAGCTGTTGGTCTCCCCTCTCGATGTGGAAAGAGTGATACCGCTCTCTGCCTCATTCGTGAGTGAGAGAGAGCCTATGACATGTCGAATACCTGAGTTATGGACTGTGGTTTCTTCCAGACCATGCTCTATTTGGGGGGGGGGGGCAGGGGTTTGCTATTGTTTGCACAGTGGGTGGTGGGTGGTGGGAGGGGCTGATGCTTCCTGCTGGAATAAGTGAGGGGAGAGGTGGGGAAGGGTTGATGCTTTGTGCTGCTTTGGGGTTCTAAGGTTTTCTGTCATTCATTCTTCAGTGTTTTCTGGCTGTCTGTGAAGAGTAAGAATTTCAGGTTGCGTGCTGTCTACATTCTCTGATATTAAGTGGAACCATTGAACTATTGAACCATTGATTTCATGATATTGTTGTGAAATATTAAACAATAGAATATAATGTTCTGCAATACTATCACAAATAAAGAATAATCTGCAGTGTATACCGCTTGCACAATGCAACGGATGAATGACTTTTGATTAGTAATCTATTAATAGGGAGACACAGTGTGTTAAAACAGATATTAAATTAGTTGGTTTGGCTGATTTAGGTGAATGCTTGAGTGAAGCTGATTGTTCATACACTTTATTTCATCAACAAACTGTTGTCAGAGTATTCGTCCAGCATTTATAAGTGAGAATGTTAGAGAAAATAAAGAATGGATTCTGAATCCAGATTCATGAAATCTGATCGGCCATTGTTCACCTTTCACATCTCTGAAGGAACTTAGTTCTCAACTTCTGCTCGTCCACTTTTCTGTCCACCAAACATTGAACCAATTCCCCTTTGGAAAATTAGTATTGAATCTGCTTCCATTAACTACCCTTTCAGGCAGTGAATACGAGATAACAGCTACCTGCTCCATCAAATGACATATATTTTTAGAAGTTAATACATTTTTTTGTAATCTGGGGATCAAAGGCAAGACCAAGATTTATTGCACACCTCTTATTGGCCTTAAGAATGTGATCAAAGTCAAAGTCAATGTCAGAGTAAAATTTATTATCAAAGTACATATATAGTCATGCTTTATTGATCCCAGGAGAAATTGGTTTTCGTTACAGTTGCACCATAAATAATAAATACTAATAGAACCATAAATAGTTAAATAGTAATATGTAAATTATGCCAGTAAATTATGAAATAAGTCCTATTGGCTCAGGATGTCTGACCCTCTAAGGGATGGCTACAGGCAGGAATGACTTCCTATGACGCTCTGTGCTGCATCTCGGTGGAAGGAGTCTCCGGCTGAAAGTACTCCTGTGCCCACCCAGTACATTATGTAGTGGATGGGAGACATTGACCATGAAACTTGGACAGCATCCTCTTTTCAGACACCACCGCGAGAGAGTCCAGTTCCATCCCCACAACATCACTGGCCTTACGAATGAGTTTGTTGATTCTGTTGGTGTCTGCCACCCTCAGCCTGCTGCCCTGGCACACAACAGCAAACATGGTAGCACTGGCCACCACAGACTCATAGAACATCCTCAGCATCGTCGGGCAGATGTTAAAGGACCTCAGTCTCCTCAGGAAATAGAGACGGCTCTGACCCTTCTTGTAGACAGCCTCAGTGTTCTTTGACCAGTCCAGTTTATTGTCAATTCGTATCCCCCAGGTATTTGTAATCCTCCATATGTTACCCATATGCTTACTACCATTGGCTGGCCAGTGGTGTAATGGCATCAGCACTGGACTTTGAGGCAAATGGTGCTGAGTTCAAATCTGGCTGGCTCCTCGCCCACTTTCTTTCCATGCTAGGTTAAGTGTCAAGTAAAAGAACAGGAATGGCAAAAATGCCACCCAAAGCACAAAACGCAACAGCAATCCTTATTACCTTCAGATTTATTTTCTTGCAGACATTTACAGATGTGTGTGTTGCTTGGGTTTCCAGGATCTGCAGATTTTATCATGTTTGTGATAATGGCTGGGGTCACCTGTCTTGTAAAGGCACTGCCCAAAAGAAGTCAAATGCAGACCACTTCTGCAGAAGAATTTGCCGAGAACAATCATGGCCATGGAAAGACCATGATCACCTTCGTCATATGATACGGCACATAATGATGATGATGATAATGGATGAACACATGGTCAATACATAATGAAATGTAAATTTATGCTACAATGAAGAAGTTGAAATGCAGATGAATCATCATCTAAAAATGGAATGCAAAAGTATTATCAGAACACACCTAGATACCGATGAGCAGTCATTAGTGTTAAGTGGGCGACATCTGTGTCATCTGTATGCCCCCAGATTCGGGTTCCTCTGATTTCAGTAAAACAAAATTCAGGATCACTGGGAAATGACTCTGAAAAGCAGCCTCTTGGAGCTAATGCCAAGGATAATGTGGATCTGCCCCAGTGGCATAGCAGTTAGCCCATTGCTTTTACAGCATGGGGTGTCAGAGTTCAGAGTTCAAATCCAGTATCCCATGTAACGAGTTTGTACGTCCTCCCTGTAAGCATGCCAGGCAGCGTCTATGGAAAAAAGTGCAGTCTACATTTTGGGCCGAGACCTTTCTGCAGGACTGGAGAAAAAAAGCTGAGGAGTAGACTTAAAAGGAGAGGGAAACACAAGGTGATAGATGAAACCTGAAGTGGGAGGGAAGAAGTAAAGAGCTGGAAAATTGATTGGTGAAAGAGACACAGGGCTGGAGAAGGGGGAGTCTGGAAGAAAGAAAACAGGGAAGGAGCACCAGAGGGAGGTAATGGGTGGGCAAGGAGACAAAGTGAGACAGGGAAAAGGGGACAAGGAAATGTGGTGATGGGGGGGGGGGCATTATTGGAAGTTCGAAAAATCGATGTTCATGTCATCAGATTGTAGGCTACCCAGACGGAATATAAGGTGTTGTTCCTCCAACCTAAGTGTGGCCTCATCATGACAGTGGAGGAGGCCATGGATACACATATCTGAATGGGAATGGGAGGTGGAATTAAAATGGGTGGCCACTGGGAGATCCTGCATTTCCCGGTGGACAGAGTGTAGGTGCTCGGCAAAGCTGTCTCCCAATCTATGTTAGATCTCACTGATATACAGGAGGCCACACCGGGAGCACCGGACACAGCATATACACATTTGCTCTCACCCCATTTTCCCACCACCTACCAGGGACAGGGTTCCTCTTGTCCTCAACTACCACTCCACCAGCCTCTGCATACAGCACATAATACTCCTCAACCCTCCAACGGGATCTTACCATCTAGTACATCTTTCCCGACCACCCCCCTGCGCTTTCTGCTTTCCTCAAGGTTCGCTCCCTACGTGACTCCCTTATCCATTCATACATCCCTACTGATCTCCCACCTAGCACTGATCCTTGCAAGCGGAACAAGTGCTACACCTGTCACTACACCTCCTCCCTCACTACCATTCAGGTCCCTGAACAGTTCTTCCTGGTGAGGTGTTGCCTCACCTGCGAGTCTGTTGGGGTCATATACTGTGTCTTGCAGGCCAGCGGAGGGAAGGAGCACCTTACACCTCCTTTGGTAGAGATGTACACTGCTATGCAAAAGTCTTTGGCTCATATATATAGTTAGGGTGCCTCAGACTTTTGCATAGTACTGAATTTGTCAATGTGGAGCAGAGAGTGAGTTCGTAAATCTGGCAGGAGCAAAGGGTGTTGGGAAAGGTGAGAATGGTGCGCCACCGGAGGGGTGTAGGACAGGGGACAAAGAAGGAGTGCTGAGTGCCTGGGCAGGGTTGGAGTTGGTGAGGGTGCAGGCACACCCAAGCCTGAGACACCATGCAAGATCACTTGATTCTCAACAATTGGTTTATAAACCATTACAGAATGCCTCTCTGGTGCTTCCCGCTCCCTCCCCAATCCCTTCCCCTTTTCCCAACCATGATTCCCCTCTCCCTGCCCCCTTCCCACTCTCAGTCCACAACACAGACCCATATCAGAATCAGGTTTATCATCACTCACATATGTCATGATTTCTTTTTTGCAGCAGTACAGTGCAATACATAAAATTAGCACAGTACTGTACAAAAGTCTTCGGCAACCTAGCTATATATATGTGCCTAAGACTTCTGCACAGTACTGTTTCTCCACACCTCCGCCCTATTCAAACCATATGCATAAAAAATAAATGTTTGCAAATGATACAGAAAATGTTATTAGAATGGAATGTTTTATCGATAAAAATTAACGGTCTTGATAACTGTACCAATGAATCCTGCACTGCTGCGATTACCGTACAAAGCTTTGAAATGATGGCCAGTCCACTCCATCTCTTGAGGGTTGAGCCATGTCGTATCTTGTCACAGAAAACACACTGAGCCATAAAAAATATATGGAAAGGCAAGTGGAGCACGGCGAGAAGTAGCTTAGAGAGATAGATTCGCTCAACATCAGGTCAAAGCCATAGAGCTACAAAGGAGAGCTCTGAAAGACAGGGAGAGCGAGATAATGGAAAGAGACAAATCAATCTGAATCCCTCCCGACTTCAATCACAGACAAAAGCCTGTAGCAGATAGGCACGAAGCTAACACATCACACAGGCACACGTAAACAGGCACATCAGCCCGGATGGCGACATTGGCAACATGTTAAAACCAAAGCAATTCTTACTTGATTATCACTGGGGTTGAAAGGGATAAGAAAGCAGCAGTGGTTCAAGGATGGAGCAGACTCGATGGGCCAAATGGCCTAATTCTGCTTCTTATGTTCTTATATGAATAAATCCCTGTCCCTAGTTGACAGGTCTTTAAAATGAATTTCAAAATTCGACGTAAACATAATATCAAAGTACTTATATTAATTTGTTGTTATTATTTTGTTTTTTTTACTTATTTGCACAAATGATCTTTTGCACATTGTTTGTCCGTCTTTGTTCCTATTGTCTCCTTGGTTCTGCTGTGTTTCTTTATATTTACTGTGGATGCCCGCAAGAAAATGAATCTCACTGTAGCTTGCAGAGTACTGTGCAAAATTCTTAGGCACACATATATAGCTAAAGTGCCTAAGACTTTTGCATAGTAATGTAGTAAATTTAAGTGTTGATCTGTACTGCTGCAGCTAAAACAACACAAATTTCATGACATATGTGAGTGATGATAAACCTGATTCTGATATTTCTCTATTGTGGACTGAGAGTGGGAAGGGGGCAGGGAGAGGGGAATCATAGTTGGGGAAAGGGGGAGGGAGATGAGAGGGAGTGAAGAGCACCATAGAGACATTCTGTAATGATCAATAAAGCAATTGTTTGGAATTAAATGACATTGCCTGGTGCCTCAGGTCTGGGTGAGGCTACACCTGCGCCACCCCCCTCACCCCGGTACTCCTCCTCTACCACCGGTCCCACACCCCTCCCTCGGTGCTCCACCCTCACTATTCCCAACATCCTTTGCTCCCGCCAGATTTACTCTACTCTTCATGTTGAGAAATACAGTACTGTGCCAAAAAGCTCTATTTTAACTTCATCAGTCCATAGGACTTGTTTCCAAAATGCATCAGGCTTGTTTAGATGTTCCTTTGAACCTTTTGAATAGAACTTTTTGGCTGCAATGAGCAAAGGTATGTTTGGAGAAAAAAGGGTGCAGAATTTCATGAAAAGAACCCCTCTCTATCTGTTAAGCACGGGGGTGGATCGATCATGCTTTGGGCTTGTGTTGCAGCCAGTGGCACGGGGAACATTTACTGGTAGAGGGAAGAATGAATTTAATTAAATATCAGCAAATTCTGGAAGCAAACATCACACCAACTGTAAAAAAGCCGAAGATGAAAAGAGGATGGCTTCTACAACAGGATAATGAACCTCAACACACCTCAAAATCCACAATGGACTACCTCAAGAGGCGCAAGCTGAAGGTTTTACCATGGTCCTCACAGTCCCCTGACCTAAACATCATCGAGAATCTGTGGATAGACCTCAAAAGTGCATGCAAGACGGCCCAAGAATCTCAAGGAACTAGAAGCCTTTTGAAAGGAAGAATGGGTAAAAATCCCCCAGACAAGCATTGAAAGACTCTTAGCTGGCTACAGATAAGCGTTTACAAGCTGTGATACTTGCCAAAGGGGGTGTCACTAAGTACTGCCATGCAGGATGCCCAAACTTTTGCTTCGGGCCCTTTTCCTTTTTTGTTATTTTGAAACTGTAAAAGATAGAAATAAAAAAGTTTTCTTGCTTGAAATATTAAAGAAATGTGTCTTCTTTAACTTTATGCTTTTTGGAAATCATGTCCTCTTTTACTCGCTTAGCTATTCACAGTAACAGAAATTTTGACCAGGGGTGCCGAAACTTTTGCGTGACACTATATATATATATATATATATGAACAGTGCAAGACATTTCTCTATGAACGGTTTTGAGCGCCATGTCTAAGGAAGGACGTACTGGCATTGGAGACGGTCCGGAGAAGGTTCATGAGAATGATCCCTGGAATGAAAGGTTTGATGTTGAGGGGCATTTAATGCCTCTGGTCCTGTACTCGCTGGAGCTTAAAAGAATGAGGTGGGTTCTCATTGAAACCTATCGAATATTGAAAGGCCTAGATAGGGCGGACATGGAGAGGATGTTTGCTATAGTGGGGGGGGGGGGGGGGGGGAGAGTCTAGGACCAGAACACGGAGCCTCAGAATAGAAGGATATCCCTTTAGGCGAGATTTCTTTGGCAGAGAGCGGTGAATCTGTGGAGTTTGTTGCCCCGCACAGCTGTGGAGGCCAAGTCATTGGCTATATTTAAAGCAGAGGTTGTTATGCTCTTGATTAGTCAGGTAACAGGAAGAAGGTAGGAGAATGGTGTTGAGAAGGAAAATTAGTCAGTCATGACTGAATAGCGGACCATACCAATGGGCCGAACGGCCTAATTCTGCTCCTATGTCTTATGGTGGTATGGTTTTACCTGACGACGGAATTAAACAGCCTTCAAAAGAAACAGGGTGTGTGGTGTTAGGATGTTTCCAAACCTCTTTTTGCATGTGTTTGGTTGGAAAGCCTCCATAAAGCATCTGCACTGATAAAAAGAGAAAAATCCCAAATGTCTGAGTTAAACAGGAGGTCAGCAGGGAATCTGAATGGGAAGGGATTCCTATGTCTTCTTGGGGACCTTCATCTGAGCTGCTCTGGGTTTCTAAGAAGGCCCCACATGCAGTACGAACCTGTCTCCCCCTTCCGGATGCCAACTTGCTAGTAAATATTTCATCAGGCCATTTTTATTTTCCGCTTCGCCAAAAGAAGCCTTGGTCCTGGGAAGAAAGTTTCAATACATCATCGGAACAGACACTCTGGGAATACAAGAACGAGAAGGGAGTGAAGATCGGAGTAAGACTTAATTTCAGCTTTATATGGCCGCAGGCTCCCTCACATCATCATGAAAAGCTTTCTTAAAATATATATTTCCCTGATAAATATCAATTAAATATTAATAATGTTGTGGCTGAACTCTTCCCTGGTTCTCAACAGGCAATATTATTGTAGTATTATTTATGTTGGTGATTGGAAGGTCAAAAATGATTTGAAATGGAGCTTTAAAGGCAATAAAAAAGGACTGAGTGTAAGTTACTTAGCGCTGGAGATCAAATCTGTGGATGCCATTTTTGTAAGACAACATATACTGTAATGATAATTACCTGTGCACCCATAGATGACAACAGTGCTCAGTAAAACAAAAAGGAGCGGGAAAAGACAAATGACAGTTTCCAGTGCCAAACCAGAGTAGGAGAACATAGAATATAGAACACAGTACAGAATGCGACCGGCCATTCATCCTCCAACCTTGATTCCAACGTAAACTAAATGTCCTTCCCCATCACCCTCCATTTTCTACAGATTCTTCATATACAGTTGCTACCTCTCACCCATCAGGCTCTTGAACAAAAAGGGGATAACTACATCCACTTGGCCCATCCATTGAGATGTTCCCACAACCAATAATCTCACTTTAAGGATTCTTTATCTCATGTTCTTGTTATTTATTGCAATTTATTTATATTTGCATTTGCACAGTTTGTTGTCTTCTGCACTCTGCTTGATCTTTCATTGACTCTGTTATAGCTACTATTCTATAGATTTGCTGAGTATGCCCACAAGAAAATGAATCTCAGGTAATCAATATCTAGAGGGACCAACTAGAGGGGATGCAATATTGGATCTCCTGTTAGGAAACGAATTAGGGCAAGTGACAGAAGTCTGTGTAGGGGAGCACTTTGGTTCCAGTGATCATATCACCATTAGTTTCAATTTGATCATGGACAAGGATAGATCTGGTCCTAGGGTTGAGGTTCTGAACTGGAAGAAGGCCAAATTTGAAGAAATGAGAAAGGATCTAAAAAACGTGGATTGGGACAGGTTGTTCTCTGGCAAAGATGTGATTGGTAGGTGGGAAGCCTTCAAAGGGGAAATTTTGAGAGTGCAGAGTTTGTATGTTCCTGTCAGGATTAAAGGCAAATTGAATAGGAATAAAGAACCTTGGTTCTCAAGGGATATTGCAACTCTGATAAAGAAGAAGAGGGAGTTGTATGAAATGCATAGGAAACAGGGAGTAAATCAGGTGCTTGAGGAATATAAGAAGTGCAAGAAAATATTTAAGAAAGAAATCAGGAGGGCTAAAAGAAGACATGAGGTTGCCTTGGCAGTCAAAGTGAAGGATAATCCAAAGAGCTTTTACAAGTATATTAAGAACAAAAGGATTGTAAGGGATAAAATTGGCCCTCTTGAAGATCAGAGTGGTCGGCTATGTGCGGAACCAAATGAAATGGGGGAGATCTTAAATAGGTTTTTTGCATCTGTATTTACTAAGGAAACTGGCATGAAGTCTATGGAATTGAGGGAATCAAGTAGTGAGATCATGGAAACTGTACAGATTGGAAAGGAGGAGGTGCTTGCTGTCTTGAGGAAAATTAAAGTGGATAAATCCCCGGGACCTGACAGAGTGTTCCCTCGGACCTTAAAGGAGACTAGTGTTGAAATTGCGGGGGCCCTGGCAGAAATATTTAAAATGTCGCTGTCTATGGGTGAGGTGCCGGAGGATTGGAGAGTGGCTTATGTTGTTCCGTTGTTTAAAAAAGGATCGAAAAGTAATCCAGGAAATTATAGGCCGGTGAGTTTAACGTCGGTAGTAGGTAAGTTATTGGAGGGAGTACTAAGAGACAGAACCTACAAGCATTTGGATAGACAGGGACTTATTAGGGAGAGTCAACATGGCTTTGTGCGTGGTAGGTCATGTTTGACCAATCTATTGGAGTTTTTCGAGGAGGTTACCAGGAAAGTGGATGAAGGGAAGGCAGTGGATATTGTCTACATGGACTTCAGTAAGGCCTTTGACAAGGTCCCGCATGGGAGGTTAGTTAGGAAAATTCATTCGCTAGGTATACATGGAGAGGTGGTAAATTGGATTAGACATTGGCTCGATGGAAGAAGCCAGATGGTGGTGGTAGAGAATTGCTTCTCTGAGTGGAGGCCTGTGACTAATGGTGTGCCACAGGGATCAGTGCTGGGCCCATTGTTATTTGTCATCTATATCAATGATCTGGATGATAATGTGGTAAATTGGATCAGCAAGTTTGCTGATGATACAAAGATTGGAGGTGTAGTAGACAGTGAGGAAGGTTTTCAGAGCCTGCAGAGGGACTTGGACCAGCTGGAAAAATGGGCTGAAAAATGGCAGATGGAGTTTAATACTGACAAGTGTGAGGTATTGCACGTTGGAAGGACAAACCAACGTAGAGCATACAGGGTTAATGGTAAGGCACTGAGGAGTGCAGTGGAACAGAGGGATCTGGGAATACAGATACAAAATTCCCTAAAAGTGTCGTCGCAGGTTGATAGGGTCATAAAGAGAGCTTTTGGTACATTGGCCTTTATTAATCAAAGTATTGAGTATAAGAGCTGGAATGTTATGATGAGGTTGTATAAGGCATTGGTGAGGCCGAATCTGGAGTATTGTGTTCAGTTTTGCTCACCAAATTACAGGAAGGATATAAATAAGGTTGAAAGAGTGCAGAGAAGGTTTACAAGGATGTTGCCGGGACTTGAGAAACTCAGTTACAGAGAAAGGTTGAATAGGTTAGGACTTTATTCCCTGGAGCATAGAAGAATGAGGGGAGATCTCATAGAGGTATATAAAATTATGATGCGTATAGATAGAGTGAATGCAAGCAGGCTTTTTCCACTGAGGCAAGGGGAGAAAAAAACCAGAGGACATGGGTTAAGGGTGAGGGGGGAAAAGTTTAAAGGGAACATTAGGAGGGACTTCTTCACACAGAGAGTGGTGGGAGTATGGAATGAGCTGCCAGACGAGGTGGTAAATGTGGGTTCTTTTTTAACACTTAAGAATAAATTGGACAGATACATGGATGGGAGGTGTATGGAGGGATATGGTCCGTGTGCAGGTCAGTGGGACTAGGCAGAAAATGGTTCGGCACAGCCAAGAAGGGCCAAAAGGCCTGTTTCTGTGCTGTAGTTTCTATGGTTTCTATGGTTTCTATGGTTGCATATGGTGACGTATGCATACTTTGGTAATAAAATTTAGTCTGAACTTTGAACTTTGATATTCGTGAGGTTATCTAAAGACCTGTTAAACTCCGCCAGTTTAACTGCTTGTTTCCACTACTAGCCCTGGTATCTACCTTCTCTGTGTGAAAAAAACCCTTCCTGTCACCTTTCAACGTTCTCCTCTGACCTTAAAAACATGTCTTCCTGTGCTTGACATTTCAACCTTGCGATACCTCAAAAAGGCAGCGTCCATCATTAATGACCCCCATCACCCAGGACATGCCCTCTTCTCATTGCTACCGTCAGGAAGGAGGTACAGAAGCCTGAAGACACCCACTCAACGATTCAGGAACAGCTTCTTCCCCTCTGCCATAGGATTACTTTTTTATTCTCTACTTTTTGCACTATTTATTATTGAATTTAACTATTTAATATCCATATGCTTACCGTAATTCACATTTTCCTTTTTCTCTCTGTTATCATGTATTGCATTGTACTGCTGCCGCAAAGTTAGCAAATTTCACGATGTATGCCCGTGTCATTAAACCTGATTCTGATTCTGAAGTGAGGTCTGTGCGGTTGTTTGTACAATTTGTTTTTATTTCTCTCTGCACGTTAGCTGTTTGATGGTCTTCTTTTCCTTTAGTAGACTCTATTGGGTTTCGTTGTTTTGTGGCTGCCTGTAAGGAGATGAATCTCTTGGTTGTATAACGTATGCATACTCTGATAAAAAGCGTACCTTGAACTTTGAACTTTGACTGAACATTTATATAATTGTAGCAGGATGTTTTTACTCTTTGCTCAACACCGCTACCAATGAAGGCAAGCAGACGACGGTAGACGTCTTCTTAGTCCACCTGTGTAGATACTTTCAGTGAACTATGGACCAGGACTCCAAGATCCTTCTGTACCCCAGTGCTTTCAAGAGGTCTAACATTAACTACGTATTTTTTTCCTTTCATTTGACCTCCCAAACTGCAACACCTTACGCTTGCCCAGATTAACCTCCATCTGTCACTTCTCTGCCCATTTCTGTAACTGATTAGTAATCCGCTCTATTATTTGATAGTCCTTTACATTATCCATAACACCACCATTCTTGGTGTCATCTGCAAACTTGCCAGTCCAGCCATATATACTTTCATCCAAGTTGTTTATATATATCACAAACAGTACTCCATGTGGAACACAACTGGTCACGGACCTCCAGCCTTCCATCCCCTCCTAGGGGTAAGCCAGCTCTCAATCCAAATTTGCCAATCAAAGGTTCAAAGTACATTTATTATCGAAGTATATATGCAGTATAAAACTTTTGGCCCGAAATGTTGTCTGTTTACTCTTTTCCATAGATGCTCTTTGGCCTGCTGAGTTCCTCCAGCATTTTGTATGTGATGCAGTGTACGACCCTGAGATTTATCTTCCCACAGACAGCCACGAAACAAAGAAACACCATGGAACCCGTTCTAAGAAAACGTCAAACATCCAATGTGCAAACTAAAAAAAGTCGTGCAAACAGCAAAAAGCGAACAGAAAACACGCAGGATATTAAACATTGAACTGCAGAGTCCTTGAAACAGTCTAGGAATGTTCTGTTCGGTTCTGATCAGCGTAGTGTTGTGTTGTTTGTTGACTACAGGCCACAGAGCCAGACAAAATCGTGCAAAATAGCAATAAAAAACAAAGTAACCAGAAAGTGGAAACACATACAACATGAACTGCAGAGTTCTCTAAAAATAAACCCAATCCATAAAACGCACCGAGCAAACCTTGCCTAAGACCCAAGATTACGGCATCTTCTTCCGGTAGCAGAGACTGAGAGGGACAGAGAGAGACCAGTGAAGTGCAGGCAGACAGCGTTGAATATCTGCTCGCCTTCCTCTCTCATCCTTGCTGATTTCAGTCTTGCTTGATGCTTTAATTGGCGGGATTGACGAAAAATGGGGTTGATCATGGGCTTGCATCTCGTCTCCACGCTTCTTGGCCTCCATTCCAAATCTTTCCGGACTCCCTCGGAGACAGCAAAGCCCCAGATCGCTCAATCGGCCCAAAAACACAGCACAGAAATTGAAATCACAGGTTCCAATCACATGCAGCTTTGTAGTAGAATCATATTTGAAAGAAGAAGTAAAAGAAATAGTTTCATAAACCGCCTGAAGGTCATCGCCACTGGTTGCATGGTTTGCTGATCCTATCTTCCACCCTGGATCCCATGCATCTTTATCTCTTGAATCAACCTACCACGAGAGACCTTATCAAAAGCCTTATTAAAGTAGATGACATCCACTACCTTACCCTCATCAATCTTTTACCACCTCCTCAAGGACCTCAAGCAACACACATCAAAGTTGCTGGTGAACGCAGCAGGCCAGGCAGCATCTCTAGGAAGAGGTACAGTCGACGTTTCGGGCCGAGACCCTTCGTCAGGACTAACTGAAAGAAGAGCTAGTAAGAGATTTGAAAGTGGGAGGGGGAGGGAGAGATCTGAAATGATAGGAGAAGACAGGAGAGGGAGGGATGGAGCCAAGAGCTGGACAGGTGATTGGCAAAAGGGATGTGAGAGGATCATGGGACAGGAGGCCCAGGGAGAAAGAAAAGGGGGAGGGGGGGAAAACCCAGAGGATGGGCAAGGGGTATAGTGAGAGGGACAGAGGGAGAAAAAGGAGAGAGAGAGAGAAAGAATGTGTGTATATAAATAAATAATGGATGTGGTACGAGGGGGAGGTGGGGCATTAGCGGAAGTTTGAAAAGTCAATGTTCATATTCCGTCTGGGTAGCCTCCAACCTGACGGCATGAACATTGACTTCTCAAACTTCAGCTAATGCCCCACCTCCCCCTCGTACCCCATCCGTTATTTATTTATATACACACATTCTTTCTCTCTCTCTCCTTTTTCTCCCTCTGTCCCTCTCACTATACCCCTTGCCCATCCTCTGGGTTTTCCCCCCCTCCCCCTTTTCTTTCTCCCTGGGCCTCCTATCCCATGATCCTCTCATATCCCTTTTGCCAATCACCTGTCCAGCTCTTGGCTCCATCCCTCCCCCTCCTGTCTTCTCCTATCATTTTGGATCTCCCCCTCCCCCTCCCACTTTTAAATCTCTTACTAGCTCTTTCTTCAGTTAGTCCTGACGAAGGGTCTTGGCCCGAAACGTCGACTGTACCTCTTCCTAGAGATGCTGCCTGGCCTGCTGCGTGCACCAGCAACTTTGATGTGTGTTGCTTGAGTTTCCAGCATCTGCAGAATTCCCCATGTTTGCCTCAAAAACCTCAGTTCAGTTTGTAAGGCCTGCACAAAGCCATGCTGACTGCCTGTAAACAAACCATGCTTTTCCAAATGCGCATAAATTTTATCTCCCACTATTGTCTCCAGTAGATTCCCTACCACTGACAAAAAGCTCACTGGCCGATAAGGAACTGAACTATCCTAATTTAAACGCAAACAGTTCCTTCAGTTCTTCCTTCAGTTAGTCCTGACGAAGGGTCTCGGCCTGAAACGTCGACTGCACCTCTTCCTAGAGATGCTGCCTGGTCTGCTGCGTTCACCAGTAACTTTTATGTGTGTTGCTTGAATTATCCTAATTTTCTTCCTTAAGCAAAAACACAACAGTTGCTACTCTCCGGTCCTCAGCGACCTCACCTGCTGACAGTGAAGACAGCACCGGTGACCCAGGTTCAATTCCCGGTGCTGTATTTTGGGAGTTTGTATGTTCACTTATGACTGTGTGGGGTTCGTCCTGTGTCCTGTTGTCCTCTCACGTCCCAAGGATGTACGGGTTAGTAGCTTAATTGGTCACGTGGGTGTAATTGGGTTCATTGGGCCAGAATGGCCTGTCACTGTGCAGTATCTCTGAAAGATCTTTGTCAAAGGCGCAGCAATCTCCTCACTTGCCTTTTTTCCACTATCCTGGGACTATTCAGTGTGGTATGGCAATTGTCCCGTATCAGACTGCAAAGCACTCCAGCGTGTGGTGAAAACTGCCCAGAGGATTATCGGCATCCAATTGCCCACCGTTGAGAACACCTACCATAAATGCTGCCTGGGTAGGGTGAAAAGCATTATCAGGGATGCATCTCACCCTAACCATGGACTTTTTACTCTCCTCCCATCCGGTAGGCACTACAGGAGCCTCCGCTCCCGCACCAGCAGCACAGGAAGAGCTTCTTCCCTGAGGCTGTGACCCTGCTGAATCTCACATCACAGCGCTAAGCAGTATTGCATCCGTATTGTACTGTCTCAGTACTTTTATATTTGTGTGCTGTAGCACTTTTTTTATTCGCAGTTATTTTGTAAATAACACTATTCTTTGCATTTCTGGTCAGATGCTAAATGCATTTCATTGGCTTTGTATCTGTACTCGGCACAATGACAATAAAGCTGAATCTAATCTATATGCCATCAGACTTTGGGGACTTACCTGCCTTAGTCCATTTCAGAAGACCCAGCACTACCTCCTACTTAATCTCAAATTATCCCTGTATATTAGCATGCCCCACTCTATCCACCAAATTCTTCTCCTCAATAAATATCAATGCAAAGTACTCATCCAGCACCTCATCCACTGTCTCTACCTCCAAGCAGAAATTCTCTGCTTTATTCTTAGTGGACCTACCCTCTCCTTAGTTGCCCTCACTTTCAAAGGCGTCGAAGTGCATTTAATATCAGAGTATATAATCCAACCTGAAATTTGTTCTCTTCACAGAGATCCACGAAACAAAGAAACCCATAGAATGCATTGAAAGCCCAGAAGGTCCCCCTTCCCTTTGCACAAACAGCAGCAAAAGCACTGAACCCCCCCCCCCACCATGTGAACAGCAGAAACAACAAAGAGATGATTGATCCATTGTCCGTCGAACTACAGTCCACAAACCAACGCTTCGGAATCTTGGACAGGCGCTCTCTCTCTCCAGCGAGGGAAAGGGATGTCGCTTCTGCAACAACTAAAGTGGAGACGAGAAACTCACTGTCCAGTGTTACAACCTTCTGCATCTTTATTCTAAAAATAAGTATAAAGTGCCTTGGGATTCTCCTTAATCAGGCTTGCCAAGGACATTTCGTGGCCTGTTTTGGCCTTCCTAATCAGCTGCTCGAGCTCTTTCATGCTATCTTTATATTCTTCAGGGGCACAGTCTGGTTTTAGCTTCCTAAACACTTCCTTTTCCCTCCTGATTAAATTTACAACTACTCAGGTCATTCCAGTTTCCCTTGCTCCTTACTGGCACAACCGAATCTGATCATCTGGTCTTTAAACAGCTTCCACTTGTCCAACAGCAGTTGCTCCGTACCAAAACCTCTCAGCTCCCGGTCGTAATTTTCCCTCTGACAATTTACTCTAACTTACGACAAATTACTCGCAGCTATCTTAAAACATAGTTAGCTGTGGCCAATATGTTCACCCACAATCAGGTCTGTAACCTGTCTTGGCTCATTTCTCCTAAACTTTTGCAGTCATAGACCCATGGAAAACTAAGTATAAAAGCTGGTTTTCAGCCCATCTAGTCTGTGCTGAACTATTTAAATTGCCTTCTCCCAATGACCTGCACCAAGGCCATAGCCCTCTATACCCCCACCATCCATGTACCTATCCAAACTTCTCTTAAATGTTGAAGTCGAGCTCATGTGTACCACTTGTGCTGACATCTTGTTCCATGCTCTCACAAACCTCTGAGTGAAATAATTTACCTGTGAGCCACGCCACCCCTTAAACTTGTCAACTTTCACCCATAAACCATGATCTCTAGTTGTGGCCTAAGAACCCATGAGACTACAGGACCTAGGAACAAAATTAGGCCATTTGGCCCATTGCATCTGTGCTGCTATTTCATCATGGCTGATATATTATCTCTTTCAGCCCCAAACTTTTGCCTACTCCCTGTAACCTTTGATGCCCTGATTAATTAAGAACCTTACAACCTCCGCCTTAAATATACTCAGTGACTAGTCCTGCACAGCTACTTATGGCAAAGAATTCCACAGATTCACCACCCTAGAAGAAATTTTGCTGAACAAATTTTACCTCATCTCTGTCCTAAATGGACATCCCTCGATTCTGAGGCTGTGCCCTCTGGTCCTAGACTCTCCCACCATAGGAAACAGCCTCTCTGCATCCATTCTCTATGGTCCTTTCAGTATTTGATAGGTTTCAATTAGATTTCCCTTCATTCTCCTAAACTCCAGCAAGTACAGGCCCAGACCCATCAAAAGCTCCTTGTGTGTTAACCTTTTCATTCCAGCGAACATTCTGGACCCTTTCCAATGTCAGCACTTCCTTTCTTAGATAAGAGGCCCCAAAACTGGTCACAAATCTCCAAATGAGGCCTCACCAGGGCCTTATAAAGCCTCAACCTTACATCCCTGCTATTTTATTCTAGTCCTCTCAAAATGAATGCCACCATCGTATTTGCCTTCCTCACCACTGACTCAACCTGTAAGTTAACCTTTAGGGAAACCTGCATGAGGACTCACAAGTCCCTTTGCACCTCTGATTTTTGAATTTTCTCTCCAAACAAGCTGCACTTCAACATGTACTATAGGTAGGTAGTCATTTCAGGTTTGCTTTAAAACTTCTTCCTCACCACTGTTATGTTTTGTAACTCCGTAAACTAATTGACTGACAAAGACACGAGCCCGGAATATGAGTCTACTTCATTTTTCTTTAGTGAGGCATCACATATGATGTGGTGGCTTAATGACGTATGCCATTCACATACTTTTTACATCTAACCCGTATAAAAGCAAGAATGCACTGGTGAGGCCTCACTTGGCATTTTGTGTCCAGTTTTGGGCCCCTTATCTAAGAAAGGATGCACTTACGTTGGAGAGGGTATAAAAATGATTCCTGAATTGAAAGACTTGTCATATGAAGAGCGTTTGATGCCTCTGGGCCTCTACTCACTGGAATCCAAAAGGAAGAGAGGTGGCTTCATTGAGACCTATCAAATGTTGAAAGGCTTTGATAGAGTGGATGGGGTGAGGATGTTTCCCATGGTGTGGGAGTCTACGTCCAGAGGACACAGCCTCAGAATCGAGGGACATCCATTTAGAATAGAGTTAAGGTGGAATTTATTTTGCCACAGCAGCTGAGGAGGTCAAGTCATTGAGTATATTTAAAGTGGAGTTTGATAGATTCGTGATTAGTCAGGGCATGAAGGGATTTACAAAGATAGGTGTGAAAAAAGGGCCCGAAGGATCACTGGGGACCCGAGTCACCCCAACCACAATCTATTCCGGCTGATACCATCTGGGAAGCGATACGGCAGCATAAAAGCCAGGACCAACAGGCTCCGGGACAGCTTCTTCCACCAGCCCATCAGGCTGATTAACTCACACTGACCTGAGTGTATTTCTATGTTGCATTGACTGTTCTATTTATTATAAGTTACTATGATTGCACATTGCACATTTCGATGGAGACGTAACGTAAAGATTTTTACTCCTCATGTATGTGAAGGATGTAAGAAATAAAGTCAATTCAATTCAATACTGGGAGAAGAATGGAGCTGAGAGGGAAAATGGAAACGAAGGAGCAGACTTGATGGACTGAATGGCCTAATCCTTTTCCAATATCTTATGGTCTTATAATGAATTATGTAAACAAAGGAGGCTGAATCAAAAATATATCTTTATGCAAATATTTCTGAAATATTGAATACAGTACAGTAGATGGACTCTTGGTTAGCAAAGGGACAAAAGGATAGCACAAGTAAGAAGGAGTCTAGAGCTAAAATCACAACAGAGTAGTATAATTTTAAGGTGATTGGAGGAAATTATAAGGGGGATGTCAGAGGTAAGTGTTTTTTTTACAGAGAAAGTGGAGAGTATGTGGAACACACTGCCAGAGGTGATGGTAGGGGCAGATATATTATGAGTGGTTGGCATCCGTCTGTCTCGAAGGACAATGGGTGATGGTGATCATCATCACAAGCCTGGACGGAAGGTATGGAGATCCTGAGATGCCCAGTCATCAAGATCCCCCTCACGGCCTCACCAGTGCAGTCCAAAGGAAAGCTTATGAAGCAATACGTTTGGCACCAGCTTGGCCGCAGGAACTGCCAGAAGGATGTTCGATGATGTCCAGCCGCCTCAGGGGCTCCACTCCGGATCTGCTGTCTGAGTTTACTCCGGTAGCCTTCATCTCTCCCGAGGCTGCCCACTAGGCAGTGGGGCTATATACTCATAGCTGCGGATCTGGTTCACGAGCACCAGGACATGTCCACACACTGGAGGACCTGCGTGCTATGTGTGCAGGGGCCAGACCTCCTCCCCGTCCTCTGTACCTCAGCCTGAGTCTGAAAGGAGCTCAGTTTCCATGTGTCGCCAGCGAGGAGGCACTACATGAGGCTTGTTGTTGGAGAGACGATGTACTGGCAGGGAGAGACTGACACATTCATCCCTCCTTTTCATGAGACTGCTAGCCGGTGGTGGAAGCTGAAAGTGAGAGCGACAAGCACTACCCACTACACTGCCACACTAGACGCGTCACAGCAACCGTTTTGACACCAGATATATTTAAGAACATTTAAGACATTTAGGCAAGTATGTAGTGTAGTCTTAAACTCAATGCTTTACTGCGCCAGTGAACACGTATCGGGGATCAATTCTTGCTGCTCTCTGTTACGAGTTTGCGCATTCACCTCGTGACTGTGTGGATTTCCGCCGGGCTCCCCGGTTTCCTTCCAACTTTGAGTGTGTGCCCACGAAGACTTCCTGTACATATCCAAACCAAAAGCCATGGATGAACCAGGAGGTACGTTGTTTGCTGAAGGCTAGATCTGTGGCATTCAAGTCTGGTGACCCAGCTCTGTACCAGAAAGCCAGGTATGATTTGCGGGGGGCTATTTCAAGGGTGAAGAGACAACTTGAATGAGGTTGAATTGCTGCTGCTAAGTTAATGAATTTCACGTCACATGCCGGTGATAATATACCTGATTCTGATTCTGATTCCAAAGACATACAGGTTAGGGATAATGAGTTGTGAGCATGCTCTGTTGTCAATGGAAGCACAATGACATTTGCGGGCTGAGCCAGCGCATCCTCAAAATGTGTTAGTAATTGACGCAAGCAACACTTCTCACCGCATGTTCCGATGTTTTGATGTACATGTGATGAATAAAGCTAACCTTTACCACATGGATGAAAGAAAAATGGAGGGCTATGTGGGAGGAAGCATTTGATTAATCTGGGAGCAGGCTAAAAGGTCAGCATGACATTATGGGCCGAATGGCCTGTATTGCACTGTACTGTTAGGAAAAAAAGGGAACCTTCTCCTATTCACATGGATTCAGAGTAGAAGGTTGGTAACTTTCTGGTCAGCTTGACTCAGTAGCAAACCCTGCTGAGAATTCAGCCACGAAGCCATCAGGAGCTAATTACTTCTCTATGATTTAAATTTGCTTCAAGTAATTGGGCTGGCAGAGCTTCACGAAAGGACTCTGCTACCTGCATTTAGGTCTAAACTGTACTGTCTCTTAGTGCTTGCAGTGCTGGTCCCGAATTCAACATTCAAGATTTAAGATTTAAAATTGTTTATTACCAAAGTAACGCACACAAAATGCTGGAGGAAGTCAGCAGGCCAGGCAGCATCTATGCAAATATATAAACAGTCGACCTTTCAGGCCGAGACCCTTCTTCAGGGCTGAGAAGGAAGAGGAGAAGTCAGAGTAAGAGGGTGGAAGAGGGGAAGGGAGGAAAAAGTGCAAGGTGGTAGCTGATAGGTGAAAGTGAGAAGGGGAAGGGCTGAAGCGGGGAGCTGGGAAGTTGGTTGGTGAAAAAGATAAACAGAGAAGGGAGAACCTGACAGGGGAGGGCAGAAGACCATGGAAGAAAGGGGAGGAGGAGGAACGCCAGGTGGAGGTGATGAGCAGGTGAGGAGTTAAAGTGAGAGAGAGTAACAGGAATGGTGAAGAGGGGTGGGAGCACTTACCGGAAGTTGGAGAAATAGGAGTTCGTGCCATCAGGTTTGAGGCGACCCAGATGTTGCTCCTCCAGCCTAAGTGTGGCTTCATTTCAGCAGTAGAGGAGGCCATGGGCTGACATGTCGGAATGGGAAGTAGGAATGTAATGTGACACCCATCCCTTCACCATTCCCTGGTTTCACCTATCAGCTACCACCTTGCACTTCTTCCTCCCCTCCCCCCACCTTCTTACTCTGACTTCTCATATTGTTTTCCAGTCCTGATGAAGGTTCTCAGCCTGAAACATCGACTGCTTGCCCTTTTCCATAGATGCTGCCTGGCCTGCTGAGTTTCTGTAGCATTGTGTGTGTGTGTGTGTGTGTGTGTGTGTGTGTGTGTGTGTGTGTGTGTATGTGTGTGTATGTGGTGTGTGTGAGTGTGTGTGTGTGTGTGTGTGTGTGTGTGTGTGTGTGCGCGTGTGTGTGTGTGTGTGTGTATGTGGTGTGTGTGTGTGTGTGTGTGTGTGTGGTGTATGTGTGTGTGTGTGTGTGTGTATGTGTGTGTGTGTGTGTGTGTGTGTGTGTGTGTGTGTGCATGTGTGTGTGTGTGTATGTGGTGTGTGTGTGTGTGTGTGTGTGCATGTGTGTGTGTGTGTATGTGGTGTGTGTGTGTGTGTGTGTGTGTGTGTGTGTGTGTGTGTGTGTGTGTTGTTTTGGATTTCCAGCACCTGCAGATTTTCGACTATGTACATTTGGACAGAAGTGCAGTGATGACACTGTGATTTTGGTAATCTCATCTTCAATATCAATGACAATTGTAAAACCAGGGGATATTGGCACAGAATCGGGCTATTTGGCCCATCAAGTCTGCTCCATTATTTCACACGGTTGATCCATTTTCCCTTTCAGCCCCAAGCTCCTGCCTTCTCCCTATAACCTTTCACACCCTGACTGATCAACATCCACTTTAAATACACTCAATGACCTAGCCTCCAGAGCCACCTGTGGCAACAAATTGCACAGATTCTATCAAAAGAAATTCCTTTTCAACTCCATTCTAAATGACTGTCCCTTTATTCTGAATTTGTCCCCTCTGATCTTAGACTCTCCCACCATAGGAAACATCCTCTCCGCATCTACTCTATCGAGGTCTTTCAACCTTTGATAGGTTTCAATGAGAGATCCCCACTCATTCTTCTAAATTTCAGCAAGTACAGGCCGTGATCCATCAAATGCTCCTCATATGCAAGGCTTTCAATCCCAGAATCATTTTTGTGAACCTCTTTTGAACTCCCTCCAGTGTCAGCACATCCTTTCTTAGATAAGGGGCTCAAAACTGCTCACAATACTCCAAGCGAGGCCTCACCCGTTTCATATAAAGCCTTGGCATTACATCCTTGTTTTTATATTCTACTCCTCTTGAAATAAATGCTAACATTGCCTTTGCCTTCCTCACTACAGACTCAACCTGCAAGTTAGCCTTTAGGGAATCTTCAGAAACACTTTTGAAGCATTGTGAGGTCTTCCCTTAACACAACACGCTTTTTTTTCTCCCCCAGTTTCGAAGGAGCGGCTTCCAGCTTTTGGAGAGCTGAATTCACATTCCTGGGGTGTTTCGCACAGTGGGAAACATTGTTAGCAAGTTCAAAATAATCCAAGTGCAAAATGCTTCGTTTTGTTCTCCCAGCAACTGTCGTTAACAAACTCCTTGTGTTAGCTTCCTGTTTTAAATACCCTATTACTGGGGGAGCGATAAATCATTTTAAGAGCTGACATGCTCATACTGGTCCCTGGCATCAAGCTATCTGTAAAGCGCCTTGACAGATCCGTTCTACAATTCAAAGTGATACAGTTGATATTGGTGTCACACTAAAAACCATAGACAAATTAAGTCTTAATGCAACCTAACGTTGCACACATTCAGCAGCTCGGCTTTTGTTGTGTGACATCGAGAAGTGACAAGTGTAGCATTTGTGCTCCGCTGTCTCCTGTAATCATTTACAACTGCCAGTCGGCGCTGGAAACGTGACAAATACTGATTGCAAAGCTGCTGGGCATCCATTAGGAATAAAGTACCTCGAATATGGCCACATATAAATTCTCGGCACAAAATGTAAGGGGAAAAAAACCGGATCCGTGCATTTTATGGGAATGTGCAATTGCTCAGGCAGTCCTTCTAACTGTACAGAATAAGCATCTGCCTTCTCCGTACGGACAGATTGATTCTGGAGCCAGTGTTTCCTGCTTCGGATCACTCTTTTAGAAAGATGACCTAATAGAACCAGTCTGCCTCTGAGCAGAGCCAGCGCTGACTCAGTCAAAGCATTCAGAAGGAAAATGGGCTGCTTCCTGTTGTGCTGATGAACAAATAGATGTGGGTTTGGCAGCAAAGTGAGGAGAAAATTAAACGCTTTGTTGAGGTGTGGAACATGGCTCTGAATGACAGAATAGCGGGTCAAACCGAATGCCCTCTTCTTGTTACTAATCATTCGAGTTCAGCAGAGACGCATTCAGATTTTCAGAATCTGAATCAGCTTTAATATCATTGACATATGCGGTGAAATATCGTGTTTTGCGGAGGCCGGACACAAAAAGTGCTATAAACTACAATAAGAAATCAGAATCAGATTTAATATCACCAGAATATGTTGTGAAATTTGTTGTTTTTGTGGCAGCAGTACAATGTAATACATAGTAATAGAAACTGGCAATTGCAGTAATTATATATATTAAATAGTTAATTTAAGTAAGTAATGAAAAAATAGAAATAAAAAAGTAGTGAGGTAGTGTTCATGGGTTCAATGTCCATTCAGAAATCGGATGGCAGAGGGGAAGAAGCCGTTCCTGAATCATTGAGTGTGTGTCCTCAGGCTTCTGTACCTCTGTCCTGATGGTAACAATGAGAAGAGGGCATGTCCTGGGTGATGGGGGTCCTTAATGATGGATGCTGTCTTTTTGAGGTGTTGCTTCTATGCATATATGTATGTAGCTAGGATGCCTTAGAATTCTGAACAGTACTGTAGTAATTTTATGTATTGCACTGTACTGCTGCAAAAAAAATCACAACATATGTGAATCCTGATGAAGGGTCTTGGCCCGAAACGTCGACTGTACCTCTTCCTAGAGATGCTGCCTGGCCTGCTGCGTTCACCAGCAACTTTAGATATATAGAGATATAGATATAGATATAGAATAGTACAGCACAGTACAGGCCCTTCAGCCCACAATGTTGTGCTGACCCTCAAACCCTGCCTCCCATATAAGCCCCCACCTTAGATTCCTCCATATACCTGTCTAGTAGTCTCTTAAACTTCACTAGTGTATCTGCCTCCACCACTGACTCAGGCAGTGCATTCCACGCACCAACCACCCTCTGAGTAAAAAACCTTCCTCTAATATCCCCCTTGAACTTCCCACCCCTTACCTTAAAGCCTTGTCCTCTTGTATTGAGCAGTGGTGTCCTGGGGAAGAGGCGCTGGCTATCCACTCTATCTATTCCTCTTATTATCTTGTACACCTCTATCATGTCTCCTCTTATCCTCCTTCTCTCCAAAGAGTAAAGTCCTAGCTCCCTTAATCTCTGATCATAATGCATACTTTCTAAATCAGGCAGCATCTTGGTAAATCTCCTCTGTACCCTTTCCAATGCTTCCACATCCTTCCTATAGTGAGGTGACCAGAACTGGACACAGTACTCCAAGTGTGGCCTAACCAGAGTTTTACAGAGCTGCATCATTACATCGCGACTCTTAAACTCTATCCCTCGACTTATGAAAGCTAACACCCCATAAGCTTTCTTAACTACCCTATCCACCTGTGAGGCAACTTTCAGGGATCTGTGGACATGTACCCCGAGATCCCTCTGTTCCTCCACACTACCAAGTATCCTGCCATTTACGTTGTACTCTGCCTTGCAGTTTGTCCTTCCAAAGTGTACCACCTCACACTTCTCCGGGTTGAACTCCATCTGCCATTTCTCAGCCCACTTCTGCATCCTATCAATGTCTCTCTGCAATCTTCAACAATCCTCTACACTACCTAAAACACCACCAACCTTTGTGTCGTCTGCAAACTTTCCAACCCACCCTTCTATCCCCACTTCCAGGTCATTAATAAAAATCACGAAAAGTAGAGGTCCCAGAACAGATCCTTGTGGGACACAACTAGTCACTTTGATGTGTGCTGCTTGAATTTCTAGCATCTGCAGAATTCCTCACGTTTGAGTTACAATAAGCCTGATTCTGATTTGGGTCTCTTTTGTGGACTGAGAGTGGGAAGGGGGGGTGGGAGAGGGCAGGGAGTGGGAGTCATCGCAGAGACTTTCTGTAATGATCAATAAACCAATTGTTTGGAATCAAATAATCTTGCCTGTGTCTCAGGGCTAGGTGTGTCTGCACCTGCACCACCCCCCCCTCCCACGCCCCTGGCACTCCTTCTCTACCAGCCGTCCCACACCCCTCCCGTGGCGCTCCACCCTCACCATTCCCAACATCCTTTGCTCCTGTCAGACTTGCAAGGTTGCCTTTGCTCTACATTGACAAATACAGTACTGTGCAAAAGTCTTAGGCACCCTAGCTATATATATGGGCCTAAGACTTTGGCACAGTACTGTATATATTTACATATAAAATTAAATTAAGTCAGTAGTGGGAAAAGAGAGCAAAAGTGAAGAGGTGAGTTCATTGTCCATCCATAAATCTGGTGGTGGAGGGGAAGAAGCTGCTCCTGCAACACTGAGTGTGTGTCTTCGGGCTCCTGTACCTCCTCTGATAGTTGTAATAAGAAGAGGGTATGTCCTGGGTGATGAGAGTCCTTAATGATGGATGCCGCCTTTCTGAGGGAAGGCCTTACAAAGATGTCCTTGACAATGGGGAGACATGTGCCCATGATGGAGCTGGCTGTGTTGTCAGCTTAGTAACTTCTTCTGATCCTGTGCAGTGGCCCCTCCATACCAGACAGCGATGCAACCAGGTTGAATGTTCTCCACAGTACATCTGTAGAAATTTATTAGTCTTTGGTGACATACCAAATCTCCTTAAACTCATAATGAAATATAGCCTTCTTTGCAATGCTTCAATATAATCTGGGCCCAGGATAGAGCTGTAGTATATTCTGCAGTACGGCCTGATGTGATTTATAGAACACAGAACACCAAACATACAGCACAGGACAGGCCCTTTGGCTCACAATGTTGTGCAGAACTAATTAAAACAGTGGAACCTAATTAATATAATCCCAAACACAAGGGATTTCTGCAAATGCTGGAAATCCGGAGGAACACACATAAAATACTGGAAGATCTCAGCAGGCCAGGCAACATCTGTGGAGATGGATAAGCAGTTGACCCTTTGGGCCAACACCTTTCCTCGGGACTGGAAAGGTGGAGAGACGGGAAGGAGGGATATGGTAAATGGATGGAGAAAGTAGATATACTGTCTTTCCTCTTCATTGACCATATCCTTTCCTTCTCTGCATATTTATGTTTCTAACATAAGAGACTCTTAAATTATTCTGTGCTATTTGCCTCTGCCACACCTTCCAGGAAACCACCATCTATATGTAAAAAACTTGCCTCACGCACCTCCTTCAACAACATGCAGTACACAGCAGGTCAGACAGCATCTATGGAGGGGGATAAACAGTCAACAATTCAGGCTGAGGCTCTTCATCAGGTCTGCTCATGGAGAGCATCTATCCCACTGTTATAAGACTATTCCTTAGTGCACTAACCTCCAAGAGGACTCTGCTATAGGGTTTGGAGGCTTGCTTGCCTCACTGACCTGAAGAGCTATGTTGGCTGTAGTCAGGGCTTCACATTTGGCTATTGGAAGGTTCAGCCATGCCAAACAGAGGTAGAGGCCAGACGAAGAGTGGTCCACCAGTCCTCTGGGTTTGGGGGTTCAGTTCAGGGATAACCACCCTGACGGGTCCAACAAAACCGTTACAGAAACAGCAATGAAGAATCCCTCTACATCTGTGTGTGACGGTATTCCTGAGGTTTCCACCTGGGACTTGCATAACTGAGAGGAAGCTACTAACACAATGAAGAAAGTCCTGAACACCGCCAGAGATGGAGGACCTTCATTGCTGTCCTAAACGCCAGTGGTGTAACGGGCAGTGGGTCGATTAATATAATAAGATGGACTCTTGACCACACAGTCAACTCTGTTATGACTTTACTGGCTACCTGCTCTGCATTTCCAATGTAACAGTAACAATTTATTCTGCATTCTGTTTTTGTTTTACCTAGTTGTAATGAATTGATCTCTCATCTGCCATGATGAGGTAGATTGTGAGGTGAAGAGTCCGCCTGATTATTGTACTAGGCGACCATACAATGGTCTTATTACAGCAGATATAAGCTGTCCTTCAACCTGGTGGTGCATGCTTTCTTAGAGAGGCTGGGTTTGTTTTCCCTGAAGCAGAGAGGGTTGAGTGGACCTAATGGTGGAACATACATATGAAGGACAGCATGGAGGCACGATGGCATAGTGGTTAGCACAACGCTTTATGGTACCAGCGACCCAGGTTCAATTCCTGCCGCTGCCTGTAAGGAGTCTGTACATTCTCCCCTTGACCGTGTGGTTTTCCTCCCATGGTCCAAGGAACTATCATTTTGTAAGTTAGTTGGTCACTGTAAATTGCCCGGTGATTAGGCTAGGATTGAGGGATTGCCGTATGGCACAGCTCGAAGGGACAGAAGGGCCTACTTCACGCTGTAAGGCAATCAATAAATAGATAAACATAAGGCAGATAGTAGGAAACATTTCTGCAGAATAGAGGTTTCCAAAAGTAGAGGGCAAGGGGTTAAAGGTTTAGAGCAAATCTAAGGGAGAACATTTGAAAGGATCATTGGAATGTAAAAGGAACTGCCTGAGGCAATGGTGGGGCCAGAGACCCCTACAATATTTAAGAAGAATCTACATAAGCACTTGAATCACCAAAGCAGAGATGCTCTGGACTATGGTGCTTGATGGTCAGAACAGACATGTTGAACGAAAGGACTGGTTTCAGTCCCGTGGGACTCTTGTAACCCTGAATAGGTACTTCCTTCCCAATACTCCATTGAATGGAATTACAACCAAAGATTGTTTTTAATTCTAACTCACTCTCAATTGACATCAAGTTGATTGTCCTCATTTGCATACTGTAAGCAATATAGCCTCCAATCTGAAGGTATGAACATCAATTTCTCTAAATACTGGTAATTTCTACCCTCTCTCACACTCTCTCTTTTCCATTCTCCATTCTGGATCCTCTCTTGCCTCTTCTCTTCTCCTCACCTGCCCATGACCTCCCTCTGGTGAACCTTCTCTCATAGTTCACTCTCCTCTACTATCAAATTGCCTCTTTTTCAACCCTTTACATTTTCCAGCTGTCACCTCTCAGCTTCTCACTTCATCCCCGTTCCACCAGCCACCCATCTTCCTCCCTTCACCTGGTCTCAGCCGTCACCTCCCAGCTTCTCACTTCCCTCCCCCACCCTCCTTCCTCCTCACAAATCACCCCCTCCCCCCAACCCAGCTTCTCACCTTTCACCTGCCAGCTTGTACTCCTTCCCCTCCCCCAATCTTCTTATTCTGGCTTCTTCCCCCTTCCTTTCTAGTCCTGAAGAAGGGTCTTGGCCTGTGTTACATACTCCATGGATATCTTGTGACTGTCTTATGAGGATGATGTAATGGTCTTGCGGAGGTCACATGACATAATTTTCCCGCCGATGTGAGGTCACATGATGACCTGTTCTCACCAGGTATGTAAGTGTAGACCCCTGGTGACGCAGTTAGTTTTCAGTTAGATCGTCAGTCAGATACTTCGCTATGCTGCTTATTAGTCTTATGACGCAGTTTAATTTTAAAACGGAGTTTTACTGTCTGTCGTAAGGTACAGAAGTGTTGGGCCGGCAGTTTCACCAATTGCTGCCAGATTTGCTGATATACCTTTTCAGTAATATTGGAAAGTGAAGATGGGAATCTGAAGGAGTCGCTGGACGGTTTTTTGGAGAGGATCGACCCTTATTGAGTTCATTCAAGAAAGAGTGATCTGTATGAGATAACCTCTGCTAAAAAAAAAGCAGAATAGGTTGTGCAGTATCTAATCTACTCTGCGGAAGAAAAAGGTCAGTGCCTTTAAACGGTTTTATTTCCGTCGTTGTGAATCCTGCGGACAAGGCAGGTTCCGGCTGGGATCGACAGTAACGTCGTGTCTTCGAGGAATTCTTTACTTCAGGTATGTCTCTCCTAATTGGCTGTATAAATCTCTTGGACTTTCAAATTTACCATTCGAAGAACTGTGTTTGAATTTACCACCTTAAGACTGTTTTCGCATTTACCGCTTTAAGAACTAGTACTGAGTTAAGCGGTTTGTTAAAAGGCCGCAGAGCAGTTTACTTCCGGTTAAGGTTTTCGTTTGTTTATCTTTTTACTGATTTTGAGCTGAGTTTAATAAATGTTTATTTGTTTATAAAACCTGACTCATTTCTATATTCATTGTTGCCGGTCACGTGACACCTGAAACATTGATTGTTCGTTCCTCTCCAGGGATGTTGCCTGACCAGCTGGGTTCCTCCAGCATTTTGTATTTGTGTTATTCTAGACTTCCAGCAACTGCAGAGTCTCTTGTGTTTATCGCTTAGCAGCATGCCTGGTTGCACAACAGCTGAGTTATTGGTCAAGCATACACATCGAGACCTCTAACCCAGACAAGTGAATTCAAGTCCAACCATGGCTTGGGAGCTAAAGCTCATGTAATCGAATAAACCTGGAATTTAAAAAGCAAGCATCAGTACTGGTGACCACTGAAAATGATTAGCTGATGTCTTTCAGGGAAAGAAATCTGTTTAAATATTAAAGTTTAAAGATTAGCTTTATTTGTCATATGTAATATACATTGAAACATCCAGTGAAATGTACCGTTTGGGTCAATGACCAATACAGTCTGAGGATGAGCCTGGGGCAGTCTGCAAGCGTCACAATACTTCATTGAAATTGGATTTAAGAAATGGAGTGTCGTTACTCTTTCATTTGCAAACTAAAAGAAAACAGCTGGAAATTAGATATTACATCTAAACGTGGGGTGAGCATCTCCATATTCCTGGTGGCAACATCTCCGAAGATCAATCCTGGGTATTGATGCAATTCCAGAGAAAGCATACCAATAAACACACATCAACGTTGCTGGTGAATGCAGCAGGCCAGGCAGCATCTCTAGGAAGAGGTACAGTCGACGTTTCGGGCCGAGACCCTGCGTCGAGACGTCACAAAGGGTCTTGGCCCAAAACGTCGACTGTACCTCTTCCTAGAGATGCTGCCTGGCCTGCTGCGTTCACCAGCAACTTTGATGTGTGTTGCTTGAATTTCCAGCATCTGCAGAATTCCTCGTGAAGGCATACCAATGTCTATATTGCATTAGGAGCTTGAGGGGGTTTAGTTTCCACCAATGATTCTAGTAAATTTCTACAGATGTACCGTGGCGAGCATTCTGACCGGTTGCATCACCGTCTGGTATGGGGCCTCCAATGTACAGGGTCACAAAACACTACAGAGGGTTGTAGACTCAGCCTCCCCACCATCAAGGACGTCATTGAAAGACAATACCTCAGGACAGTGGTATCCATTATGAAAGAATATCATGATCCAGGACCTGCCCTCTTCTCATTACTACCAACAGGGAGGAGATTACAGCAGCTTGATGGCAGACACCCAGCGTTTTTGGAACAGCTTCTTCTCTGCTATCAGATTTCTGAATGGTCCATGAACCCATGAACACTACCTTATTAATTTTCTCTCGTTTTACACTATTATTTATGTATATTCTCATTGTAACTTCCGCCAAGAGGTCCACAACCTTGCCGTAGGGTTTGGAGGCTGTGTGCCTCAGTGACCTGGAGAGCGATGTTGGCTGGGGTCAGAGCTTTATGGTTTGGATCTCGGTAGGGTCACCCTTGCCAAACAGGTCAAAGCGTAGAGGACAGACTAAGAGTGGTCCACCGGTCCTCCAGGTTTAGGGGTTCAGCTCAGGGCCAACAACCCGTGACTGGTAAAAACAAAATTGTTATGGAAACAGCAATGAAGAATCTATCTGCATCTGAGTGTGACGATATTCCTGAGTTTCCACCCGGGACTTGCATGACTGACAGTAGTGAAAACGGAGAGGAAGCTACTGACACGATGAAGGAAGCCCTGAACACCGCCAGAGATGGAGGACCTTCATTGTTGCTTTAAAAGCCAGTGGCGTAACGAGCATTAGGTAAGTTGACTTAGAGTATTTTTAATGTATTGCACTATAATGCTGTCACAAAGAAGCACATTTATATATGTAGAAACATAGAAAACCTACAGCACAATACAGGCCCTTTGGCCTACAAAGCTGTGCCAAACATGTCCTTACCTTAGAAATTACCTAGGGCTACCCATAGCCCTCTGTTTTTCTGAGCTCCATGTACCTGTCCAGGAGTCTCTTAAAAGACCCTATCATTTCCACCTGCACCAATGTCGCTGGCAGCACATTCCACGCAGTCACCACTCTCTGTAAAAAACTTACCCCTGACATCTCCTCTGTACCTACTTCCAAGCACCTTAAAACTGTGCCCTCTCATGATAGCCATTTCAGCCCTGGGAAAAAGCCTCTGACTATCCACACGATCAATGCCTCTCATCATCTCATACACCTCTATCAGGTCACCTCTCAGCCTCCGTCGCTCCAAGGAAAAAAGACCAAGTTCACTCAACCTATTCTCATAAGGCATGTTCCCCAATCCAGGCAGCATCTTTGTAAATCTCCTCTGCACCCATTCTACAGTTTCCACATCCTTCCTGTAGTGAGGCGACCAGAACTGAGCACAGTATTCCAAGTGGGGTCTGACCAGGGTCCTATATAGCTGCAACATTACCTCTCAGCTCCTAAATCCAATCCCACGATTAATGTAGGCCAATGCATCCTATGCTTTCTTAACTGCAGAGTCAACTTGCACAGCAGCCTTGCATGTCCTATGGATTCGGACTCCAAGATCCCTCTGATCCTCCAAACTGCCAAGAGTCTTACCATTAATACTATATTCTGCCACCATATTTGACCTACCAAAATGAACCACCTCACACTTATTTGGGTTGAACTCCATCTGCCACTTCTCTGCCCAGTTTTGCATCCTATCAATGTCTCGCTGTAACCTCTGACAAGACCTCCAACCTTTGTGTCATCAGCAAATTTACTAACCCATCCCTCCACTTTCTCATCTAGGTCATTTATAAAAATCATAAACAGTACGGGTCCCAGAATAGATCCCTGAGGCACACCACTGGTGACCGACCTCCATGCAGAATATGACCCGTCAACAACCACTCTTTGCTTTCTGTGGGAAAGCCAGTTCTGGATCCACAAAGCAATGTCCCCTTGGATCCCATGTCTCCTTACTTTCTCAATAAGCCTTGCATGGGGTACCTTATCAAATACCTTGCTGAAATCCATATACACTACATCTACTGCTCTACCTTCATCAATGTGTTTCGTCACATCCTCAAAAAATTCAATCAGGCTCGTAAGGCATGACCTGGCTTTGACAAAGCCATGCTGACTATTCCTAATCATATTATGCCTCTCCAAATGTTTGTAAGTCCTGCCTCTCAGGATCTTCTCCATCAACTTACCAACCACTGAAGTCTCACTGGTCTATAATTTACTGTCAGCGATATTAAACCTGATGCTGATTTATAACTTTCCAAATGTCTTTCTTACTCTGTCATTCTGTCTCCCATCCCTGGGACTCTTTATTTTTCCAAACCCCCATCACTTCATTTCCTTTCTTCTGCCTTCTGCCCATGATGAGGTAGCTTCTGAGCTGTTACTTCAGGACAAGTAAAGCAGCAGAAAGCTCACGCACTGAGCTGGTGCGGTGCCAAGAAGCAGTCCACTGTGGAAGAAATGAGACCTGCAGTACCGAGATGTACCTAATGATTCAGATCTGCGGATCTGCAATCTGCACAGTGCTGTGAAACTAAATGGGCAAACGCACAGCGTGTGACTCTGATTTTGCACTGAGCCAATTATTTAATCTTTCTTTCATTTGAGGTTTAGAGAAAAAAAGATCTTCTGCTTGTTGTCTAATGATGTTCTCCATGTTACATCAATTTAATAAAAGGCAAGCTAGGATACCACAATGAGTCCAGAGCTGAACGGTTCAGAGGATCTCTAACTTGATGCACAGCCTCACAAAAGCTCATTACTGCAATTGAAAGAGCAGAATGTTTGATTACACTGGGTATCAAAAATCTTGCTTCCTGAATACTTTTAGCTGTATCTGAAGGATTTTGGGCTGCTGATCATGAAACTCACCATGAAATTTCCCTATCATGCACCATTTTTCTAAAAACACCTATATTTGTTTTTTTTATTTATAATTCAGGTCAGAATAATTCAAGCTAAGATTAAGGAAGGCATTTTTGTTAGGCAACAAATCGAACAGGTCATCAATAACAATCAATTCAAAGAACTTCTAGTGAGACTTGAGAAAATTGAAAGGAAGGCATTCAAGGATGTTGTTGAAAATTTTCCTGGCAACTGCAGAGTATCAAACCTCATCCAACTGGTTGACAACATGTTTCAAGCATACAAAACCATGAAGTGCAACATGCCACTGAAGATTCATTTTTTTCATTCCCATTTAGACTTCTTCCCTGCAAACCTTGCACTGTCAGCGATGAGCACGGTGGCAGATTTCACCAGGACATTGCGGTCATGGAGAAATGATATCAGGGCAACTGGAATCCGTCAATGTTGGCTGATTATTGTTGGACACTTAAGCAAGAAGCTTCAGACACTGAGTACAAATGAAAATCATCAACAAAGCAGTGAACATGAGGAAATCTGCAGATGCTGGAAATTCAAGCAACACACATCAAAGTTGCTGGTGAACGCAGCAGGCCAGGCAGCATCTCTAGGAAGTGGTACAGTTGACGTTTCGGGCCAAGACCCTTCGTCAGGACTAACTGAAAGAAGAGCTCGTAAGAGATTTGAAAGTGGGAGGGGAGGGGGAGATCCAAATTGATAGGAGAAGACAGGAGGGGGAGGGATGGAGCAAAGAGCTGGACAGGTGATTGGCAAAAGGGATATGAGAGGATCATGGGACAGGAGGCCTAGGGAGAAAGAAAAGGGGGGCGGAGGAAAAACAGAGGATGGGCAAGGGGTATAGTGAGAGGGACAGAGGGAGAAAAAGGAGAGAGAGAAAAAGAATGTGTGTATATAAATAAATAACGGATGTGGTACAAGGGGGAGGTGGGGCCTAGCGGAAGTTAGAGAAGTCAATGTTCATGCCATCAGGTTGGAGGCTACCCAGACGGAATATAAGGTGTTGTTCCTCCAACCTGAGTGTGGCTTCATCTTTACAGTAGAGGAGGCCGTGGACAGACATATCAGAATGGGAATGGGACGTGGAATTAAAATGTGTGGCCACTTCCACTTTCAAATCTCTTACTAGCTCTTCTTTAGTTGGTCCTGATGAAGGGTCTCGGCCTGAAACGTCGACTGTACCTCTTCCTGGAGATGCTGCCTGGCCTGCTGCGCTCACCAGCAACTTTGATGTGTGTTGATCAACAAAACAGTTTTTGCTTAGTTGAACTATTGCAAGGCATCTGCATTGTTGTGCAATTAAATTCATTATATTCGATAAAGGTTAATTTCTTTCTTCTTCAAATTCCTGTGTGATAAAAGTAGTCTGAAATTATATTTGTGTTCAGCTTCAAGCAGTCTATCAGAAACAATGATTTCTGAAAAAGAAACCCTTTTGAAAACATTTGTTGGCAGTATTATTAAACTGAGCGAGAACCACTGGTTCACTCTGCAGGTAACTTGCCAATCAAGCCACCATTTTTGCAGCTAATTGGTTCAGCAGGTTCCCAGTGGAGACCCCTATTAGAGATCCAGGTGAAGCCAGTGGTCGATAACAAAGGCAGAGGTAAACAGAAACCGACAAACAGTTTTCGATGGGAAGTTGTAACCCAGGATTGGTGCTAGCGTTTGGAGATTAATAACTTGATTATTTTTAAGGCGTCTGCCTAAAGTTAGTGCAATCGCTTTAAAGCATCGGCGATCGTTGATTTCTTAATGCTGTCTGTAAGGAGTTTGTACACTCTCCCCATGACTGTGTGTGAAGTACGTGTTAGGGGTACTTCCCTAAGAAGTACGAGTTAGGGGTAGTAAGTTGTGAGCATATTATGTTGGCACCTAAAGTGCAGTGACTCTTTCCCAGGACAATCCTTGCTGATCTGATTTGATACAAATGACACAATTCACTGTATGCTTTAACATACATGTAACAGGTAATCTTTTATATCAATCTTTATAAATTGCAAAAGTATACATTTCAAAGGTTCAAAGGTCCAATTTAATGTCAGAGAAATGTATACAATATACATCCTGAAATGCTTTTTCTTCGCAAACATCCACAAAAACAGAGAAGTTGCCCCAAAGAGTGAATGACAGTTAAACGTGAGAACCCCAAAGTCCCCCCAGCTCCCCCCCCCCACGTGTAAGCGGCAGCAAAGCTATGATCCCCCCACCCCCCCGGCAAAAAAAGTGCACCCGATACTGAGCACAAGTGTGAACTAGGCACTAGCAAAGACACAGACCATGCAGTTACCCCAAGGACTATCGCATTTGAACAGTAAAGAATGACAAATCAGCATACAGAGAGGAGGTACAGCGGCTAACGGACTGGTGCAGAGCCAACAACCTGTCTCTGAATGTAAACAAAACAAAAGAGATGATTGTTGACTTCAGGAGGACACGGAGCCACCACTCTCTGCTGAACATAGAAACATAGAAAATAGGTGCAGGAGTAGGCCTTTCGGCCCTTCGAGCCTGCACCGCCATTCAGTATGATCATGTCTGATCATCCAACTCAGAACCCTGTACCAGCCTTCCTTCCATATCCCCTGATCTCTTTAGCCACAAGGGCCATATCTAACTCCCTCTTAAATATAGCCAATGAACTGGCCTCAACTGTTCCTGTGGCAGAGAATTCCACAGATTCACCACTCTCTGTGTGAAGAAGTTCTTCCTCATCTCGGTCCTAAAAGGCTTCCCCGTTATCCTCAAACTGCGACCCCTCGTTCTGGACTTCCCCAACCTCGTCCTGGACTTCTCCAAAGTCCATCGACGACTCCTCCATAGAGATCGTTAAGAGCACCAAATTTCTTGATGTTCACCTGGCAGAGAATCTCACCTGGTCCCTCAACACCGGCTCCATAGCAAAGAAAGCCCAGCAGCGTCTCTGCTTTCTGCGAAGGCTGAGAAAAGTCCATCTCCCAACTCCCCCTCCTCACCACATTCTACAGAGGTTGTATTGAGAGCATCCTGAGCAGCTACATCACGGCCTGGTTCAGAAATTGTACCATCTCGGATCACAAGACCCTGCAGCGGATAGTGAGGTCAGCTGAGAAGATCATCGAGGTCTCTCTTCCCGCCATCACAAACATTTACACCACAAGCTGCATCCGCAAAGCAAACAGCATTATGAAGGACCCCACGCACCTCTCATATAAACTCTTCTCCCTCCTGCCATCTGGAAAAAGGCACCGAAGCATTTGGGCTCTCACGACCAGACTATGTAACAGTTTCTTCCCCCAAGCCATCAGACTCCTCAATACCCAGAGCCTGGCTTGACACCAACCTACTATACCCTCTATCATGCCTTCTGTTTTGTTTATTATTTATTAGTATTTATTGTAGTGCCTGCACTGTTTTGTGCACTTTATGCAGTCCTGGATAGGTTTGTAGTCTAGTGTAGTTTTTGTGTTTTTTCTTACGTAGTTCAGTGTAGTTTTTGTATTGTTTCATGAAGCACCATGGTCCTGGAAAACGTTGTCTCATTTTTACTATGTTCTGTACCAGCAGTTATGGCTGAAATGACAATAAAAAGTGACTTGACTTGACTTGACTTGGCATTTCATCCGGCGTTCGACAAACCACAGGTTCTCTCTCTCCCTAATAAGGGGGAGGGAGGTGTGCCCCATTTTCACAGCGAGCAGGAGACATAACAACAACCCGCTGGTTTACGATCTTAAAAAGTCCGTTCTGTCACTTTTTACGAGCCCTGTGCCAGAAGATTGCAAAGATCTCGGGTCTTCGGGCCTACAGCGAAAGATCTTCCAGCCTCCCCAATGACACACGAGACTCCTGCTGTGACACCGACCCTCGATCCGCCCATCTCCAGAGCCCCAAAATCTTAGGCTTCCAAACACAAGGTCAACCCTCAGGCCGAACCCTTGGCATGCTGAACAACAACAGCCAGTCCTGAAACCCCAAGAACAGTCCCACTCCCACAAAGAACCGAAATCTGCGTGTAACTCCGGGTCAGGGTCTTCAAAAGAACCCTGAAAGGGAAAAATAAAGATATTACAGATGGAAATCGAGCTGTTTCCGAAGATGCAAGCAATGGAATCACCGTTTAGCACCATGTTAACTCTGCCTCCAACTTCTCGTGCTATTCCAAAAAATATCCAAGAGGTTGATGGAATTTGGCATAATTGTGCAATTGCTAAGTTACAGCCCTCCCAACCATTGAGCACATCTACATGAAACACTGTTGCAGGTAAGCAGCATCCATCATCAGAGATCCCCACCACCCAGGTCATGCTCTGTTCTCACTGCTGCCATCAGGTAGAAGGTACAAGAGCCTCAGGACTTGCACCACCACGTTCAAGATCAGTTACTACCCCTCAACCAACAGATTCTTGTACCAAGGCGATAACTACGCTCATTTGCCCATCCATTGAGATGATCCCACAACCAATGATCTCACTTTAAGGACTCTTTATCTCATTATCTCATGTTCTCATTAGTTTTTGCTATTAATTTACATTTGCATTTGCACAGTTTGTTGTCTTCTGCACTCTGCTTGATCTTTCATTGACCCTGTTATAGTTACTATTCTATAGAAACTACATCCTGAGTATGCCCACAGGAAAATGAATCTCAGGGTTGGATATGGTGACATACTAGATTAGATTAGATTATGAGGACACTCAGTCCTCGTTTATTGTCATTTAGTAATGCATGCATTAAGAAATGATACAATGTTCCTCCAGAATGATATCACAGAAACACAAGACAGACCAAGACTAAAACTGACAAAAACCACATAATTATAATACATAGTTACAACAGTGCAAAGCTATACCGTAATTTGAGAAAGAACAGATCATGGGCATGGTTAAAAAAAAGTCTCAAAGTCTCTCGAAAGTCCCATCATCTCACACAGATAGCAGAAGGAAGAAAAACTCTCCCTGCCATGAACCTCCAGCACCGCAAACTTGCCGATGCAGCACCCTGGAAGCACCCGACCACAGCCGACTCTGAGTCCATCCAGAAACTTCGGGCGTCTGACCAGCCCTCCGACACTGAGCACCGAGCACCATCTCTGCCGAGCGCTTTGACCCCGGCCCCGGCCGCCAAGCAACAGGCAAAGCCGAGGATTCGGGGCCTTCCCTGCCGGAGATTCTGGATCGCACAGTAGCAGCAGCAGTGAAACAGGCATTTCAGGAGTTTCACCAGATGTTCCTCCATGCTCCTCATGTCTGTCTCCATCAAATCAGGATTGTGCACGGCATCCTACTTAACAAATAACAGATATTCATTCCGGAGTGGCCACTGTGCACTGCGTCGCGCCGCCATCTTCTCTTATGTATGTACTCTGATAGTAAAATTTACTTTGAACTTCGAACTTTGCTATGTTTTGCAACTTCAAAACATGAAGCCTCACAAGTCTGAAATGCTGGTCTAACTTTGGGTCTAAACGAGGCACGCACAAATCACATGGTAGCGTGATGATACATGCAATTCGCATAAATATATACACACTCACACATGCAACCCGTAATGAATTATATAAAGGAACAAAATGCTTAATCAAACAATATATATACAAGATTGCTCAAATATTACTAAATATTATGTGCATGCCTGGAATGTGCTGCCTGGTATGGTGGTGGGGACAGATACAATAGAGGCTTTTAAGAAATGTTTAGATAGGTATATGGATGTGAGGAAAATAGAGGGATATGGACATGGTGTAGGTAGGAGGAATGAGTGTTTGGGTGTTACTGATTTGCTTTTTCGCTGGTTTGGCACAACATTGTGGGCTGAATGGCCTGTTCCTGTTCTATGTTCTATAATAAATACACAACAGTAATATAATGAAGAATATTCAGAGGGTTCACTAAAAATAGTTTGATTATTTTAATGTATCTGCCTAGTTACCTAAAATGCTGACTATATTTTGAAAACACAATTGTCCATGAGGGAAAGATCAGGACAGAGGAGTAGAAGGAGAAAGAGAAGGGGGCACATAGGTTAGTCAAGAGTCGTATCACTGGATGCTGGATGAAATAATTCTGCAGAGCTATTTTACACTCTAACCAGTCAGAAGTTCCCTCAAGTCCTAAGGCCTTCATTTTCTTGATTTCTCACTCAGAGAGCTTTGCTTATATTGCTTCTGTTTGTCATTTGACACATTCATTTCTTTAATATGATCTCAAGTTTATACGAAACAGATTTATTTGTCCTGTTATCTCAAGTTAATTTTGATTTCCCTTCGATCCTGTCTTATTAACAGCATATCATCTATCTCTGATCTCTATTGAACAATATAAAGTAAAATTGAAGCTTTAACCCACCCTGGGGCATTAACCATGTTTCCATTTTCTATCTCTCTCTTTTTTTCCGCACAATACTGAAAGCCTCGGTTCTCTGCCTTGATGAAACAATCAGGACGATGATCACTGTTGGATTTTGATGTCATTAATTTTGTTTGGGACCATTTTCGTAGGTTGAGGTGTCACAGTGGAGAAAGAGGCCATTCACAAGCACCCATGGGGACCTTCAGTCAAGACAGAGCCAGCAAACAACATTTCCTTGGGCGACATCCTCCAGATAGTCCAGGAAACTGTTCATTTCTTTTTTCAAAAATCTTAAATGTGTTTCTGGAATCGTTAGAGCCTGCGATTTACTGTTTGGGGGGTTGATTGAGTGATCTAGCATTCTGCTCCCTCTGAGAACATTGTGCGGTGGGGGGGGTGAGAAGGAGGTTTGATGTTTGCTGTTTCTTGTTGAATGATTTACGTGTTTTCTTTGTTTCGCGGCTGGAGAAAACGAATCTCAGAGATGTATACTGCACAGATACTTTGATAATAAATGAACCTTTGAACCTGCCCCAGGCCAGAGATGTAGCTCAGTTAACAGTACCAAAGCCAAAATACTCTATGTGTGGATTCAACTCCAGCGATGAACACATTCATCTGGATCATTTCTTGCTTGCAGTACGGCTGATGTGCTATACTGTCATTAGAATTTAATCTAATGTCTCTCTTACATACATAAAATATCTCTCAGCACCCTTTTGAAGATGTAGAGAGGCTGAACGTTTTTGGTATCCTGCCCAAAATCTATTCCCGCATAAATAACACCAAATCCAGATTATCTGATCATTATCAATAGGTGCTGTGCAGAAGTTAATGATTATATTTACTAACTTTAAAGTTCAAGGTTAATTTATTATTAAAGTACATATTTATCACTGTATAGTAGCACGAGATTCATTTTTTGCAGGCATTCAGGGTAAAAACAAGTACAATAGAAACAATGAAAAACAACTGCACACAAAAAAGACTGACATTCAATTTCTAAACAAAAGCAGTGCAAATAAATAAATACATAATACTGAGAAAGTAATTTGTAGAGTCCTTGAAAGTGAGTCCATTGGTTGTAGAATTGAGGTGAGTGAAGTTATCCACACTGGTTCAGGAGGCTAATGGTTAAAGTATTTCAGAATCTGTGTATATATATTTAAGGTGATGGTGAGGTTGACCATGGATATCGTATCCTAGATGTCTAGATAAGCAAGCCTGGCCAGTACAGTATGGAGAACAAGCTGTTGCCCAAATAGCAAGCTCTGCCTCTCCACACATCTGATGAACCCAAAGGAACAGCACAGACCGATCCAGTTTGGTTCCAGCAGCATCTCAGGAGTTGCCAGTCAGCATTGAACTCAACGTAGGACTGCCTTAGGGACTCCAGCTCTGGATTTTTCCCTCGGGGTTTACTCCCGAAGCCTTCCCCATGAGTGGGTATATCCGCAAGGCAGCGGAGGTTTGAGATCAGAGCTTTCCTTCTCCTAGATGAGCTGGCACCCAAGGGTGATGAGCCCCATCTGCCTGAAGTGACTGGTTGTAAAGCCAGTAACCAGTCCCGCCTTTGCCCCTTCTCCTCTCCGTAGAAACTGTTCCACCGGGCTAAGTAGCTAAGACACACATGAAGGATAGGAGCTGGACTTGGTTGTCAGAGGCTATTTGAGGCACACACCATTGGGAGCATTTAGCAGGTCGTTTATCTCCACTACCACCCCTGGTTGTAACAAACTTAAGGAATCAAACAAGTTAAATTAAATAAGTAGTGCTAAAAGAGAAAAAATGTAGTGAGTTGGTGTTTTAGGGTTCAATGTCCATTCAAAAATCTGATGGCAGAGGGGAAGAAGCTGTTCCTGAATCGTTGAGGGTGTGTCTCCAGGCTCCTGTACCTCCTTCCTGATGCAAGCAGTGAGAAGAGAGCATGTCCTGTCACCGGGTTCGGATTTGGCCCAAGTGCAGAGTGAGAAGCTCTGAAGCAGGTCGATATTTCACAGACTTTAATGTAAACAGTGTTAAAGGGAAAAGAAAACAATAAACACTAGGCCAAACAGAGCCGTTAACTAAAACTCTCAAATGGAAAACAAGGCCTACACTGCGGCTGAAAAGAACAACTGAGAATAAAACGAATACCGCTAGTCTTCAGAGTCAGTCGACAGTCCAATTTCTCAGGCAAGACAGAGTGCAAACAGGCAGCGAAGTGTTGCTGTGTCCAAGTCTCGACAAATGCTGTGACAGAATGAATGGAGTTAAATACTATCACAATGAAATAATAAATAGCTGACACGTGCATATTCTGCTGTGCTGCCGAATCTGTGGTTGTGACAGGGCCCCCTTCTCTAGGCGCAGCCCCTGAGGCGTCACAGATCTGTGTCCACTGGAAGTCCTGGATGAGGGACTAGTTCAAGATGTCCTTCAGTGATGCTGGTAGATACGTGCATTGTGTGCACTGCCAATATCAGAGCCAAAGACTTCCATGTAGAGACAGAAACAGGAGCTTTTACAGAGGTAGCTCGACCAAGTGACACCGTGAATGGGATCATTCTCAAAATGACGACCGTCTGATTGGAACTAATCGGGCATCTGCTTTAACAATAAAACTAACACAGAATCCCTGAGCCTATCAAAATAAACTTAAGCTTTAACAGAGAGCACCAGGAAACCGCATTGCAAAGAGCACATCTCTCGAGAAAAAATACAAGGAACTCTTAAACGATTAATACCTGTTGTTAAGCAACAATTAACCAATTCAGGTGCTCTAAAAACCTCAGAGCCCAATGCTCTCTGATGCCCTGCACAGGCCTGAAGGAGTCACTACAGGAACTCCCCTCTCTATAGCTGGCACCTGATGGCCAGGAACACCTGAAACCTTGAGATCCTTGAGGGACCTGGGGAAGTTGAGAGGGACGCATGGGGAACTCAAGAGACTGAGAGACCTGGGAACCCCGAGACACTGAGAGACTGGGGAATCCTGAGAGACCTGGGAACCCCAACAGACTGAGATCAAGAAACCTCGGGCAGGGCCGAGAGGGAGGCTTGGGAGTCCTCGAGATGGAGAGGACATTGAAAAACCCTAAACACATTGAATGGGCCTTGGAAGCAATCAGAAAAGTAAAACACTGGGAACATAGGGGAAAAGTCCTTGGGAAACCTTGAAACCATGAAACTTGAAACCTAGAGAAGGAACTTTTTCAAATCTTGCTCAATGTTTCATCTTTCACAACTTTTCCAGAGGCAATTAGGATATACTCTCAATTTTACAAATCAAGACAGCATAGACAGGTTTCTTTCATTGCTAAGCTAGCTGGTCCTCTGTCGTCATCGTCGTGGCTATACCTCAAGGCCGAGGATGATGGTCTTCATTCTGAAGATGTGGCCCACAGAGTGAAGACGCCTGTGCGTGTATTTGTTTAACGCGTACTTGATGTTGCACTCCAAGAAGCACACGATACTTCACAAATCAACCAACTGATTCCAGTGGCATGGAAACCACGACGATTGGAGCTGATGGATTTGTTGCAGCCTTCATCCACCTTCACAGCCATTGAGCTTGAAGTAACTTTGTCTGCCTGTTCCACCGTTGAGGTCTTGGCTGGATTGTTCTTTGTCAGGGACTTCATCCTCGACCTTACCACCTTGGGTGACCGTACCAGGAGCATAGCTCCAGATGGCATTGCTCTCGGGATCACAGGACCACACAAGCTTCTCCACCACGACAAGGTGACAATCCACGGAGAAGGGTCCTCTGTAGGTTTGTTTAATTTGCTACATGAAAGTTCAATTTTCCCAGTCTGTACCATGCCTTTCATCAAGAGGTTAAAAATACTCTTGATAGGGTGACTTTACTTGTGTATTTGCACACTCCAGCCAGGGATCAGCTTTTGGAGTAGGGCTCTTCCAGAATTTACACTATTGACTTGAATGATTTGTTGAATCAATTGATGTTTGCTTGAAGCGCTCATTTGTTATGCAGATCTGAGTCACGGGACCACAAAGCTGGGAACCTGGGTATTTGTGATTTGAAACACTTGGAATGGATACCAGAGAAACTGAATGTAGACTGGAGACTCTCAGAATGTGGAGTCAGGACATGCACTGAGAATAAAGGCACCCTCTTCTCAAGCCACCAATGTCAAAACGTCACTGTTCAAACTTTGCTGGGTCCATTACTTGGCAAGATCCTTCCGTCACGATGGAGACAGAAACAAGAGTTTATACATAGGAATTCCAATGGAACATTTTTGCCTCGAAGAATCACTCTGATCAATGAATCTCACGGCCAAGGTCAGCTGCTCTCTCGCTCTCTCTCTCTCTGCTGGGTCCATCTTTGTGCAGTTGAGACGTGCTGTCACCCGATGCGGACGTGGCCCAAGTGCGGAGTTAGAGACACTGAAGCAGGTCAATAGTTCACAGGCTTTAATGCGAACAGTGTTAAAGGGAAAAGAAAACAATAAGGAGGGCTATTGATTAAAACTTTCAAATGGAAAATGAAGCCTACACTGCAGCTGAAAAGAACAACTAAGAATAAAACAAATACCACTAGTCTTCACAGTCAGTTGACTCGACAGTCCAATTTCTCAGGCAAGACGGAATGCAAGCAAGCAGCGAAGTGTTGTTGCGTCCAAGTCTCGACAAATACAAACGACGGAATGAATGGAGTTAAATACTATCACGATGAAGTAATAATTAGCTGACACGTGCATATTCACAAGCGCAATTGCCATATCTACTGTGCTGCAGAATCCGTGGTTGTGACATGTCCTGGGTGATGGGGGTCCTTAATAATGGGCACCACTTTTTTGAGGCCTCGTTTCTTGGAGATATCCTGGATGCAGGGGAGTCTAGTGCGCTTGATGGAGCTGACTGAGTTTACAACTTTCTGTGGCTTGCTTGATACTGTGCTGTGCACACCCGCCTCCCGCCCCCCCCCCGCCATATCAGGTGGTGATGCAGCCAGGTGTAATTTCATGGCTTAAGTCGTGAAATTTGTCACTATGCGGCAGCAGCACAGCCATGGGTGCGGAGGACCCTGCAGGAAACCCTCAGGAAACCCACAACACATCTCCCACATCTTCATTACTATATGTAGGGTAATTAACATGTACCCATTCACTAGTGCTCAAACGCTGAATTGCAATAACTTTCAACGTGTCTGCCACCGGTACAAATGGATTCTTCCTAAACTGCTCCTCTCACATTTGCTGCTAACAGCTCCTTATTAAATCACATCATTAGTGAGGCACTTTGCCACAATTGATTGATTTCCGCACCTCTCAGCTAAACTATAATTGAATATTTGCAAAGCTGCGATGTGCGTTAAATAGAGAAAGAGAAACAGAGCAAGAGCGAGCGTCTGTGGCATGTCGAAGTGCTGGTTTAGGGAGTGTTTTGTTGCACTGCAGATCGTGGACTCTTTGGAAGTTTTGCTATTGCTTGCTTGCACTGACGTTTCCTTCGGGAACAATTCCGTGGGGGAGGAGAGGGATGATGCTTTACTGCTGCTTGTGCATGGGAGGGGGTTGGAGGGGCTCTGCGGTTCTTACGTTTTTATGCCATTCATCCTTTGGGGTTTTCTTCTGTTTCATGGATGTCTGTGTAGAATAAGAATTTCACGTGCTATATCGTATACATTCTCTGATATTAAATGGGACCATTGAACCATTGAAATAAAATATTACCATTAAAATATGTTACTTCTTTAATAGTGCTTCTATGAACTATCTGCAACATCTGTAAGCTTTGTAACCCGGTTATTAAATGGCCCTAAATATCGAGATGCAAGGTCTTTACTTTAGGTAAAGGTCTCTTGCTTTCTCCCTTTAACTTAACATGTTTAAATTTATTTATGTTTGCGTTTAATGTACCAGGTGTTCCGCAACACTCAATAAGTCAGCTTTATTTATCACATGCACATTGAGACAGACAGTGAAATGACCTGCTCAGTATAATGCTCAACAAACCTGAAATGCAATTTATTCTCTAATAATTTCTAATGATGTGAAAAACAGCAACACGGGTGACTAAAGCGTCCACAGCCATAAGAGGCTGCTGAAGTTGGATACCAAAACAACAACCAGAAGGCTGGAATACAGGGGATCACACAACATCTGTCCTCTAAGACCTTGCCCTGGGGTTTGGAAGCTTGTGTGCCTCAGTGACCCAGAGGGCTATGTTGGCTGGATTTCTGAATGAACACCAAACCTATGAACACTACCTCACTACTTTTATATATATATAAATATAATATATATATATCTATACACACACACAAGTTTTTATAATTCACAGTATTTTCTATATTATCATGAATTGCATTATACTGCTGCATCAAAGTTAACAAATTTGACATAAGTTTCAATAGGTGCATTTAATGTCAGAGAAATGTATACAATATACATCCTGAAATTCTCTTTCTTCACAAACATCCACGAAAACATCGGAATGCCCCAAAGAATGGATGATAGTTAAAATGATAGAACCCCAAACACCCTCCCCAACTTCCCCCTCCTACGCACAAGCAGCAGGGCAACGACCTCCCCTCCTCCACCAGCAAAAAGGCATCAGCACCCTCTACCGAGCACTCAAGCGTGCAGCAAAGCATCAATAAAGACACAGGTTTGCAGTACCCCCAAAGACTACTCGCTCACCCGGTAATTTGACATACCACAGGTTCTCTTCCTAATAAGGGGAAAAAGAGGCGTCCCCATTTCACAGCGAGAGGGGAGACATAACAAACAACTCACTGACTTACGATGCTTAAAGTCTGTTGCGTCACTTTTTCCAGCTCTGCACCTGGAGAGTCGGCACCAAGAAGGTGCAGCTCTCCAGACAGACAACCCCCGGTAGTTGACCTGCTGCTCCCAATGTTCCATATTCTTCTATGACCCTTCAGTCAGGGGCAGCGGCCTAGAATCAGCTCATCCCCAGAGCCATGAAATCCCAGAATCCTGAAGGTGCGCTCAACTCTCAGACCGTGTCTTTGGGGTATTAAAAAACAGTTGGTTGTGAGGCCCTGAGAGCAGGTTCCATTCCCACAAAGAACCAAAGTCAGAATGCAACTCTAAGTCAGGGTTTTCAAAAGGAGGGGAGGAGAAGATGGTGGCGTGACGCAGCGCATGCGGCCACTCCGAACGATATCGTATTTGTCAAATATGAGTCATGCACAATCCTGATTTGATGGAGGCAGCCGTGAGAAGCACGGAGGAACATCTGGAGAAACTTCTGAAATGCCTGCTTTGCTGCCGCTGCTACTGAGAATCTCCGGAGGGAAGGACCCAAGTCCTCGGCTTTGCCTATTGCCGGGGTCGGGGTCAAAGTGCTCGGCAGAGATGGTGCTCGGTATCGGAAGCTTGAAGTTTTCGGACGGACTCAGAGTCGGACTGTGGTCGGGGTGCTTCCAGGTGCTGCATCGGCAGGATTGCGGGGCTGGAAGCTCATGGCAGGGAGAGTTTTTCTTCCTTCTACCATCTGCGTGAGATGATGGGACTTTCGAGAGACTTTGAGACTTTTTTTTACCGTGCCCATGGTCTGTTCTTCATCAAATTATGGTATTGCTTTGCACTGTTGTAACTATATGTTATAATTATGTGGTTTTTGTCAGTTTTTTTAGTCCTGGTTTGTCTTGTGTTTCTGTGATATCATCCTGGAGGAACAAATTGTATCATTTCTTAATGCATGCATTATTAAATGGCAATAAAAGAGGACTGCATGTCCTCATAATCTAATCTAATCTAAAAGAACCCCCACACCCTGAAAAGGAAAAAAATAAATCAAAAATAGAAATAAAGCCGTTTCTGAAGATGCAAGCAAAAGAGTCGTCGTTTAGCACCATCTTAACTTCGCCCCGCCTTCTTACCGGTGCTGATGATATTAAATATGATTCTGATTCTGGAGTCAGAATTTTATGCTTTGGCTCTTGGTAGGGTCACCCATGCCAAACAGGTCAAAGGGTAAAGGCCAGACTAAGAGTTGTCCACTGGTCCTCCAGGTTCGAGGGTTCAGCTCAGGGCTAACAACCCTGACTGGTAAAGCAAAACTGTACGGAAACAGGAATGAAGGATCCTTCTACATCTGGGTGCGATGGTTTTCTTAAGTCTCCTCCTGGAACTTGTATAACTGATTCGAGTGAACCGGGCTGCTGACGTGACAAAGGAAGCCCTGAACATCGCCAGAGAGGGAAGACCTTCAATGCTGCCCTAAACGCCATCGGCATAACAGGCGGTAGAGAAGCACATCTGTGGAGTCAACAGGCAAAAGTTGACACTTTAGATTAGGACTCTGCATCATGTGAGGGGAATGGGATTTGGGGAGAGGGTAGTTGAGATGTAGGTGATAATGGAAAAAGATGGGGAGGGCACAATGGGCAAATTGAATCAGGTGGTGGGGTAGTGGGACGGAAGCAGGTAGATAACAGGTTGGACCAGATGGGGAGGAGGATGATGGGCAAATGGAATCACGTGGTGGGGTGGTGTGATGGAAGCAGGTTGGTGACAGGTTCAATGAGATGGAGTTGGGATGATGGGAAAATGGAATCAAGTGAAGGAGTGGTGGGGAAAAGCAGGTCAGTGACAGGTTGGACCAGATCGGGAGGGAATGGTTGGCAGATAGAGTCAGGTGGTGAAGTGGTGAGATAGAAGCAGGTAGATGACAGGTTGGACCGGATGGGCTGGGGATGATTGGCAAATGGATTTGGATGGTGGGATGGTGGGATGAAAGCAAGCTGGACAAGATGGGGAAGGGATGGTTGGCAGATAGAGTCAGCTGGTGGGGTGGTGAGATAGAAGCAGGTAGATGACAGGTTGGACCAGATGGGCTGAGGATGTTCAGATGGAATCAGACGGTGGGCAAAGACAATTGTGGGTGGCATGTAAGGAGGTAGGTGATGGGTGGAGCTAGATGGGAAGGGGATGATGGGCACATGGAATCAGGTAAGTGGGGAGTGTGTGTGTGAGTTGGACAGAAGCAGGTAGATGACACGATGAAACAAAATGGGGAGGAGATGTCGGTCAGATGCAACTAAGTGGAGGACTGGATGGGAGAAGTGAATAAAGAGGGGAGACATTCAAGTGAACAGGTGAGTATGTGTGGGATGTGATCACTGGAAACGCGTTACCTGAAAAATGTTAATGTTCAAACCATTAAAAGTTCAAAGTTCATAGTCGATGTATTATCAAAGTACAGCTGTCACTATATACAACCCTGAGATTCATTTTCTTGTGCGCATTCACAGTAAATTCAAAGAAACACAATAGAATCAATGAAAAAAAATGAACATATGAAGATGGACAAACAACCAATGAGCAAAAGACCCTGGTTCAATTCCCACCACTGCCTGTAAAGTTTGTACATTCTCCCTCTGACTGTGTGGGTTTCCTCTGGGTGCTCTGGTTTCCTCCCACAGTCCAAAGAAGTGCTGGTTAGTAGGTTAATTGGTCATTGTAAAATATCCTGTGATTAGGCTGGGGTTAAATGAGGTTGCTGGGCGGTCCGGTTCGAAAGACCAGAAGGGTCTATTCTATGCTGTATCTCTATAGATGATTAAGCATTAAACATGAAGAACAAGTGATGGAGAGATCTTCAAAGTAGGTCCTTGATTGTGGGAACAGTTCAGTGTTGGGGTGAATGGAGTGAAAGCTGAGAACAGACAGAGATAGATTAACTATATTTGTCACATGTACATCAAAGCATTGAACCATACAGTGAAATGCGCTCTTTGTGTTAATGTCCAGCGCAATATGAGGTTGTGCCCGGGGGCAGACCACAAGCTTTGCCATGCTTCCTGCGCCAACGTAGCATCCTCAGAGCTCCCTAACCATATGTCTTTGGACTGTGGGAGAAAACCAGTACACCTTGAGGAAACGCAAACACGAGGAAATCTGCAGATGCAGGAATTTCAAGCAACACACATAAAAGTTGCTGGTGAGCGCAGCAGGCCAGGCAGCATCTCTAGGAAGAGGTACAGTCGACGTTTCAGGCCGAGACCCTTCGTCAGGACTAACTGAAGGAAGAGCTAGTCAGAGATTTGAAAGTGGGAGGGAGAGGGGGAGATCCCAAATGATAGGAGAAGACAGGAGGGGGAGGGATGGAGCCAAGAGCTGGACAGGTGATTGGCAAAAGGGATATGAGAGGATCATGGGACAGGAGGCCCAGGGAGAAAGACAAGGGGGAGGGGGGAAAAAACAGAGGATGGGCAAGGGGTATAGTGAGAGGGACAGAGGGTGAAAAAGGAGAGAGAGAAAAAGAATGTGTGTATGTAAATAAATAACGGATGGAAATCCACACACAGTCATAGAGAGAATATATATACTCCTTGCAGACATCGGTGGGAAATGGACACGGGTTGATGATCACGATGACATGCTGACCTTTAAAGCTACTCTAACATCAGTCTAACCCTTCCCTCCTACATAGCCCTCCATTTTTCTTTCATCCATGTGTCCTACATAAGAGTTTCTTAAATGCCCCTAATGTATCTGCCTCTACCACCACCCCTGGCAGGGCGTTCCATACACCAAACATTCTCTGTGTAAGGACCCTACCCCTGACATCCCCCTGCCACACCATGTTTTCCCCCAGTCACCTTAAAATTATGCCCCCTGGTATTAATCATTTCTACTTTGGGAAGACTATCTAGCTACTCCCCTCTATCTATTGAAATAGTGTCATCAAGTCAAGTCAAGTTTATTTTCGTTTAACTATATACATGTATATAACGTAAGTAAAGGCATCTGTTAGTCTTGCGAGACCATGGATCTGCGCCTGGAAAGTCTTCACTCTCCAGGGCGCAGGCCTGAGCAAGGTTGTATGGAAGACCGGCAGTAGCCCATGTTGCAAGTCTCCCCTCTCCATGACACCGATGTTGTCGAAGGGAGGGGCATTAGGACCCATACAGTTTGGCACCAATGTCGTCGCAGAGCAATGTGTGATTAAGTGCCTTGCTCAAGGACACAACACATTGCCTTGGCTGGGGCTCGAACTCACAACCTTCAGGTCACTAGTCCAATGCCTTAACCACTTGGCCACATGCCCACACTGTATATAACGTATATAACAATATAATATATATAGAAATGAGACGTTTCTTCAAACGAGGGTGTAAAGCACAGTAGTACACATAACACTCAATAACTTACGCTGGTGGGTGATGTCCTGAGTGTTTGTGATATGGTCAAATTTCCATTCTTTACTTACTTAAGTCCATCACCCTACTGGGGTTTGGGCTACAAGCTGCAGCTCTCCAGCATCATCTGTCCTGGGCCAGTCATGAGGCAAAGGTCATTCCTCTCCCAGAGGTGAGATATTTAGAGCTTCTGTTGGCTTTTCTGTAGCATTGGGTCCTTACGAGATGGAGTTGCTCAAAGCTCAAAATAAGTTTTATTATCAGAGCACATATACGTCACCATGTATAACCTTTTTCTTTTTCTTGCGGGCATACTCATCAAATCTATAGAAGAGTAACTATAACAGGATCAATGAAAGATCAACCAGAGTGCAGAAGACAACAAACTGTGCAAATGCAAATATAAATAAATTGCAATAAATAACGAGAACATGAAATAACAAGGTAAAGAGCCCTTTAAGTGAGATCATTGGTTGTGGGAACATCTCAATGGATGAGTATAGTTATCCTCTTTTGTTCAAGACCCTGATGGTTGAGGGGTAGTAACTGTTCTGAAAACTGCTGGTTTGAGTCCTGAGGCTCTTGTACCTTCTACCTGATGGCAGCAGCGAGAAAAGAGCATGGCCTGGGTGGTGAGGATCTTTGATGATGGATGCTGCTCTCCTACGATAGTGTTTCATGTAGATGTGCTCAATGGTTGGGAGGGCTTTACCCATGACATGCTGGGCCAAATCCAATACCTTTTGTAGGATTTTCCATTCAAAGGCTTTGGGGCTCCCATACCAGGCCATGATGTGCTAGTCATTATGTTTTCCACTGTACATCTATAGAAGTTTGTCAAATTTTATTCATTGCTATTTATTTATATCTGCATTAGAGACCATAAGACGTAGGAGCAGAATTAGGCCATTTGGCCCATCAAGTCCTCTCTGCCATTTAATCATGGCTGATCCATTTTCCCCCTCCTCAGTCCCACTCCCCAGCCTTCTCCCTATAACTTTTGATGCCGTGTCCAATCAAGAACCTCTCAAGCTCTGTCTTAAGTACCCCCAACGACGTGACTTCCACAGCTACCTGTGGTAATACCATCCACAAATTCACCACCCTCTGGCAAAAGAAATTTGCACAGTTTGTTGTCCATTGATCCTGTTTGAAGTTACTGTTCTATAGATTTGCTATGTGTGCCCGCAGAAAAAGAAAATCGCAGGGTTTTAAATGGTGACTTGTAAAAAAAAAATCACTTTGAACTTTGACATTTACTGTGCACCAGAAGTGATCTATTGGTTGTAAGAAATGCAAGGACATCCTGAGGGTAGATAAAGCACTCTATAAATGCAAATTATTTGCAGGAAAAAAGACAATACTTTGCGTGCTTTCAAGATCTGCCTAAGGATTGCTGAGAAGGTGGAATGACAAGGTAAGAGTTGCCGCGGTTCAGGAATACCTAGCCCAGGGCAAGATTTAATGACATATTGTCACGGAAACCAGCCGGAGCAGCCTTGCATATGAACCACGTTCAAACCACAAAGGAAAAGAAATCTACCCTGGCAGCTGCTGTCACGATTTACTGAGAAACACAGTGCTGGCTGAGTTGCTTCACGTCTGGTCTGAGAGACACGAACTGGGGGACGGTGGCAGATGGGGTGAGTTGTTGGGCTGCACCACCTTGACTGAACACGTCCATCAGGGGTTTGAAGGCTAACGTAGCGAAATATTGGGCCCAGATCAAAGCTATCATTGCATCCTTGCGGACACCAATCATTGCTCAAGGAATAGTCAAAACAAATAAGCCGCCAGGAAGCTTTCCATGAGAAAACTGTCTTAACCCTCTGTGTATCCACAAACTCACAAGACTGGAATTACAGAACAGGCTGAGATAATCATTGTAGTACAATCAAGTAGACGCATTATTCAATTAAAAATCATAGCTGCACATTGTTACATAGGACGGAATGAAAGGGGATGGTGGCTGATTTACTAGATTGACAATAAGATCATAAGGCATAGGAGAAAAATTAGGTTATCCGTTCTATTGAGTCTACTCTGCCATTCCATCATGGCTGATTTATTATCCCTCTCAACCCCATTTTCCTGCCTTCAACTTTGACACCCTTACTAATTAAGAACCTATCAAACTCCACTTTAAATATATCCAATGATTGGCCTCCAATGGATTCCTCTGGTAAGGAAATTCCTCCTCTTCGCTGTTCTAAACGGATGTCCTTTTCAAGTTAAGTCAAGTCACTTTCTGTTGTCACTTCGACCATAACTGCTGGTACAGTACACAGTAAAAACGAGACAATGTTTTTCAGGACCATGGTGCTACATGAACAATACAAAAACTACACTGAACTATGTAAAAAACAACACAAAACTACAGTACACTACAGACCTACCCAGGACTGCATAAAGTGCACAAAACAGTGCAGGCATTACAATAAATAATAAACAAGACAATAGGCACAGTAGAGGGCAGTAGGTTGGTGTCAGTCCAGGCTCTGGGTATTGAGGAGTCTGATGACTTGGGGGAAGAAACTGTTACATAGTCTGGTCGTGAGAGCCCGAATGCTTCAGTGCCTTTTGCCAGATGACAGGAGGGAGAAGAGTTTGTATGAGGGGTGCGTGGGGCCTTTCATAATGCTGTTTGCTTTACGAATGCAGCGTGTGGTGTAAATGTCTCTAATGGCAGGAAGAGAGACCCCGACGATCTTCTCAGCTGACCTCACTGTCCGCTACAGGGTCTTCCGATCCGAGATGGTGCAATTTCCGAACCAGGCAGTGATGCAGCTGCTCAGGATGCTCTCAATACAACCTTTGAGGCTGTGCCCTCTGGTCCGAGACACTCCCCCTACAGGAAATATTCTCTCCACATCCGCTCTATATAGGCCTTAAAATATTCAATACATGTCAACGAGATCCCCTCTCGTTCTTCTGAACTCCACTGGGTACAGGGCCAGAGCCATCAAGTGCTCCCCATATGTTTCATTCCTGTAATCATTCTTGCAAACCTCCCCTCCAATCCCCGCACATCCTTTCTTAAATAAAGGAGCCCAGAACCTCTCCACATATTCCATATATCACAACCCTGATATATAGATCCAAAAATGTGAATTTAAATGCTGGAGTTGCTGGAGTATCCAGGGATCGGACAGTTTAACCAACCCATGACACTGTAGTTATGAAGTAACTCCAAAATGAAAACCTACTATTTATAATAGTGACTGTCTCAAACAGCCTCTGACAACCAAGTCCAGCTCCTGGCCTTCACGTTTGGCTTAGCTATTAAGCCCAGCAGAACCTTTTCTACTGACAGCAGAAAAGTAAAAGGCAGGTTGCTGGTACCTTAAAACCAGTCGCTTTGGGCAGATGGTGCTTCATCAGCCATGCTTGACAGGTCACCTAGGAGAAAGAAAACTCTAATCTCAAGTTTCCACTGCCTTGCGGCTTTACCTGCTGATGAGGAAGGCTTCAAGGAGTAAACCCTAAGGGAAAAATCTGAAGCTGGAGTCCCCGAGACACTCCTACATTGAGCTCAACGCTGACTGGCGACTCCTACGAAGCTGCTGGTGCCAAGTTGTATCAGTTCCTATTGTTCTTTTGGGTTCATCAGGTGCGTGGAGAGGGGGAGCTTGCTACATGGACAACAGCTCGCCCTCTCTATTGTACTGCCCTGGCTTTGCACATCTGGACAGCTAGGATGTAACATCCACAGCCAACCCTGAACAAAGGAGGCCCATGATAAGAGTGATTATTAACTGTCAGGTTGCTATGAAAACCCTTCAAGATGCTTCAGGGATTAATTTTTACTAATGAATTTTAAAGCTTAGATTTTAATGAAGGGTTATCAAGACATACTGAAGTTAGTCAGTAACACAAACACAAAAAGCTGCAGGCCCTCAGCAAGTCAGGATTTCCAGCATCTGCTGAAACTCTTGTGCTCATTCTGAAATCACTGCAGACATGGTATCTCAACAGGTTCTAAAGTTATATTGTACCTGGCCTGGTCTATATGTGACTCGTGGCTTAGTTGTGGAGTTGGTGCTTAACTACAACCCTTTCAAAAGTAAGGACAGCGTGAGATGATGAACTTTCGAGAGACTTTGAGACTTTTACAGTGCCACGGTCTGTTCTTATCAAATTACGGTATTGCTTTGCACTGTTGTAACTATATGTTACAACTATGTGGTTTTTGTTAGTTTTTAAGTTGGTTTGTCATGTGTTTTTGTGATATAATTCTGGAAAAACATTTTATCATTTCTTAATGCATGCATTACTAAATGACAATAAAAGGGGACTGCATGTCCTCATAATCATAAATCAATAAATGCCAGAAATGCTTTTGCTGCCCCACCCTTGGTATAGGTTAAAAGTTAATTTCAATGGTTCAGTGATTCAAATTAATATCAGAGAATGTATACAATCTGAAATTCTTACTCTTCACAGCCATCCACAAAACAGAAGAAAAATCCCGAAGAAGAAATGACAGAAAGGCATTAGAACCCCAAAGCCCCCTTTCCCTCACACGCACAAACAGCGGCAAAAATCTCAACCCTCCCCCACTTGCTCCAGCAAAAGCACTGACCCCCCCCACCAACCCACCATGCAAGCGATAGCAAAGCCCCCCCATATATAACCTTAATCATATCAAATATAATTTCAGACCTCAAGTGATGTGCTGTTTACATTGATTTCACTATTTCTTAATAACTTCTCACTGCACCGTCATTAAATTTTAACCTTTAAATTCATTAATAAATTAGATTTCCAATTACCTTGGTTCTATTATCTTAATTACTGTTGTTATTGAAACTCAAACAATTGTTTCTTGGCCTTCATACTAAAGTAATAATATCTATATTTTCTATTAGTGACAATGCTGTAATGACTTCAGAGTGCGTCCAAGCATCTGAACTGTTCATTGTATCTGCACGAATGAAAATTGATATCCTGGACTTATCTTGTACTTTCCAATTGACTGACGCAAATCCCACAGGGATTGTTTCTACTAATCAGCAATCAGCTAACAATGGCATAATAGAACCAGTGATGTAGATTCATAAACAACAGTGCATTGCAATTTCCAATTGCTTATTGAATCGGTTCATTCATCGTGGTTTTGTAACTTCTTTGACCAGACGCTGACCTTCACTTAAACACAAGAGATTCTGCAGAGAGTGGAAATCCAGAGCACACACACAAACTGCTGGAGGAACTCAGAAGGCGGGCAGCATCTATGGAAAGGAGTAAGCAGGCAATGTTTCCGGCTGAGACCCTTCTCCAGGTCAGGACCAGTTGGTCAATAAGGTCAGGACACATTCTCAGGTCCTCAAGTCCTGCAAAATCTTTGCAACATTTCTCTGCACCCTTTTAACCTTACTGATATCATTCCTGTCGATAGAAAACCAGAATTGCACATTATGCTCCAAATTTGGCCTCACCAGTGATTTATATAACTTTAATGTAACATCCTGTAATCAACACTCAAATTTATGAAACACTCTCTTTACAACCCTATCAACCTGTGATGTCACTTTCAAGGAATTATGAATCTATATTCCCAGATCCCTTTGCACTCTTCAGAATATGAAGTGGAAAATTACACTCAATGGCCACTTTATTAGGTACCTCCTGTAGCTTAATAAAGAGGCCACTGAGGGTATGTTTGAGGCCTTTTGCTGCTATAGCCCATCCATTTTAAGGTTTGACATTCATAAATGCTCTTCTGCACACCGCTGTTGTAACGCATGGTTATTTGAGATGCTGTCAGCTTCCTGTTAGCTTGAACCAGTCTGGCCATTCTCCTCTGAGCTCTCTCATCAACAAGAGAATTTTGCATTCACCGGATTTTTTTTTGCACCATTCTCTGTAAACTCTAGAGATTGCTGTGGTGAAAGTCCCAGTGGATCTGTTGTTCCTGAGATACATTACCCCGTCCAGCACCAACAATTACTCCGTGGCCAAAGTGACTTCAGTCACATTTCTTCCCCATTCTGATGGTAGTAACAAGAAGAGGGCATGTTCCGTGTCCCGCATGGTGAAGGCTCTTCGTGGTGGAGGCCACCTTCCTGAGGTACCACCTTTTGAGGATGTCCTCAGTGGTGAGAAGGGTTGCACCCGTGATGAATTTGGCTGAGCCTACAACACTTTGAAACCTCTTTCAACCTTATGCATCAGAGCCTCCATGCCAGATGATGATGCCACCAGTCAAAATATCCCAGTACGTCTGTAGACACTTACTAGATTTTGCACGTAGATAGTTGCAGTACGTTTGGAGAGCAGGGAATAACTGAGCCACAGCACAAAGATGGAATTAATTTTAAAATCATGTGGTAGTTCTTGAACCTATGAATAAAATGGGTATAAAATGAATGATAGAGAATCAAAGGCCCATTTTACAACTTCCCAGAATTGTATTTGCATTGTACTTAATGAATTATAAGATACCAGATTATCCTGGTTTATTGGTTTTAATAGTTATGAATGAATTTATTCTTTGGTGTACATTGAATCTCTCTACAACTGTGTCATAATTTGTCGGTTTCACTAAATAAATTTCTGGGGACTTCACTTCAGTTTCCCATGGTACATGGAGCAATTCATGAGGGAAGGTAAAGACTTATGCAGTGATATAGTTTTTGACGACACGGCACATAATGATAATGACGATAATTTTGACTATCAACATATTTGTAAGTGACACCAGTGTTGCCGAAATCTATGTGCATGCACTTGTGTGTGTTTATGTATGTAATTATGTGTGTGTGTGTTGGTGCTTTGGTGTGCATCTGTGTCTGCATGTGTATTTGTAAAACTGTATGTTACGTTTAGACATGTGTGCATGTCCTTGTAAAATTGTATACTGATGACAGACGAGAAGAGCCTGTCTGTCTCAACTGCTGGTTTTACTGCGACAAGCACAATACCAGACAGAACATCATTGCTCAACGAGAAACAACTCAGTAACTCAGTCGCAGACAGATGGGGGAGATGATTATTACACACCTCAGCTACAGTCAGGGTGACCTACAAACACACAAGTGAACAAGTGTATAACCCGAGCTAAAATGTAATAAGTGAACTTGAACATCTCACCGTAATTCCACAAATGCATCTTAAAACGAGAACAATAAATAGCGCTGGCCGCTAGGGATGCTGGGGCGAGCCGTTGACCACGTTCCCCCAGAAGCGCCGGACTGGCCCCCATCTGAGGGGTCAGCCGTCCCCGGGCAACCCCAGAATCCACAAAAATGTCCAAGAATCTTGGCGGTGGTCGACATCACCGCCTGGTGTGCTGGGGATTTCCGAAGCCCCGTCCGGGGGAAGCACTGCTTGGTGAGGCAAGAGGCAGAGCACCTCCTTCCTTCAGCCTCACTGGATCGGTGGCGGCTGAGGGCTGATACAGCGCCATTTGGTCCTGATTCAGCACCATTGCCTTCTGCCTCTCAGGCAGCCGCACCCCGTATACCACATCTGAGATGCGCTCACGCACCTCTCCCAGCCCCTTCCAGTGTTGCCTCCAAGGTTGGGGAATAGTCCCCTCTCCTGGGTGAAGCAGCAGGCCATACTGGGGGGCCCCCCTGCAAGTACTGCTGCATTGGCACCCAAGGCGAGTGGCCCGGCCCCCCTGGGACATGCAAGAGCTGCACCAGTGCACAAACAGCTCAATGCCCTACCTTAACCCACGTCAACAGAGCCATTCGCACAGCTTGCCCAACGTCTTTGTGACCCGGAGATGGCCGGCCCATGCACCGACCACAGCGCCGAGGTGCAAAGTTGCCGGAGGAACCACCAGCTGCGGCAGACGTCTATCATCACCGGAACACCGCCAACGCCGGAACGCCAAGCCAACGCGCATCTCCAGCGCGCCCCACTGAGAGCATGGGACATTGGCGGAGACCTCTACCCATGCCGGCCGATGTCCCATGCTCAGCCATCCCCTCACCCAGGCCGGCACGGGATCTCTCTCTTGCTTGCTGCTGGTGGTCAATGGCGCGGTGGTCGACCTTGCTGCTGGCTGCCACCTGAAGCACTACTAGGGCCCTGGTTCTGCTGTGTTGCGTTGGGCCACTGTGAGACTGGTGGTGGTTGTTGCTACCCCCGCTGGGTCAGCTTTCAGGAGCTGCCCTGCCACAGAGCCACAGCTTCGGCGCCGAGGTAGGGCGTTGCCCCTGGCACATCCACAGGGGGCCCCCAGCACGACAGTAGGGCCAGCCCAATGATGCAGGAGTCCCGAACGTCGGCGAGCCACACCTCGTGCTCCACTGTGCTTTCCCCACTGCGATCCGCAGCCACCCCTTCCCTCTCATCGCCTCACGGTCTGCGGTGACTGTAGCCAGTTGGACCGCCATTGTTGTCCACCCAGGCGGGATGGTTGGTCCATGCTGGGGGGGGTACCTGGACCGTGGTGGACCCCCTGTCCACCAACGTACGGCATCTGACGCCCTCCACCACGCAGTCCACATATAAGCCTTGTCCTTCACCCAAACGGACCACCCGGAGAGGCGACAATAGAGGGATTGAGCTGGAGGTCTCGGGCAACGCCGCCCACTCGGTGTCTCCCGATGGCTGCGGCAGGGCACTAGCGCGGTGTGGTCCTCGGGCCGCGAGGCCTGCCTCACCATGTTGGTAGCAGAGATCGCTCCATGGCATGCGGCAGGGCCGGTATGGAACTGGTCGGACCTGTCCCGTCAGCTCCCCCTCGTCAGCTTCCTCCTCTGCCTCACCGACACAAGACCGGGCTCACGGCGTGCGGGGCGACATAGGACCGCCTCAGGGGGACTAAAATTACTATTGTCCTTTGCGTCTCTGCCAGCGCCTTGGGTGGCGAAGATGGTGATGTCAGGCGAACGTGCTGCTGAAGGCGCTCCAGTGTCAGCGCCTTTACAAAGACGTGGAGGGCAATATCTTCCTGGGCTGCGCGAGGGAACTGGGGGTAGCCATGCCAAGCACACTGGCAGTGACCCGCAGCGATGCCCCCAGGCCTTCTTCCATGCAGAGCCGCCTGCTGTGCAGTTCTTCTCCCTTTGATTCCTCCAATGGCCTCTGCCCAAAATGCCACCCCAGCGCCGCTACGAGGGCCCTGTCGTCACGCTGCTCAGCTGGCGTTAGGTTCAGGAGGACCTGCAGGGCATCACCCTCCAGTGCCAGGGCAAGGTGCACCGCTGTCTGGGTGGGGATCCCCCCGTTGTGCCCTGGAGAAGGTTTGACCTTCGCCAGGTAAGGCTCCAGGAGGCCGGTGCCATTGTATTTGGGGAGCCTCAAGGTGGACCTTGTGGCATTAATTGCTGGGGTCTGTTGGTCCTCCTCTTTCTCCGCGGCATGGGTGGTGCCTGCTGTGTTGCCCGTCCTCCCAAAGCTGTGGCGCCTTGGGTTCCCTGGCACGGCCGCGAGGGAGGTGGGTGATCCGCTCTGCCCTGGTTGGGGAGCCTGGGTACACTTGCCTCATCGGGGTTCCCTGGGAAAGCACAATGCTCGGCTCCCAGGCTCTCCCCTCCAGATTGTCACCCCATCTTCGGAAGCCTGGACTGGGAGGCATAACACTCGGTCCCTTGACTCATTCCCTGAGGTCTTAAGGCATCCCAACGGACATCATAGACCTTCAATCTCACCGTCAATTTCCAATCCCACTCCTGACACCAATGTGGCAAACATTCAGTCCATGATGACAGACGAGAAGAGCTCGTTTAACTCAACTGCCAGTTTTATTGTGACAAGCACAATAACAGACAGAGGGCCATCACTCGGTGAGAACTAACAGGGTCACATACGGATGGGGGAGGTGATTATTACACACACTGGTTACAGTCAGGATGACCAATAAACACACAAGCAAATAACTGTATAAAGCAAGCTAAAACATAACAATAAATGAACTTGAACATCCTACCATTATCCCACAAACGTATTTTAAAACAAAAACAATAAGTAGTGCTAGGACTGTCAACCGTGCCCCGGGGCACAACTTTATATGTATGTAACACACATCAAAGTTGCTGGTGAACGCAGCAGGTCAGGCAGCATCTCTAGGAAGAGGTACAGTCGACGTTTCGGGCCGAGACCCTGCGACGAGACGTCACAAAGGGTCTTGGCCCGAAACGTCAACTGTACCTCTTCCTAGAGATGCTGCCTGGCCTGCTGCATTCACCAGCAACTTTGATGTGTGTTGCTTGAACTTCCAGCATCTGCAGAATTCCTGTTGTTTGCATTTATATGTATGTATATATCTATTGAACAGAATAGGCTCTTCCAGCCCTTTGAGCTGCACCGCCCATCAATCCCCCGATTTAACCCTCGCCTAATCACGGGATAATCTACAATGACCAATTAACCTACAAACTGGTACGCCTTTGGACTGTGGGAGGAAACTGGAGCATCCAGAGGAAACCCACGCAGTCACAGGGAGAACATGCAAACTCCTTACAGGCAGCAGTGGGAATTGAACCCAGGTCGCCTGTACAGTAAAGCGTTGTGCTAACCACTGTGCCACCGTGCCGCCCCAGCACGCAGTAGGTACTAATTGCAGGTGGACTCAGCGCATTCCTCCTTTGCCAGGTCTCCAGCTTATATGTGCTTGTGTATTGTGAAACTGTATGCTTGGCTCTGGGTGTGTTTGTGCGTGCATTGGTGTGAGTACGTATATGCAATTATGTGTGCTCTAGTGTGTGTGTCTTTGAAAAATTGCATTTTTTGCATATATCAGTGCATGTTTGTGTGTATCAGTATGAATGCATATTGCTTATGTATGTGTTTATAAAACCATCTCTCTGTGCTCAATCTATCCCAATCGAAAACAACATGTCCACCTCAGTGACAATCAACACTGCTGCACCTCAGGGATGCGTGCTTAGCCTACTGCTCTACTCTCTGTCTCTCTACAGCCATGACTGTGCGGCTAAGCACAGCTCAAATACAATCTATAAAACTTGCTGATGACACCACCATTGTTGGCAGAATCTCAGATGGTGACGAGAGGGCGTACGGGAGTGAGGTGCATCAGCTGGTTGAGTGGTGTCTCAGCGACAACCTTGCACTCCGCGTCAGTAAAACGAAAGAACTGATTGCGGACTTCAGAAAGGGTAAGATGACGGGGCACACACCAGACATCATGGAGGGATCAGAAGTGGGAAGAGTGAGCAAGTTCAAATCCCTCTGTGACAGCATCCCTGAGGATCAAGCAGAACCCAACATATTGGTGCAGCTACAAAGCAGCTATATTTCATTAGGAGTTTGAGAAGATGTGATATACCTCCAAAAACACTTGAAAATTTCTACCAATGTACTGTGGAGAGCATTCGGACTGGCTGCATCACTGTCTGATATGGGGGTGGGGGGGAGGGTCTACTACTACATAGAGTCGCAATAAGCTTCTGAGAGTTGTAAACTCCACAGCATCCAGAACATCTTTAAGGAGTGACGCCTCAAAAATATGGTGTTCATCATTAAGGAAACCCTTCACCTAGTTATGCCTTGTCCTCATTGCTGCCATCAGGAAGCAGGTACAGAAGCCTGAAGGCACACAGTTAACAATTCAAGAACAGGTTCTTCCCCTCTGCCATTTGATTTCTGAATGGACATTGAACCCATGAATACCACCTCACTACATCTTTTATTTCTGTTTTTGCACTGCTTATTTAATTTCACTATTTTATATATGTGTGTGTATTAATATATCTAGTCACTGTAATTCCCAGTTCTTACCTGTATAATGTATTTCACATTTCAAAGGTTTCAAGGTTTCCAAGGTACATTTAATGTCAGAGAAATGTATACAATATACATCCTGAAATGCTTTTCCTTCACAACCATCCACAAAAACAGAGAAGTGCCCCAAAAGAATGAATGACAGTTAAATGTTAGTACCCAAAAGTCCCCCCAGCTCCCCCCTTCCACGCGTAAGCGGCCGCAAGCAACAATCCCCTCTCCCCCCAATGGCAAAAAATGCATCGGCACCCACCACCGAGCACTCAAACGTGCTCAAGGCAACAGCAAATACACAGACGTGCGGTACTCCAAAGACTACATTGTTCAGCCGGCATTTGACATACCATAGGCTCCCTCTCTCCCTAATACGGGAGAAAGAGGAGTCTCTGTTTCACAAGTCAAAACATTCAGTTCATGAGTTTTCTAGTGGCAAAAAACTGCAGATGCTTCATGAGCAGTATCTTGGGAATGACAGGGTTAATATATGAGGAATTGGATATATTTAAAGCAGGGATTGAAAGGTTTTTGATTTGCAAGGGAGTTAAAGGTTATTGGGAGAAGGCAGGAAAATGGGGTTGAGAGGGAAAATAAAATGGCGGACCAAGTCTCGAGGGTAGAATGGCCTAATTCTGCTCCTATGTCCAATGATCTTATGGTTTTATGCTGGTTCAGGCACAGTTATTACCCCTCAACCATCAACCTCTTGAACCAAAAGGATTCACTCAACTTCACTTGCCCCATCATTGACGTGTTCCCACAACCTATGGACTCACTTTCAAGAACTTTTCATCCCATGTTCTCGATATTTATTGCTTATTTATTTATTATTATTATTTATTTCTTTTTGTTTTTGCATAGTTTGTTGTCGTTTGCACATTGGTTGAATGCCCAAGTTTGTGTGGTCTTACATTAATACTCTTGTGGTTATTATTGTATGGATTTATTGAGTATGCCTGCAAGAAAATTGATCTCAGGGCTGTATAAGTTGATATCAATTTTCTTTGATCTTTGGAAACGCGAAATGCAGCTAGAAATATTCAGCAGGTCAGGCAGCACCTGTGGAGAGGAAAACATTGTGTTTCAGAATGAGACTGGTTGTTCGTCTCTCCGTGGCTGCTGCCTGATTTGCTGAGACTCTTGGCCTGGGAGGAATGTGCAGTGGAAGGTAAGTGCTGCCTTGCCCGTACAACAGCGTAAAGCTGACTAAATACCTCATTGTTTGTCGAGGTGATGAGTGAGCCACTTTGCAAAAGAAGAATGCAATTCATGTCCAGTTGTTGAAACTTTACTCCAACTAATACTTCTAATTAATTAAACAAATTGGAACCTACATCTTTGACCTTGATAGATTTACGTTTCAGCTCAGTGACATCCCTATGATCTAGTGAGCAGTTGGTATTAACTGCAGAATGACTCACTACATTTCCCCCTTTTCACGGCCTCCAGAGAAAGAAATGGAAAGGCATGATTACCTCAGCTTCCATTAAGTAAATTAAAGATTTAATTAAAGTGGAACCACAACGGTACATTAGTATTATTTTTCATCCTTCTCCTTGAGTTATTAACTGGCTTCCAATTGGCAAATGTCCACAGTTGCAAATAATGTAACATGGATTTGAAAGAGTACAGAGATGAATCTGTAAGCCCAAGTGCACTCTTCTCATTACTACCATCAGAGAGAGTACTCAAAAACTTCTGCAAGTGTGCCATGGAGAGCATTCTGACAAGCTGCATCACCGTCTCGTATGGAGTGGGCGGGGGCACGGGTTGCTACCGCACAGGATCGAAAGGAGCTGCAGAAAGTTGTAAAATTAGTCGGCTCCATTATGGGTACTAGCCCCAAGGAGCGATGCCTCAGAAAGGCAGTGTCCATTATAAAAACCCCCATCACCCAGGACGTGCCCTCTTCTCATTGCTACTATCAGGTAGGAGGTACAGAAGCCTGAAGACACACACTCAGTGATTCAGGAACAGCTTCTTCCCCTCTGTCTGATTCCTGAATGGACATTGAACCCATGAACACCTACCTCACTGCATTTTTTATTATTTCTGTTTTTTCACTATTTTTAATTTAACTATTTAATATACATATTTATACTTACAGTAATTAATTTTTTTTCTGCATTTACCATGTATTGCATTGTACTGCTGCCAAAAAGTTAACAAAATTTCATGGCATATGCTGGTGATATTAAAACTGATTCTAATTCTGATTCTGAGATAAACGAGCCTGAAGACACACATTGAAGTTTTAGTAACAGCTTTGAATTCTCTGCCATCAGATTTCTGAATGGACGATGAATCCAAGGATACTACCACACTATTTTTGCACTACCTATTTATTTTTAATATAGATTTTGTAGTGTAATTTTTGTATTTCACTGTATCACTGCCGCAAAACAACAAATTTCACAGCATAAGACCATAAGACAAAGGAGCAGAAGTCAGCCATTTGGCCCATTGAGTCTGCTCCACCATTTTATCATGAGCTGATCCATTCTCCCATTTAGTCCCACTCACCCGCCTTTTCACCATAACCTTTGGTGCCCTGGTTACTCAGATACCTATCAATCTCTGCCTTAAATACACCCAATGACTTGGCCTCCACTGCCACCCGTGGCAACAAATTCCATAGATTCACCACCCTCTGGCTAAAAAAATTTCTTCGCATCTCTGTTCTGAATGGGTGCCCTTCAATCCTTAATTCAATCCTGACTACTGCAGTCAGTAGCCATTTTATTCCGTACACCTGCTCATTAATGCAAATATCTAATCAGCCAATCATGAAGCTCAGTGCTTAAAAGCATGCAGACATAATCAAGAGACTCAGTTGTTGTTCAGACTAAATATCAGAATGGGGAAGAAATGTGATTTAGTTGGCTTTGACTGTGGAATGATTGTTGGTGCCAGATAAGGTGGCTTGAGTATTTCAGAAACTGTTGACCTCCTGGGATTTTCATGCACAGTAGTCTCTGGAGAGTGATACAAAAAAAACATCCAGAGAGGGGCAGTTCTGTGGGTGAAAACACCTTGTTAATGAGGAAGGTTAGAGGACAATGGCCAGACTGTTTCAAGCTAACAGGAAGATGACAGTAACTCAAATAAGCAAGTGTTACGACGGTGCTGTAGATTAGAGTGTCTCTCAATGCACAACACATTATACCTTGATATGGATGAGCTACAGTTGCAGACATCACAGATATATATTCAGTGGCCATGTATTAGGTACAGGATGTACCCAATAAAGTGGCAACAGAGTGTACCTCAGTGAAAATAAACCTGACATCCTTCTCATCCTGCTGTCCCTCAGTTTTTCCAGCAAATTTTGTGACTAAGATACTGACTGAAGCCCCCAGCGTAATATTACTTTCGTAACACAATGTCACAGAAATGGAAATATATTTGCATCTTTATATATCGTAAAAGATTTATGAGTTCTTTCAGTCAATCTTCTGAGCCATGCATTGTTATATACGGGGGCATAATTTATAATAGCATTTTTCTAACCACCCCCCCAGAAATAACTATTTGCATTTGTTTAATTAAGTATACTTTTTCATTATTAAAAAGGATTTTTTAAAATTAAGGTTAATTAAAGGCATTTGGCTGACAAAGTCCTTAGTGGAGTATTTACAAAATAAAAAGTTTGCTATAAAGTGGCCGGGGGGTGGGGGGGGTGCGGGGGAAGAGTTTGTATCGAGAAAAAAATAGCAACGTTGATATGGACCCAAAAGGAGCAACAGGGACTAGCAAGGAGGATGTTGTGGTCAGTAAGGACCAGATGGGCCAAAGGGCCTGTTTCCCTAAGACCATAAGATATAGCAGCAGAATTAGGCCACTTGACCCATTGAGTCTGCTCCGCCATTTTATCATGGTTGATCTCAACCCCAGTCTCCTGCTTTCTCCCCGTATCCCTTCATGCCCTGACTAATCAAGAATCTATCTGCCTCTGCCTTAAATACACCCAATGACTTGGCCTCCACAGCCACCTGTGGCAATGAATTCCACAGATTCACCACTCTCTGGCGAAAGAAATTCCCTTAGGTGTTGAAATCGATCTCACATGCACCATTTGCACTGGCAGCTCGTTGCGCACTCTCACAACACACAACACTCAGAGAGAAGAAGTTTCCTCTTATGATCTCCTTGAATTTTTTACCTTCCACCCTTAACCTATGACCTCTAGGTATAGTCCCACCCAACCTCAGTGGAAAAACCTGCTTGCATTTATCTTATCTATACCCTTCATAATTTTGTGTACTTCAAATAAATCTCCTGTTAATCTAATGCATTCCAAGGAATAAAGTCCTAAACTATTCAATTTTTCCTTGTAACTCAGGTCCTCCAGACTTGGCAACACCTTGTAAATTTTCTCCTTTCAACCTTACTTACATCTTTCCTGTAGGTAGGTGACCAAAACTGCACACAATACTCCAAATTAGGCTTTTCCAATGTCTTATATAGCTTCAACATAATATCCCATCTACTGCACTCAGTACTTTGACTTATGAAAGCCGATGTGCCAAGAGATTTCTTTATCTACGTGTGATGCCACTTACAATGAATTTTGGACCCGTATTCCCAGACCCCTTTGCTCTAACACACTACTGTTCACCGTGTAAGGCCTACCCTGGTTGGTCCTACCAAAGTGCAAGCCTTGCACTTGTCCGCATTAAATTCTTTGACGGCACATCCTAATTCCATTTTCTCTACCACCTACAGGACAACGTTACTGCTTTAGCCCTCACATTTGTGATTAATTGTACGGATTTATTGCTGAACACGATGGAAATAATGGCTGCTTCTCTACACTGCCAGACCGGAGATAATGGGAATAGTCACCATTATATTGAGCTTCATGAAACAGAGCCCTACGTTGTTAAAAGGGAAAAATGCTGAAGTAATACACCAGTGGCTTAAAGACCACAATGTAACAACAGATGAGGTCCACTCCACTTCATCTGCCACAAGGCCACAGTTTAAGAATAAGGGGTAGGCGATTTAGAACGGAGTTGAGGAAAAACTTTTCCACACAGAGGGTTGTGGTTCTGTGGAATGCTCTGCCTCAGAAGGCAGTGGAGGCCAGTTCTCTGGATTCATTCAAGAAAGAGTTAGATAGAGCTCTTAAAGATAGCGGAGTGAAGGGATATGGGGAGAAGGCAGGAAAAGGGTACTGATTGTGGATGGTCAGCCATGATCACAGTGAATGGTGGTGCTGGCTCGAAGGGCCAAATGGCCTACTCCTGCGCCTATTGTCTATTGTCTACGTGGAACTTCCCAGTGGCCATACTTTTTTAATTCTGATTCCCATTCCTGTTCTGACGCATCCTTGTGCCAAGATGAGGCCACACTCAGGTTGAGAAGCAACACCTTATGTCTGAGTAGCCTCCAACCTGATGGCATGAACATCGATATCTCCTTCTGGTAAAAAGAAATTTCCTCCTCCTCCTCCCATAAAACCATAAGATATCGGAGCAGAATTGGGCCATTTGGCCCATTGAGTCTGCTAAACCATTTCATCATGGCTGATCCAATTTTTCTCTCAGCCCCAATCCCTTGCCTTCTCTCCATATGCCCTGACCAATCAAGAATCTCCCCTCTTCCTCTATTCCCCACTCTTCTCACCTGCCTATCAGCTCCTCACTTCTTTCCCCTTCTCTTGCCAGCTGACCCCAGTATATCTTCGAGCTGTGTTGGCCATTGGCGCAAATGACGCACTTCACTGTTTCGATGTTTCAAATAAAGCCTATCTGTTATAGACTCGAGGAAGTCTGCAGACGCTGGAAATCCAAAGCGACCCGCACAACATGCCGGAGGAATCCAGTGGGTCAGGCAGCACCTATAGAAGTGAATGAACTGTTGATGTTTCAGGCCTGAGACCCTTCTTCAAGACTGAGAAGTAAGGGGAAAGGTGCCAGAGGGAGAGGAAGAGGGTTAGCTGGAAGGTGATAGGTGAAGCCAAGTGGGGCTGGAGAGGGATGAATCTGATAGGAGAGGAGAGTGAACAACAGGAGAAAGGGAAGGAGGAGGGGACCCAGGGGGAAGTAATAGGCAGGTGAGAAGAGGTAAAAGGTCAGAGTGGGGAATAGAGGAAGAGGGTGGAAATCTGTTTACTGAAAGGAGAAATCAATATTCATGCCATCAGATTGGAGGCTACCCAGACGGAATACAAGGTGTTGCTCCTCGACCCTGAAGGTGGCCTCATCTGGGCACAAGCACAAATATTGCTATATTTATACTCTGTTCTTGGTTGGTGCAACTGTAACAAAACCAAATTTCCCTCGGGATCAATAAAGTATGACTATGACTATGACTATGACTAAGAGGAGGCCATGGATTGACATGTCAGAACGGGAATGGAAATCAAAATCAAAAAGTTTGGCCACCGGGAAGTCCTGCTTGCGGCAGATGGAGCAGAGGTGCTCAAAATCATTAACTTTGCTTCTCCGCAGATGCTACCTGACTTGCTGAATTTGTTTAATCCTGAAGAAGGGTCTCGGCCTGAAACGTCAACTGTTTATTCATTTCCAGAGATGCTGCCTGACCTGCTGAGTTCCTCCAGCATTTTGTGTGTGTTTCTCTAGTAATTTTGTTTTTTTTTCCTTCTTTAAAAATAACATCAAAATCATCCAGAAGAAATTCAACATTAATTCTAAAAACTGGGGAGACATTGAACTCGATGGAACCACCTGGAGGAAATCTGTTCACGAGGGAGGGGGTGCTACACGAGAGCGACCTCCAAGCGACAACTGCGAAAGGAGGAACTGAACAACCAAAAGTCCCGACCACTAATACAACCAACACTTACTTTTGCCCACACTGTACAAGAATATGTGGATCCTGGATCAGCCTGGACAGGACCCGCCAATAGCGAATGAGGAGTACATCAAATTCGACACGAGTGATTACACGGCTACTATTTTCGTTTTTCCTATTTCAGGTTTGCGGCTTCTGCAGTTCTTCTTTCTAATGTCAATACAAAAGGTACCTCCTGGACCGCCTCATAAAATGGCCACTGAGTCTTCTGCTGCTGTAGCCCATCCACTTGAAGGCATTCAGAGACGCTCTTCTGCAAGGCACTGCTGTAGTGCATGGTTATTTGAGTCATCTTCCTGTTAGCTTGAACCAATCTGGCCGTTCTCTTCTGACCTCTCTCATTAACAAGATGTCTTCACCCACAGATCTGCTGCTCATGGAGGAAGGTCCCTGTATACGAATAGTCTCTCCCTCTCTCTCTTTCCTTTGATGCTGTTGGAGGATGGTTTCAGAGTTCTGGGACTTGGTCAAGATTTAATCGATATGGTTTGTGGATTGGACTCTGTCGTTCACATTATGACGTGTTTCTGTTTTCTGGTGGCTCCTTTTTTTGTTGCTATTTTGGGCGGCTTTGCATCAGGCTGCCTGCAGATAATGAGCACTGAGCTGAACCCAATATGGACTCATTCGATTTTGTGTTTTATATTCTGTGTTTTTCACTCTTTTTTTCATTGCCATTTGTGGGATTTGTTTTTTTTTGTGCGTGGAAGGGGGGGTTGATGTTTTTCTTTGAAGGGGCATCATGCGTTTTGTTTTTTGGCTCTCTGTGGGGAAGATGAACCTCAGAGTTGTATATTGTACACATACTTTGATAATAAACGTACTTTGAATCACTGGATTTGTTTTTTTGTATTCTCGCACCATTCTCTGTAAACACCAGAGACTGTTGTGCATGAAAATCCCCGGAGATCAGCAGTTTCTGAGATACTCCAACCACTCCATCTGGCACCAACATTCATTCGATGGTCAGTCACTCCTGTCACATTCCTTCCCCATTCCGATGTTTGGTCCGAACAACAACTGAATCTCTTGACCATGTCTGCATGCTTTAACGCATTGAGTTGCTGCCATGTGATTGGCTGATTAGATATTTGCATTAACAAGCAAGTATACAGGTGTACCTAATAGAGTGGCCACTACATGAATATAGTGAAGCACACCTTGCCAATATTTTCTTGTTCAAAGTCCCCAAGAATACTTTTTATAGGCATCCATTAGTCTCATGAGACCATGGATTTGCGCCTTGGAAGGTTTCCAGGGCGCAGGCCTGGGCAAGGTTGTATGGAAGATTGGCAGTTGCCCATGCTGCAAGTCTCCCCTCTCCATGCCACCGATGCTGTCCAAGGGAAGGGCATTAAGTCCGATACAGCTTTGCACTGGTGTCGTCGCAGAGCAAGGTGTGATTAAGCGCCTTGCTCAAGGACACAACACGCTGCCTCAGCTGAGGCTCGGACTAGCGACCCTCAGATCACTAGACCGACGCCTTAACCACTTGGCCACGCGCCAAGAGTATTTACATTACAAAAAAAGCAAGGGGGCAGTAGGGTTCCTGGCAATAGCTCACATGAAGCTGGGCCATCTGTCTCTACAATGAGATTACTGGTCCATCCTTCCCCATTGCAAGTTACCTCCAAAGATTATAATCAGGCAGAATATTGGGACGGCAGCTGAGCTAGAATCAAAATACTGGAGCTCTGACCAAGCCAGCAAAACCCTTACAATTCATCACTCTCTGCTGAGTTTTCATTAAGCACATCAGTACAAGTATTTTGCTGTTGACAGCTGGAGACATGAAGTAGAGGGCAGAATCATTAAAATGTAGTTCATTAAAGCTTCATTACACAATTAAGAGCTGAATATGATAGTCCTTGGAGGGTTTTTTTTAATTGCATTTACTGTAAGATATTGACAAAAACAGCAGGAAAACTTCAATCCCATGGAGAGCCAAAATTACGCTTGTGAGACTGCTAGGTTGGAGTGAGTCAGTGTGTACATGAATAGTTTCACCATTAAAGATGAAAGAATCGTGTCTGTTAGTCCACCCAGAGTACAATTTCAAGCCATCAAAGTAAAGGTCAAGTTGTATCGTGGTGACTGCTGAAATTTATTGCAGAGGGGCTTTTGATGTGCTGTCCAAAGCAAGCAAGTAAAAAGACTGGATATTGAACAGTTGAACTAGAATTTGGCTTCTTACCAACGCCACCATTGTTCTGATTGTCCTATACACCCAGTGGCCATTTTATTAGAAACAGGTGTTGTCTTCTGCTGCTGTAGTCCATTCACTTCAAGGGCCAACTTTTGTGCAGTCGCAGGTGCTGTTCTGCACCCTGCTATTGTAATGCCTGGTCACTAGAGTTACTGTCACCTGCCTGTCAGCTTGAGCCAACATGGCCATTCCTCTCTGACCTCCCTCGATAACAAGTGCGTGAAGATCTCAAGAGAACTGCTGATCTGGCCAGGTACGTCAACTGAGGTATACCAGGTAATTGAGTGTGTTACACTCAACGTCAGTAAGACCGAAGAGCTGATTGTGGACTTCAGAAAGGGTAAGGCGAGGGAACTCACACCAGTCCTCATGGATGGATCAGAAGTGGAGAGAGTGAGCAATTTTCAGTTCATGGCTGTCAACATCTCTAAGAATTTAACCTGGACCCAACATGTTAATGCAGCTATAAAGAAGGCAAGACAGCGGGTATACATCATTAGGAGTTTGAGGAGATCTGGTTCCTCACCTGAAACACTTGAAAACTTCTATAGATGTACCGTGGAAAGCATTCTGACTTGCTACATCACCATCTGGAATGAGGGGAGGGAATGATACAGGATGGAAGTAAGCTGCAGAGAGATGTAAAATTAGTCAGCTCCATCATGGGCATTGGCCTCCGTTGTATCCAAGACATCTTCAAGGAGCGTTGGCTGAGAAAGGCGGTGTCTATCATCAAGGACACCACCAGCCAGGACATATTCTCTTCTCATTGCTATCATCAGGAAGGAGGCAGCAACGCCTGAAGGGTCACACTCAACGATACAGGAATGGCTTCTTCCCCTCAGCCATACAATTTCTAAATGGACATTGAACACAGCCACACCACTTTTTTTCTCTCTGTTTTTGCACCACATTTTAAAACTAACTATTTAATATACATAACTAAGCTTACTGTAATTCAGATTTTTTCTTTATATTTATCATGTATTTTACTACCTCCAGAAATTTAACAAATTTCACAACGTATGCCAATGATATTAACGCAAACATGAGGAAATCTGCAGATGTTGGAAATTCAAGCAACACACACAAGATGCTGGTGGAACGCAGCAGGCCAGGCAATATATGCTGCCTGGCCTGCTGCGTTCCACCAGCACTTTGTGTGTGTTCCAATGGTATTAAACCTGATTCTGATCTCCTGGGATTTTCATGTAGAACAGTCCCTAGAGCAGGAATTCCCTAAATTTTTCTGCCATGGGTCCCTGCTGTTAGCCGTGGGGGTCCATGGACCCCAGGCTGGGATCCCCCCCTACTCTACAGTTCCATGCACAAACTCTAGAGACTGCTGTGCATGAAAGCCCCAGGAGATCAGCACCTTCTGAGATACTCAAACCACCCCACCTGGCACTAACATTCATTCTATGGTCAAAGTCACTCAGATCACATTTCTTCCCCATTCTGATATTTGGCCTGAACCAGAACAGAACATCTTGACCACATCTGAATGTTTCTTTGCATCGAGTTGCTACCACATGATTGGCTGATTAAATATTTGCATTAATGAATAGCTGTACAGGTGTATCTAATAAAGTGGCCAGTGACATGTTTTTTCAATTGCAAATTAATTTGTGCATTGGACACTAAATACGACTGTATATTTAGGAGGAGAAGATGGCGGTGCGACGGCAGCGCGCGCGGCCTCTCCGGTGATGAATATCTGTTATCTGTCGAGTAGGGGACCGTGCACAATTCTGACTTGATGGCGACGGACATGAGAGCACGGAGGAACACCTGGAAAACTTCTGAAATGCCCGCTTCGCTGCCGCTGCTACTGTGTGGTAACCGGAATCTCCGGAGCAGAAAGGCCCTGAAATCCTCGGCTTTGCGTGTTTCAGCGGCCGGGGCGAGGTCGAAGGCGCTCGGCAGAGGATGGCGCTCGGGAGGCTGTATCGGAGAGGCTGCTCGGAGGCTCGAAGTTTTCGGATGGATGGACTCAGTGTCGGCTGTGGTCGGCTGCTTCCAAGGTATCGGCAAGTTGACGGTGTCTGGAGGTTTATGGCAGGGAGTTTCTCCCTTTTGTTGCCTGCTATCGGGGACTTGAGAGTCGATCGACTCGGGGACTTTTGAGACTTTTCTTTACCGTGCCCGTGGTTTGTTCTTCATCAAATTATGGTATTGCTTTGCACTGCTGTAACTATATGTTATAATGATGTGGTTCTGTCAGTGTTAGTCTTTGGTTTGTCCTGTTTTCTGTGATATCACTCTGGAGAAACATTGTATCATTTCTTAATGCATGTATGCATTTCTAAAGGACAATAAAAGAGGACTGAGTGTTCTCATAATCTAGTCTAATATTTAAGATTAGTGGAATTAACAGAAGAGTTGGTGCACTAGCAGATCAACAGAACTGGGATAAATTCTGTTTAACTGATCCAGTTTCTGGCTGTTAAAATTTAAATTATTTAAATTCCTACAATATACCTCAGAGTCTCAGCCATAGGAACCGGAGGTGACTACCAAATCCCTTAAGGGTGTTCCATTGTTCATTGATATCATGGCTCAGCTCTGACCAACCACATTTCCTTACCTGTGTTCAGTTCTCCTTAATGGCTTCAGCCAACAGATGTCCATTAGCCTTAGATATGAAACTGAGAATTGACCCCCAACAAATATGATGGAAGAGAGGGCCACGGTTATAGAGGTTATTGAGTCGTAGAACACTACAATGCAGAAAGAGAACCTACAGCCCACCTAATTCATGCTGAACTATTGATCTGCCTTGTTCTATTGACTTGCACCCAGACCATAGCCCTCCATCTCCCTCCCATCCACGTACCTATCCAATTTTCTCTTAAGCATTGCAATCAAGCCCACGTCCACCACTTCCACTTGACCTCAGCAGAGAGTCAGAGAAAAGTACAGCACAGAAACAGGCCTTTCGGCCCATCTAGTCCATGCCGAACCATTTAGATTGCCTACTCCCATCAACCTGCACCCATGCTCCTCCCATCCATGTACCTATCCAAACATCTCTTAAATGTTGAAATCAAACCACGTCCGCCACTTCCACAGGCAGCTCATTCCATGGTCACACCACCCTCTCTGACTGCAGAAATCCCCCTCAGGTTCCAATAAAATTTTGCCATAATCTCTAGTTCTGGTCTCACCCAACCTCAGTGTAAAAAGCCTGCTAGCATTTATCCTATCAATACCCCCCATAATTTTTCATACTTCTATCAAATAGAGTCATAGTAGTCACAGTCATAGTCATACTTTATTGATCCCGGGGGAAATTGGTTTTCATTACAGTTGCACCATAAATAATTAAATAGTGATAAAACCATAAATAGTTAAATAGTAATATGTAAATTATGCCAGAAACAAGTCCAGGACCAGCCTATTGGCTCAGGGTGTCTGACCTTCCAAGGGAGGAGTTGTAAAGTTTGATGGCCAAAGGCAGGAATGACTTCCTATGACGCTCTGTGTTGCATCTCGGTGGAATGAGTCTCTGGCTGAATGTACTCCTGTGCCCAACCAGTACATTATGTAGTGGATGGGAGACATTGACCAAGATGGCATGCAACTTGGACAGCATCCTCTTTTCAGACACCACCGTCAGAGAGTCCAGTTCCATCCCCACAACATCACTGGCCTTACAAATGAGTTTGTTGATTCTGTTGGTGTCTGCTACCCTCAGCCTGCTGCCCCAGCACACAACAGCAAACATGATAGCACTGGCCACCACAGACTCGTAGAACATCCTCAGCATCGTCCGGCAGATGTTAAAGGACCTCAGTCTCCTCAGGAAATAGAGACGGCTCTGACCCTTCTTGTAGACAGCCTCAGAAAAGTCATAGTCATAGAAAAGTACAGCCCTTTGGCCTATCTAGTCCAGTCAAACCATTTAAATTGCCTACACGCATCAACCTGCACCAGGACCATTGCCCTCCATACCAATACAGTCCATGTACCTATCCAAACTTCTCTTAAACACTGAAATTGCATGCACCACTTGTGCTGGCATCTCCTTCCACAATCTCACCACACTCTGAGTGAAGAAGTTTCCCCTCATGTTCCCCTTAAATATTTCACCTTACTCAACCCATAACCTCTGGTTGGATCCCCACCCAAACTCAGTGGAAAAAACCTGCTTGCACTTACCCGATCTATACCCCTCATAATTTTATACACCTCTATCAGATCTACCCTCAAACTCCTTTGCTCCAAGGAATAAAATCCTAATCTATTCAACCTTTCCCTATAACTCAGGTCCTCAAACCCTGGCAGCATCCTTGTAACTTTTCTTTGAACTGCTTCAATCTTATTGACACAAACAACAGGAATTCTGCAGATGCTGGAAATTCAAGCAACACACATCAAAGTTGCTGGTGAACGCAGCAAGCCAGGCAGCATCTCTAGGAAGAGGTGCAGTCGACGTTTCAGGCCGAGACCCTTCGTCAGGACTCCAATCTTATTGACATCTTTCTTGTAGGTAGGCGAATCAGAATCAGGTTTAATATCACCAGCACATGTCGTGAAGTTTGTTGTTACAGCAGCAGTACAGTGCAATTAGTGGTAGTCCTTTGTATTCGAAGAAGGCACGCTGTTGTGGCGTTCATCTGTGGACACGGAGGTGGCTCACCAGTTGAGTTTGGACTGAGATGAATCGCACAACAGAAACCTGTGTGTGATGGAGTTTGAAGTGGAACAGCCGTTGCACGGGGGCAATCCCGCTCTCTCGGCAGAAGAGACCTTGATCCAGTGGCACGGACAACCGTTACGGCTGGAGACCTCTCCTGCTGCGGTGGATGACCAGGACGTCTAAGTGTCTTGTCGTGCTCTTAGCGCTCCACAACGCCTGTTGGGCCTGCCTTCTTGACCATTGGACCATTAATCAGTCTCCTCCACTCAATCTGCCAGGGCCAGACTTCACACGCTGGGGACAGGCAGATCCCCTACCTCACCGAGGGTCAAAGACCCGTTGGCTACCCTCACCTGGTTTGGCCTGTCTGCCGAGACGGTTTACCGGGGGTGTGGCCGCTTTGCGTGTTACAGCTACTTGGAGCCACAGGTGAGAGCTGAGCGCCAGGTGGGGACCAAAGGTGGACGAGCTGCCCTGAAAAAGAGCACGGCAGGTTCTCCCGCCCCCCCACCAGAAGTGCTACCCCTCCCTAGACACCCCATACACAGTGCAATACATAATGATTTTTAAAAACTCATGAAGGTGACCAGGACTACATACGATACTCCAAATCAGGCCTCAGCACTGTCTTATCAAACTTCAATATAACATCCCAACTCCTGTATCAATACCTTGATTTCAGAATGCCAATGTGCCAAAAGCTTTCTTTACAACCAGTAGCCTTTAAGTTAATTTCCCTCCTGCCTGTGAGATCTGAGTTACAAAGCAATGTTTAGTTCCATCTCCCAGGTGATCATATCAACATCAAATTAATCCATCTCTCTCACTTTTACTTCAAGATTTTGCATGTGTGATGCTGTAGGAACTGGGTCAACATGGTAGCACAGTGGTTAGCAGGATGTTTTACAGTATAGATGACCCAGGTTCAATTCCCATCACTGCTTGTAAGTAACTCCTCCTGTAATGAGTTGGTATGTTCTCCCCGTGACTGTGTAGGTTTCCTCCGGGTGCTCCAGTTTCCTCCCACGGTCCAAAGACACACCGGTTGGTAAGCTAATTTGTCACTGTAAATTCTCCTGTGATTAGGCTAGGATTAAATCAGGGGTTTGTTGGGTGGGTATGGCTCGAAATGCCAGAAGGGCCTGTTACACACTCTAACTCAATAAAAGAAAATAAAATTCTCATGTCGTCTGTTAGTTTTCGAAATCTTATATCAATTCTTTCAAATAATTTGTTGCTCCATCATTTTCCCGGGAAGAATAAGCTGGAAGTTCTGGACTTGGATGAAAACCAACATTTGGTTTTGCTTTGTGCGATTTCTTGCAATGACATCACACCACGTCTCCAGAATCAGGTTTGTTATTATCACTTTCATAAGTCATGGAAGTTATTGTTTTTGTGGCAGCAGTACAGCACAGGATATAAAAGTTAATACAAGGTATAGTAATAAGTAAATCATACAAAAGGTGAGTAATGAGGTAATGCCATTATAAATGTGCTGACTACACAACTATTGTTGGCAGAGTTTCATGTGATGGCAAGAGGGCATAAAGGAGCGAGATATATCAGCTTGTTGAGTGGTGTCACAGCGGCAACCTTGCACTCAACGTCAGTAAGACCAAAGAATTGATTGTGGACTTTAGAAAGGAATAGATGAGGGAACACACGCCTGTCCTCATAGAGAGATTGGAAGTGGAAAGAGTGAGCAACTTCAAATTCCTGGGTGTCAATATCTCTGAGGATCCAACCTGGACCCAACATATTGAAGCAGCTACAATGAAGGCATGCCCAGTGGCTAGATTTCATTAGGAGTTTGAGAAGATTTGGTATGTCACCAAAGAGACTCACACATTTCTACAGACGTACCTTGGAGAGCATTTTAACTGGTTAAATCACCTTCTCATGCCGCAGAGGTGGGGTTGAGGGGCTACTGCACAGGATTGAAATAAGCTGCAGAGAGTTGTAAATTTAGTCAGCTCCATCATGGGCACTAGTCTCCATAGTATCCAGGATATTTTCAAGGAGTGATGCCTCAAAAAGGTGGCATCCATCATTCAGGACCCTCACCACCCAGGACATGCCCTCTCCTCATCAGGAAGGAGGTACAGGAGCTTGAAGGCACACACTCAACAACTGAGGAACAGCTTCTTCCTCTCTACCATCTGATTTCTGAATGAACATTGAACCCATGAATAGTACCTCACTACTTATTTTAAATTTTTGCACTACTTGCTTAATTGTGTTGGGCACGTGGCCAAGTGGTTAAGGCGTTTGTCTAGTTATCTCAAGGTCGCTAGTTTGAGCCTCAGCCATAGCAGCGTGTTTGTGCCCTTGAGCAAGGCACTTAACCACACATTGCTCTAGTGTCTGTGCGAGGAGTGGCGCCCCACACAGACTTCCAATCTGCGCCTTGTAAGGCATGAAAATGCACGACGCAGGCCTCTCATGCCTTCCCTTCCCCCCCTCACCCCCACTTAATTTAAATATATATATATATATATATATTTACTGTATTATGTATTGCATTGTACTGCTGCCGCGAAGACAACAAATTTCATGAAATACACCGATGATATTCATTCTGATTCACGGAAGGCTCGGTTCTATTCAATGAATTGGACCATCCTGGTGACCATCAATGAATTGATTGTGTGGATAGTCAGAGTCTTTTTCCCAGGGCTGAAATGGTTGCCACAGGAGGACACAGGTTTAAGGTGCTGGGGAGTAGGTACAGGGGAGATGTCAGGGGTAAATTTTTTACTCAGAGAGTGGTGAGTGCGTGGCAACAGTGGTGGAGGCGGATACGATAGGGTCTTTTGAGAGACTTTTGGATAGGTACATGCTTAGAAAAATAGAGGGCTATGAGTAAGTCTAGTAATTTCTAAGGTAGGAACATGTTCGGCACAACTTTGAGGGCCGAAGGGCCTGTGTTGTGCTGCAAGTTTTCTATGTTTCTATGTTTCTATCCTGTTTCTTGTTACCGCAGCTCGATGTGTTTGAGCTGGTATGAACTAAGCTAAAGTAAAATTACAACTCAGCCCAAACCTAACTTGACCACAGCCAAGGGGAACCCAATGCAGATCCAAGGACGATTATCCAGACTCACTTCGATCCAACCTGTCCTGACCATTGCTGTGGAGATGACAATCGCAAACGTGCTGGTAATATTGAGTAGATCATCCTGATTCGAATGATTTACAGGCCGGATGCTTTATCTGATTATTCACCAGAACCACCCACAGAAAAGGTCTCCAGTCCATTTTGCAGTTGGGTTGATTATCAGGGAGATGGTGTTCAGGTCAGTACAGGAGTTACAGAGACAGTGGCGACCCTGGTAAGAAAATATTGGAGCGTCACGGTGGAGTAGTGGTTAGCTCAATGCTTTAGAGTACCAGTGACCCGGGTTCAATTCCAGCCACTGCCTGTAAGGAGTTTGTACGTTCTCCCAGTGATAGAACCATAGAACCATAGAACATTACAGCACAGAAACAGGCCTTTTGGCCCTTCTTGGCTGTGCCGAAACATTTTTCTGTCGTGTCCCACTGACCTGCACCTGGACCATATTCCTCCATACACCCCTCATCCATGTACCTGTCCAAGTTTTTCCTAAATGTTAAAAATGAGCCCGCATTTATCACATCATTTGGTAGCTCATTCCACACTCCCACCACTCTCTGTGTGAAGAAGCCCCACCCCAATGTTTCCTTTAAACTTTTCCCCCTTCACCCTCTTAACCCGTGTCCTCAGGTTTTTTTCTCCCCTTGTCTCAGTGGAGGAAGCCTGCTTGCATTCACTCTGTCTATACCCATCATAATATTCCTCTGGGTGCTCCGGTTTTTTTCCCGTAGTCCAGAGACCTCCTGGTCAGTAGGTTAATTGGTTATTGTATATTGCCCTGTGAACACGCTAGGATTAAATTGAGGGATTGCTGGGCAGCGCAGCACGAAGGGCTGGAAGCGCCTACTGAGAGAGGTAGAGAGGGCGAGAGAGAGGGAGTGAGGGAGAGAGCAAGAGAGAGAGTGAAGAGTGAGTGAGAGAGAAGTTAAAGGTGAAGGAAATGGGAGAGGGTGGTGGGTACCTCAAACAGAAAATACCGGAGAGCCTCCGATGGTTCTGAAGGTCAGTTGAAATGACAGAATCATTCTGGGTGGCATGGGTGACCTTTCTGAGCTCAGATTTTTTTTGTTGGATATAATGTTCATTTAATAATTTATAACTATTTCTAAAGCATAAATATGAAAACCTTGATGACTGACTGAATGTAAATAGGGCTGTAACTAATAGTAACAATAATTTACAGTGGCATACAGTTCCAATCTGCATGCAAATGATTCATTACCTTGTACTTTATTCAGTGTGAAAATACCAGCTCAGGAAAAAATAGTGTAATAGCTATTTGGTTGCAATGGCAAAGAACTATTCTGATATCCATCAAATAATGAAACAGTTCAGAGCCATAACAACAGGCCCTGTGTAATCCATCCTAATGTGGACATTTTTCCACTTGCTAAACCGTGTTCAAGAATGATCTGCATACAATAATCTCCAAAAGCTAATGATGGAAAATTCAATCTCAGATTTAAAATTAGCAGTTGACCCGGCATCGATTGACGCTCACTAATGTGAGCTCCAACTTCGTACCACCATCTGTGAGTACTCGCATTCCCTAAACTGCAAGTACTGGCTTCAAGGATTAGACCCCAGAATTCTCCACGGCCGACAAAAGTATCTTCAAACCATTTCCTGATCTCATTGTAAATGACTGAAGTTTTTATTCTGCTGTCTTCTCCCTTCCTTTTCAGTCCTGAAGAGGGGTCTCAGCCTGAAACGCCAACTGTTTATTCATTTTCATAGATGCTGACTGGCCTGCTGAGTTCTTCCAGCATTTTGTTGGCGTTGCTTTGAATACTGAAAGGCCTGGATTGACACCTGATCTGCTGAGTTCCTCCAGCATTTTCTCTGTGTTGCTCTGGACAGAACTTAGAGAGGATTTTCCATAAGTGGGAAAGTTCAAGATCCAAGGGCACAGCCTCAGAATAAAGGAACCTCCCTCTAAAACCGAGATGAGGAGGAATTTCTTCAGCTCGGGGGTGGTGAATCTGAGAAACCCATTGTCATAGAGAGCTGTGGAGGCCAAATTATTGGGTGTATCTTTTCAGAGATACTACACAGCAACAGCAACTTTTTGCCCAACGAGCCTGCACTGCGAAATTACACCTATGTGACCAATTAACCCACTGACCTGTCTGTCTTTGGAATGTGGGGGCAAGCCAGAGCACCTGGAGGAAACTCAGGCACGGGGAGAACGTACAAACTCCTTACAGACAGTGGTGAGAATTTAACCCGGAGTGCTGGTGCTGTAATAGTGTTAAGGTAACAGGCTACTCTACTGTGCTGCCCCAGTATCTAAGGAGAGATTGATAGGTTCTTCATTGGTAAGGGGAGAGAGCTAAGGATTACAAGGAGAAGGCAGAAGAATGGGGTTGAAAAACATTAGCCATGACTAAATTGCAGAGCGAACTCAGTGTGCTGAATGGCTTAATTCTGCTGCTCCAATTTATAGTCTGAGATTCTAATCTGCTGCATCAACTCCCCTTACTGCTGTGATCTGCTGTTGTAACAATGATGGTGAAATTGGGCTCCATTGTAATCGCCTGTGTGGCTCCAAAGGGGTCGATTTGTGCTCAGCTTTGCAAGTGGATCACAGACAGCACTTTTCAGTTTGACTCGCGCTCCTTCCCTTCTTGAGCCGCTGAATGGACCATACCAGGTTTGTTCAGTAGACAGCTGGTGACATCCGCACATGGACAGTAACAAAATGCTAACAGCCATGGCACACTCGATACAGTACAACTTCCAGCTGAGGTGTATGGCGCTCATTGGCATACAGACACATGGTGTGAAAATTAGCTCTCAAAACATACAACATAGAACAGTACAGGCCAGTGCAGGCCCTTCGGCCCACAATGTTGTGCTGACCTTTTAAACTACTTCACAAAAAAATCAAATCCTTCCTTCCCACATAGTCCTCTAATTCCCTTTCAAGATCCAATTGAAGAGTTTCTAAAATATTCCTAATGTGTCTGCCTCTACCACCCCTTTGGTAGCATGCTCTACGCATCCACCATTCTCTGTATAAAAAACCTACCTCTGACACCCCCCCATCCTGTCTTCTAATCACCTCAAACACCAAACTTCCTGATGGTCAAATGTTTTAATTCCAGCTCCCATTGCCGTTCTGACATGTCAGTCCATGGTCTCCTCTTGTGCCAAGATGAGGCCATCTTCAGGAAGGAGGAGGAACACCTTAGACTCCAACGATGGCATGAATATCGATTTCTCCTTCCGGTAAAAAAAATCCTCCCCTCCTCCTTTCTATTCTCCTCTCTGACCTTTTACCTCTTCTCACCTGCCTAATACTTCCTTCTGGGTCCACTCCTCCTTCCCTTTCTCCTATTGTCTACTCTTCTCTCCTATCAGATTCCTTCTACTTCAACCCTTGACATTTACCACCCACCTGGATTCACCTATCACCTTCTAGCTAGCCTCCTTCCACCTTTTTTTATTCTGGCATCTCCCCCCTTCCTTCTCAGTCCTGAGGGAGAGTCTCGGCCTGAAACGTCGACCATTTATTTTCTTCCTTTTATGCTGCCTGAACGGCTGAGTTCCTCCAGCATTTTGCGTTGTGTTGCTTTGGATCTCCAGCATCTGTAGACTTTCTTGCGTTTAAAATTAGCCTACTTGTATTAGCATTTTCGGCCTTGGGAAGACAGTTCAACTCACCAGTACCTCTGGCCATCTTGTACACCTCTATCAAGTCATACCTCATTCTCCTTTTCTCTAGAAGAAATGCCCTACCTCACTCAATCTATCTTCATAAGACATGTTCTCTAATCCAAGCAGCATCCTGGTAAATCCCCTGTGTACCCTCTTTGAAGCTTCCACTCGTTTTCCTTCACTTCAAAGAGAAGAACCTTAGCTCACTCAATCTATTCTCATAAAACATGTTCGCTAATCCAGGCAGCAGCATCGTTATGTGCCATGCAGTATGACATGGGTGATCATGGTCTCCCATCTGTCTCCCGAGCTCATTGCTTGTAGGGAAAGCCCCTTTCACACCTATCCAGGACCATGACTGTTCTTGGCAAATTTTTCTCCATAACTGGTTGCCCATTCCCTTCGTCTGGGCAGTTCCTTTACAAGACAGGTGACCCCAGCCATTATCAATACTCTTCAGAGATTGTCTGCCTGGCGTCAGTGGTGTCATAACCAGGACTTGAGATGTGCACCGGCTGCTCATACGACCATCCACCACCTGCTCCCGTGGCTTGGTGTGACCCTGATTGAGGGGCTAAGAAGGTGCTGCACCTTGCCCAGGGGTGACCTGCAGTCTAACGGAGGGAAGGAGGGGAAGGAGCACCCTGCTCCTCCATTGGTGGAGATGTATCTCCACCCCACCACCCATTCTCTGTAATTCAGGCAGCATTCTGGCAAATCCCCTCTGCACCCTCTCTAAAGCTTCACATCATTCTTATAATGGGGGCAACCAGAACTGGAGGCCTCATATTTGGATTGTTTCATATTTGTGTCGTGGCTGATCATTGGGCGACTCACACCTTATCCGCACCAAAGCAATTGCACTGTTGGCGGCGGTTGATGCCTATTCACCCTAGGCAACGGGGGGGGGGGGGGGGGCGTCAGTGGGGCAAAGACCCTTACACACAGAACATTACAAGATGAGGATAAACATAAATTAATATTATATTTATTTATTATTGAGGTACAGCATAGAATAAGCCCTCCAAGCCACACCACACAGCCATCCCCTAATTTATTCCAATTTGGATTAATCACAGGACAATTTACAATGCCAATTAACATAACAAACCGGCATGAACATCGACTTCTCTAACTTCCGCTAATGCCCCACCTCCCCCTTGTACCCCATCCGTTATTTATTTTTATACACACATTCTTCCTCTCACTCTCCTTTTTCTCCCTCTGTCCCTCTGACTATACTCCTTGCCCATCCTCTGGTTCCTTCCCCCCTTTGTCTTTCTCCCTGGGCCTCCTGTCCCATGATCCTCTCATATCCCCTTTGCCTATCACCTGTCCAGCTCTTGGCTCCATCCCTCCTCCTCCTTTCTTCTCCTATCATTTTGGATCTCCCCCTCCCCCTCCCACTTTCAAATCTCTTACTATCTCTTCTTTCAGTTAGTGCTGACGAAGGGTCTCGGCCTGAAACGTCGACTGTACCTCTTCCTAGAGACGTTGCCTGGCCTGCTGCGTGCACCAGCAACTTTGATGTGTGTTGCTTGAATTTCCAGCATCTGCAGATTTCCTGTTGTTTGCATAACAAACCGGTATGTCTTTAGACTGCGAAAGGAAACCAGAACACCCAGACGCAGTCCCGGGGAGAACTCCTTACAGGCAGCAGCGAGAATCAAACCCAGGTCGTCTGTACCGTAAAGCGTTGTGCTAACCGCTACGCTACCGTGCCCCCCACGGTACTGTGTGTGCGAAATAAACAACAGAAATAAACAGCAACACTAGTGCAGCACTGAGGGAGAGAAACACAGCAGTATAGTCTGAGGTACTGTCAGTGTTTCTCAGATCAGTGAGAAGAAGCCCTTGTTGAACCTTGAGGGTGGGTCCTTACGCTCCCGTACCTCCAGCCTGATGGCAGCATCAAGGAGAGGGCATGGGCCCGAATGCTTATAAATAAATGCGTAATCACGCACAGCAAACCTGGTGCTTAACAGTGGAATGGCTCCTCCACCATCATTCCCACAATGTAATACCATCCACAGCTGAGAACAATAGGCGCAAACCACTAAAGTTCAAGTTTATTGCCACCTGACTGTATGTGTGTGTGTGTGTGTGTGTATATATGTAAGGGGTTTCTTCTCTTATGTTACTGCGAAGGCTAACAAAATGGCTTCTTTGTTATGTTATAATTAAAATGGCTTTTCTGTAATACTAACTGCTGAGAAAGTTCTCTCTCTAGCGGCTTGTTTGGGTTATAAAGAGAATTGTATTCATTTGCTAACCAATTGGGATAGATGCTATTCTTTCTTGTGTGTCTGTAAGCTACTGTTCATGGGCTTTGAGGGAGAAGCCACGATGGGGACAGGGAGAGGAGACGCGGCGCTGTAAGCTGGCCGACGGGACGGACCCCGAGTGGAAGTCCGAGGCCCAGGGTCTTCGGCGAGGAGAGGAGACGAGGACAGACTCGTGTGGAGCGTCTGGTCGACCACCGTGGTTGGTCCCAGGCGATCGGAGGGGATCGAATGGTGGAAAGAAGACTCCATTAATTGAGCTCCAACTGTTGTGCACGAAGTGGTTGCACTTTGATAAGTTTGGCGCCTTTTATTTTCCTTTTATATTTTATCTCTATTAATTACATAGTTCCAGTAAGATCTATAAAGTGTAATCACTTAATCACATATGGTGTATTGTCTGTTATTTGGCGGGGTGGAGTACATCACACAGCATCCACACAAACGTGATTACCCTGTCTGGCGGGGCCGAAGGCTGCTCCCCCTAGACAACAGCGAGTTGAACGAGCCTGAGGCTTACCAGGGGGCTGCATATATATATACACAACCAAACAAAACAATGTTCCTCTGGACCACAGTGCACTCAGAAAATGTATAACAAAATCAGCACATAAAGCAAAATATGGATACAGTCCAATCCATCACGATTAAAGTCCTCGCTGCCCTTGAGCACATCAACATGAAACGCGGTCGCAGGAAAGTAACGTCCATCATCGGAGACCCCCACCGCCCAGGACATGCTCCCTTCTCGCTGCTGCCATCAGGAAGAAGGTTCAGGAGCCTTAGGACTCACATCACAAGGTTCAGGAATAGTTATTACCCCTCAACCATTGGGCTCCTGAGCCAAAGAGGATAACTTCACTCAGCTTCACCCACCCCATCATATTGAAATGTTCCCACAATCTGTGGACTCACTATCATGGACTCTTCATCTCATGTCCACATTATTTATTTCTCATTGATTTATTTATTATTATTTATTGGCTTTAGTATTTGCAGTTTGTTGTCTGCTGTACTCTGGTTGATCGTCCAAGTTGGGCGGTCTTTCATTGATTCTATTATGGTTATTATTCTACGGATTTATTGAGTATACCCACAGGAAAATTAATCTCAGTGTTGTATATGGTGACATGCATGTACTTTGATAATAAATTTACTTTGAACTTTGAACTCTAAATAAGTTAATAAAATACAATTCAAAATGCAGGCTGCACGGGTAAACAGTAAACAGAGCAGTATAAAAATCATCCATTGGTGAATGCAAATGGACATAAATTTCTATCGCATAGCTCTATCTATCATATTGATGTACATTTTTATACAGAGATGAAGGCAAGATTTACCCTTGTCCCGTTATGTCAATGGGTGAGGATAGCAGTATGACAAATGAAGGAGACACAGATGAGGCCCGCATTGATAGCGGCGAAGGGCTGAACACTCAATTCCCGCTGCTGCCCGTCAGAAGTTTGTACGTTCTCCTCGTCACAAGGTGTGTTTCTTCCCACGTTCCGAAGACCAATCGATTGGTAGGTTAATTGGGCATTGTATAGGGAATGAAGGGGTTAACATACGAGGAATGTTTGGCAGCTTTGGGCCTGTACTCACTGGAATTTAGAAGAATCTATGACTCTCACACATTATCAACCAAACGTTGAAAGGGGGACTGTAATGGTAGCGGATCAGACTCAGAAACAAGGCAAAAGATTTTTTTATTTGCTAAATTATTTATTTGGAGATACAGCACAGTATCAGGCCTTGGCAGTAACTCTTACATTTCAGCCTTGAATGCTTGTCACCCATGGAACTCCTCGACAAAGTTAATGATCAACCTGTCAGAGTGGTTGTTAAGGGTTTGCATCGACAACCCAACACACTAGGAACTGACAAAACGTCCCCTCATTAAATCTGGTTTCTTCCAGAAGGTAAGATTTCTTTTCCCATTCTGACATGTCACTCCATGGCTACGATGAAGGCAACACTCAGGTTGGAGGAGGAACGTTTTATAATCTGTCTGGGTAGCACAGGACCGCAGTAAGCCGCAGAGAGTTGTAAACTTAGTCAGCTCTGCCATGGGCACCGGCCTCTGTAGTATCCAGGACATCTTCAAGGGGCGGTGTCTCAGAAAGGCAGCTTCCATCATTAAAGACCCCCTGTCACCCAGGACATGCCCTTTTCTCATTGCTACCATCAGGGAGGTGGTACAGAAGCCTAAAGGTACACACTCGGCGATTCAGGAACAACTTCTTCCCCTCTGCCATCCGATTTCTGAATGGACATTGACCCCATGAACACTACCTCACTACTTTTTAATTTCTATTTTAGCACTATTTATTTTAATTTAACAGACATGTGTACTTCCTGTTCTTCAGTTTTTACCCATGTTTATCATGCATTTCATTGTACTGCTGCTGTAAAGTTAACAAATTTCACGACACCTGCTGATGATGTTAGATTTTGAATCTGATGGCATGAACATTTATTTTTTAAGCTTCCAGTAATTTCATCCCCCACTCCCCATTCTCCTTCACCATCCCTGTCACACCTTCTCTTATTACCTGTCCACCACCTCTCTCTGGTGCTCCTCCCTTTCTTCTATGGTCTTCTGTCCTCTCCTATCAGATTCCCCCTTCTTCAGCCCTTTATCTCTTTCACCAATTCACTTCCTTGATCTTTACTTCACCCATCCCCTTCTCCCGATTTCAACTTTCACCTGCCACCTTCTACTTCTTCTTCTCCTCCCCCCACCTTCTCACTCTGGCCTCACCCTTCCTGATGAAGGGTCTCAGCCTGAACGTCGACTGTTCATTCCCATCCGTAGATGCTGCCTGACCTGCTGAGCTCCTCCAGCACATTGTGTGTCTTGCTCTAGGTCTCCAGCATCTGCAGTACCCCTTGTGTCTACGGATTTCCTCTTTTCGTTTCTCAGCCTGTGTGCTTCTGAACAATTGGAACTTACTACACATCCCAACACGGTCTCGAGGAGGAGATAGTCATCTACTTTCTTGTACCATTGCAGTCCTTTTCTCTATCAATTTAAACAAGGAGATCCTCTATTCATCACAAGACACAGGAGTAGAATGAGGCCATTCAGCCCATCTAATTTTCACCAACTTGGCTGATTTATTATTCCTCTCAACCCCATTCTTTTGCCTTCTCCCTATAACCGTGGACACCCTTTTAAGTCAAGAACCTATCAACGTTTAAGAGAAGTTTGGATAGGTACATGAAGTGGTTCAGCACAGACTAAACAGCCTGCTTCTGTGCTATACTTTCCAAAGACTATGCTTTAAACATACCAAACTATTTTTATGTATTTATTGAGATGCAGCACAGAGTAGGCTCCTCCAGCCTTCGCAGGGCCCAGCAATCCCTTGATTTAATCTCAGCCTAATCACAGGACAATTTACAATGGCCAATTAACCTACCAACTGGTGCGTCTTTAGACTGTGTACTAATTCCTCACAGTCATCAGTGGAAATTGAGCCCAAGTTGCAGGTACCGTGAAGCATGGAAACATAGAAACATAGAAACATAGAAGGTAGGTGCAGGAGTAGGCCATTCAGCCCTTCGAGCCTGCACCGCCATTCAGTATGATCATGGCTGATCATCCAACTCAGAACCCTGTACCAGCCTTCCCCCCATACCCCCTGATCCCTTTAGCCACAGGGGGAATATCTAACTCCTTCTTAAATATAGCCAATGAACTAGCCTCAACTGTTTCTTGTGGCAGAGAATTCCATAGACTCACCACTCTCTGTGTGAAGAAGTTTTTCCTCATCTCGGTCCTAAAAGGCTTCCCCTTTATCCTAAAACTGTGACCCCTCGTTCTGGATTTATCCTCAGACTGTGACCCCTCGTTCTGCTAACCACTACACTACTGAAATGCCTGCACTTCCCTCTACTGCAATGAGTTCCACAGATCCCCCATCCTCTAGCCGAAGAAGTGCCTCCTCACCTCCGTTCTAAAGGGATGTCCTCCTATTCTGAGGCTGTGTCTTCCGGTCCAAGACTCCTCCACTATTGGAAATACCCTCTGGACATTGATTCTATCTGTGACTTTCAATGTTTGACCGGTTACAATGAGATTCACACCCTGCCCCCTCCACATTCTTCTAAACTCCAGCAAGTGCAAGCCTCAGGCCGTCAAAAGTTCCGCCTACATTAACCCTTTCTTTCTTGTGAACCTCCTCCGCACCTTCTCCAGTGCCAAAGTGTGTAATCGAGTGTAGCATCTTGGAGGAAGTGATGGAAAGGTGGGGAGAATTTTAAAACTTAGATTAACTTCGGATTAGTGTAAACGAGTGCTTGATGGTCAGCATCACCTCAGTGGGCCGAAGGGCCTGTTTTGCTGCTGCAGCCTTCTGAGAAACTCTGCCACAGATGGTCCCAAGCCTGGCTCTGAAAAGAGGAGGGATGGCCTTGGGACTAGCTGCATCATCCCATAAAAACCCAGAGCCATAAAAATGGCAAGTGAAGTTCCCAAGACCTCATCCCTGGGAGAGGAAGGTGAACTACACCTGAGGTCAACTTGAAAGACTTGTCTATGATAGAAGATTCTGGTGAGCTACTGCTGGTGGCCTACACCTCGGTGAGGGTCATGAGATTAACCAAGTAAGTAAGCATTTCTTCTGAGACTCCATGAAAGCAAATTTGATTGCACCTCAAAGAAGAGAAAATCTGCAGGTGCTGGAAATCTGATGAAAGATCTCAGCCCAAAATGTTGACTGTTTTCTCTTTTCCATAGATGTTGTCTGGCCTGCTGATTTCCCCCAGCGTTTAGTTCATTCAACCTCCATGGTCTCCTTTTGTGCCAAGATGAGGCCACCCTCAGGGTGGAGGAGTAACACCTTATATAACGCTGGTGAGACCTCACTTGGAATACTTTGGGCAGTTTTGGTTTCCTTATCTAAGAAAGGATGTGCTGACGTTGGAGAGGGTACAGAAAAGATTCACCAGAATAATTCCGGGAATGAGAGGGTTAACATATGAGGAACGTTTGCCCGCTCTTGGACTGTATTCCTTGGAGTTTAGAAAAATGAGGGGGGACCTCATAGAAACATTTTGAATGTTGAAAGGCATGGACAGAGTGGATGTGGCAAAGTTGTTTCCCATCATGGGGGAGTCTAGTACGAGAGGGCATGACTTAAGGATTGAAGGGCGCCCATTCAGAGCAGAGATGCGAAGAAATTTTTTTAGTCAGAGGGTGGTGAATCTATGGAATTTGTTGCCACGGGCGGCAGTGGAGGCCAAGTGATTGGGTGTAGTTAAGGCAGAGATCGATAGGTATCTGAGTAGCCAGGGCATCAAAGGTTATGGTGAGAAGACGGGGGAGAGGGGCTAAATGGGAGAATGGATCAGCTCATGATAAAATGGCGGAGCAGACTCGATGGGCCGAATAGCCGACTTCCGCTCCTTTGTCTTATGGTCTTATGGTCTTATATTGTGTCCAAGTATCCTCCAACCTGATATAATGAATATCGATTTCTCTTTCCAGTCAGCAAATTTCCCCTGCCGCCTTTCCTCTATTCCCTGCTCACACCTTTTACCTCTTCTCACCTGCCTATCACTTCTCCTTCCAGGACCCTCCAGCATTTTGTGTGTGTGGCTTGCGTTTTCAGCATCTGTGGATTTTCTAATCTTTGTGCTACTACCAGTCCCGATGAAAGGTCTCGGCCCGAAACATTGACCAGTCCTGATGAAGGGTCTCAGCCCGAAGCGTCAACTGTTTGCTCCTTTCATAGATGGTGCCAGACCTGCTGAGTTCCTCCGGCATTTTGTGTTTGTTACTTTGGATTTCCAGCATCTGCAGATTTTCTCATCTTTGTAACTGCCTACATTATCTACACTTCTCAATTTTATAAAGTTCTTTCAGTTCTTCCCCCAGCCTCCAGTCTTTCACTTCCTCTGGAGCATAGGGCAGACATAGCTCACATGAGGGGCATAATTTTAAGCTGATTGAAGGGAAGTATAGGGGTGATGTCAGACGTAGGTGTTTTTAAAAAAAACAGAGTAGCAAGGTCCTGGAAAGCATTGCCAAAGGTTCTGGTAGATGCAGATGCATCAGGGACATTTGAGGGACTTTTAGAAAGAAAAATGGAGGGCTATGTGAAGGGTTAGATTGATCTTGGAGTAGGTTAAAAGCATCAGAAAGGACAGGAAGGGACGCAAAAGAGGTGGGACATGGCACTGTTTATCAGAGATAGTGACACAGCTGCAGAAAAGGTGGACGTCATGGAGGGATTGTCTACAGAGTTTCTGTGGGTGGAGGTTAGGAACAGGAAGGGGTCAATAACTCTACTGGGTATTTTTATAGGCTGCCTAATAGTAACAGGGATATCAAGGAGCAGATAGGGAAACAAATCCTGGAAAGGCGTAACAATAACAGAGTTGTCGTGATGGGAGATTTTAATTTCCCAAATATCGATCGGCATCTCCCTAGAGCAAAGGGTTTAGATGGGATGGAGTTTGTTAGGTGTGTTCAGGAAGGTTTCTTGACACAATATGTAGATAAGCCTTCAAGAGGAGAGACTGTACTTGATCTGGTATTGGGAAATGAACCTGGTCAGGTGTCAGGTCTCTCAGTGGGAGAGCATTTGGAGATAGTGATCATAATACTATCTCCTTTACAATAACATTGGAGAGAGGTATGAACAGACAAGTTAGAAAAACGTTTAATTGGAGTAAGGGGAATTATGAGGTTATCAGGCAGGAACTTGGAAGCTTAAATTGGGAACAGATGTTCTCAGGGAAAGGTACGGAAGAAATGTGGCAAATGTTCAGGGGATATTTGTGTGGAGTTCAACATGGCTACATTCCAGTGAGACAGGGAAGTTATGGTAGCGTACGGGAACTGTGGTATCCAAAGGCTGCAGTAAATCTAGTCAAGAAGAAAAGAAAACTTACGAAAGGTTCAGAGAGCAAGGTAATGTTAGAGATCTAGAAGATTATAAGGCGAACAGGAAGGAGTTTAAGAAGAAAATTAGGAGAGCCAGAAGGGGCCATGAGAAGGCCTTGGCGGGCAGGATTAAAGAAAACCCCAAGGCATTCTACAATTATGTGAAGAGAAAGTGTATAAGTCGTGAAAGAATAAGATTTATCAAGTGTGACAGTGGGAAAGTGTGTATGGAACCAGAGGAAATAGCAGAGGTACTTAATGAATACTTCACTTCAGTATTTACTATGGAAAAGGATCTTGGTGATTGTAATGATGATTTGTAGCGGACTGAAAAGCTTGTGCATGTAGATATTAAGAAAGAGGATGTGCTGGAGCTTTTGGAAAGCATCAAGTTGGATAAGTCGCCAGGACTGGATGAGATAGAACATAGAACATAGAATAGTACAGCACAGTACAGGCCCTTCAGCCCACAATGTTGTGCCGACCCTCAAACCCTGCCTCCCATATAAGCCCCCACCTTAGATCCTTAGATTCCTCCATATACCTGTCTAGTAGTCTCTTAAACTTCACTAGTGTATCTGCCTCCACCACTGACTCAGGCAGTGCATTCCACGCACCAACCACTCTCTGAGTAAAAAAACTTCCTCTAATATCCCCCTTGAACTTCCCACCCCTTACCTTAAAGCCATGTCCTCTTGTATTGAGCAGTGGTGCCCTGGGGAAGAGGCACTGGCTATCCACTCGATCTATTCCTCTTATTATCTTGTACACTTCTATCATGTCTCCTCTCATCCTCCTTCTCTCCAAAGAGTAAAACCCTAGCTCCCTTAATCTCTGATCATAATGCATACTTTCTAAACCAGGCAGCATCCTGGTAAATCTCCTCTGTACCCTTTCCAATGCTTCCACATCCTTCCTATAGTGAGGTGATCAGAACTGGACACAATACTCCAAGCGTGGCCTAACCAGAGTTTTATAGAGCTGCATCATTACATCACGACTCTTAAACTCTATCCCTCGACTTATGAAAGCTAACACCCCATAAGCTTTCTTAGCTACCCTATCCACCTGTGAGGCAACTTTCAGGGATCTGTGGACATGTACCCCGAGATCCCTCTGCTCCTCCACACTACCAAGTATCCTGCCATTTTTTTTGTACTCTGCCTTGGAGTTTGTCCTTCCAAAGTGTACCACCTCACACTTCTCCGGGTTGAACTCCATCTGCCACTTCTCAGCCCACTTCTGCATCCTGTCAATGTCTCTCTGCAATCCTCCACAATCCTCTACACTATCTACAACACCACCAACCTTTGTGTCGTCTTCAAACTTGCCAACCCACCCTTCTACCCCCACATCCAGGTCTTTAATAAAAATCACGAAAAGTAGAGGTCCCAGAACAGATCCTTGTGGGACACCACTAGTCATAATCCTCCAATCTGAATGTACTCCCTCCACCACCACCCTCTGCCTTCTGCAGGCAAGCCAATTCTGAATCCACCTGGCCAAACTTCCCTGGATCCCATGCCTTCTAACTTCCTGAATAAGCCTACCGTGTGGAACCTTGTCAAATGCCTTACTAAAATCCATATAGATCACATCCACTGCACTACCCTCATCTATATGCCTGGTTACCTCTTCAAAGAACTCTATCAGGCTTGTTAGACATGATCTGCCCTTCACAAAGCCATGCTGACTGTCCCTGATCAGACCATGATTCTCTAAATGCCTATAGATACTATCTCTAAGAATCTTTTCCAACAGCTTTCCCACCACAGACGTAAGGCTCACTGGTCTATAATTACCCGGACTATCCCTACTACCTTTTTTGAACAAGGGAACAATATTCGCCTCCCTCCATTCCTCCGGTACCATTACCGTGGACAACGAGGACATAAAGATCCTAGCCAGAGGCTCAGCAATCTCTTCTCTCGCCTCGTGGAGCAGCCTGGGGAATATTCTGTCAGGTCCCGGGGACTTATCTGTCCTAATGTATTTTAACAACTCCAACACCTCCTCTCCCTTAATATCAGCATGCTCCAGAACATCAACCTCACTCATATTGTCCTCACCATCATCAAGTTCCCTCTCATTGGTGAATACCGAAGAGAAGTATTCATTGAGGACCTTGCTCACTTCCACAGCCTCCAGGCACATCTTCCCACCTTTATCTCTAATCGGTCCTACCTTCACTCCTGTCATCCTTTTTTTCTTCACATAATTGAAGAATGCCTTGGGGTTTTTCTTTACCCTATTCGCCAAGGCCTTCTCATGCCCCCTTCTTGCTCTTCTCAGCCCCTTCTTGAGCTCTTTTCTTGCTTCCCTATATTCCTCAATAGACCCAGCTGATCCTTGTTTCCTAAACCTCATGTATGCTGCCTTCTTCCTCCTGACTAGATTTTCCACCTCACTTGTCACCCATGGTTCCTTCACCCTACCAATCTTTATCTTCCTCACCGGGACAAATTTATCCCTTACATCCCGCAAGAGATCTCTAAACATCGACCACATGTCCATAGTACATTTCCCTGCAAAAACATCATCCCAATTCACACCCGCAAGTTCTAGCCTTATAGCCTCATAATTTGCCTTTCCCCAATTAAAAATTTTCCTGTCCTCTTTGATTCTATCCTTTTCCATGATAATTATAAAGGCCAGGGAGCGGTGGTCACTGTCCCCCAGATGCTCACCCATTGAGAGATCTGTGACCTGACCCGGTTCATTACCTGGTACTAGATCTAGTATGGCATTCCCCCTGGTCGGCCTGTCCACATACTGTGACAGGGATCCATCCTGGACACACTTAACAAATTCTGCCCCATCTAAACCCTTGGAACTAATCAGGTGCCAATCAATATTAGGGAAGTTAAAGTCACCCATGATAACAATCCTGTTATTTTTGCACCTTTCCAAAATCTGCCTCCCAATCTGCTCCTCTGTATCTCTGCTGCTACCAGGGGGCCTATAGAATACCCCCAGTAGAGTAACTGCTCCCTTCCTGTTCCTGACTTCCACCCATATTGACTCAAAAGAGGATCCTGCTACATTACCCACCCTTTCTGTAGCTGTAATAGTATCCCTGACCAGTAATGCCACCCCTCCTCCCCTTTTTCCACCCTCCCTATCCCTTTTAAAGCACTGAAATCCAGGAATATTGAGAATCCATTCCTGCCCTGGTGCCAGCCAAGTCTCTGTAATGGTCACTACATCATAATTCCATGTATGTATCCAAGCTCTCAGTTCATCACCTTTGTTCCTGATGCTTCTTGCATTGAGGTACACACATTTCAGCCCTTCTACCTTACTGTCTTTACACCGTTTATTCTGCTTGTCTTTCCTCAAAGCCTCTCTGTATGTTAGATCTGGCTTTACTCCATGCACTTCTTTCACTGCTCTATTGCTCTGGGTCCCATCTCCCTCTTAAATTAGTTTAAACCCTCCCGAACCATGCTAGCAAACCTACCTGCAAGGATATTGCTCCCCCTCGAGTTCAGGTGCAACCCATCCAATCTGTACAGGTCCCACCTTCCCCAGAAGAGATCCCAATGATCTAAAAATCTAAAACCCTGCTCCCTGCACCAACTCCTCAGCCACGCATTCAACTGCCATCTCCTCCAATTCTTGCCATCTCTGTCACGTAGCACTGGCAGCAATCCTGAGAACGTCACCCTTGAGGTCCTGTTCTTCAGCCTTCTGCCTAATTCCCGAAACACACACTTCAGGACCTCATCCCTCTTCCTGCCTATGTCGTTGGTCCCAACATGTATCACGATTTCTGGTTGCTTTCCCTCTCGTACCAGGATGTCGTGCACCCGGTCAGAGACATCCCGGACCCTGGCACCCGGGAGGCAACAAACCATGCGGGTGTCCTTCTCACGTCCACAAAATCTCCTGTCTGCTCCCCTGACTATAGAGTCTCCAATGACAACAGCTCTCCTCTTCTCCGTCCCACGCTTCTGCACCACCCGGTCAGACTCAGTGCCGGAGGCCCTGCCACCATGGCTCACACCTAGTCGGTCGTCCCCGCCAACAGTATCTAGGACGGTAAACTTATTATTCAGGGGAATGGCTACAAGGGTGCTCTGCACTACCTGTCTGCTCATCTTCGCTTTCCCCCCTCTGACTGTCATCCGACAGCCTAGGTGTGACTACCTCCCTGTAGCTCTCATCTATGACTGCCTCATTCTCCCTTATGAGTCGAAGGTCATCCAGATGTACCCCAGGCTACTGTGGGAGGTGAGGGAGGAGATTGCTGAGACTCTGGCGATGATCTTTGCATCATCAATGGGGATGGGGGAGGTTCCGGAGGATTGGAGGGTTGCAGATGTTCTTCCCTTATTCAAGAAAGGGAGTAGAGATAGCCCAAGAAATTATAGACCAGTGAGACTTCAGTGGTTGGTAAGTTGATGGAGAAGATCCTGAGAGGCAGGATTTATGAACATTTGGAGAGGTATAATATGATTAGGAATAGTCAGCAAGGCTTTGTCAAGGGCAGGTCATGCCTTACAAGCCTGATTGAATTTTTTGAGGATGTGATTAAACACATTGATGAAAGAAGAGCAGTAGATGTAGTGTATATGGATGTCAGCAAGGTAATTGATAAGGTACCTCATGCAAGGCTTATTGAGAAAGTAAGAAGGCATGGGATCCAAGGGGACATTGCTTTGTGGATCCAGAACTGTCTTGCCCACAGAAGGCAAAGAATGGTTGTAGATGGGTCATATTCTGCATGGAGGTCGGTGACCAGTGGAGTGCCTTAGGGATCTTTTCTGGGACCCTTACTCTTCGTGATTTTTATAAATGACCTGGATGAGGAAGTGGAGGCATGAGTTAGTAAGTTTGCTGATGACACAGAAGTTGGGGGTATTGGGGATAGTGTGGAGGGCTGTCAGAGGTTACAGAGGTTACATTGATAGGATGCAAAACTGGGCCGAGAAGTGGCAGATGGGGTTCAACCCAGATAAGTGTGAGGTGGTTCATTTTGGTAGGTCAAATATGATGGCAGAATATAGTGTTAATGGTAAAACTCTTGGCAGTGTGGAGGATCAGAGGGATCTTGGGGTCTGAGTCCATAGGACACTCAAAGCAGGTGCGCAGGTTGACTCTGTGATTAAGAAGGCATATGGTGTATTGGCATTCATCAATCATGGAAATGAATTTAGGAACTGAGAGGTAATGTTGCAGCTATATAGGACCCTGGTCAGACCCCACTTGGAGTACTGTGCTCGGTTCTGGTCGCCTCACTACAGGAAGGATGTGGAAACCATAGAAAGGGTGCAGAGGAGATTTACAAGGATGTTGTCTGAATTGGGGAGCATGCCTTATGAAAACAGGTAGAGTAAACTCGGCCTTTTCTCCTTGGAGCGACGGAGGATGAGAGATGTCCTGATAGTGGTGTATGAGATGATGAGAGGCATTGATCATGTGGATAGTCAGAGGCTTTTTCCCAGGGCTGAAATGGCTGCCACAAGAGGACACAGGTTTAAGGTGCTGGGGAGTAGGTACAGAGGAGATGTCAGGGGTAAGTATTTTACACAGAGAGTGGTGAGTGCGTGGAATGGGCTGCTGGCGGTGGTGATGGAGGCGGAAACAATAGGGTCTTTTAAGATACTCCTGATGGCTACATGGAGCTTAGTAAAATAGAGGGCTATGGGTAGCCCTAGGTAATTTCCAAGGTAGGGGCACGTTCGGCACAGCTTTGCGGGCCGAAGGGCTTGTATTGTGCTGTAGGTTTTCTACGTTTCTTTGTTTCTAAAAGATTGGTACAACATAGTTGTCTGAAGGGCCTGTACTGAGCTGTAATGTTCTCTGTTCTGTGTTCTCAAACAACCCAAGTTACTCCAATCTTTCCTTGTAGCTCATACCCTGTAATCCAACCAACATTCCCTACACTTTCCAGAACTTCCATATTTTTTCTGTAATGGAGGGACTGGAAATAACTCGGAAGATATGTAGCTCAGTTGGTTGATGGCTGGGCTGAGTTGTTCTCTGATCTTGGCAATTTACATGCAAACATTTCATTACCATACAAGGAGACATCATCAGTGCATTGTTCATTTGTGGTGTGTCCTTTGAATGCCTGGCCTTTATATACTTATCAATCAGCTGATTGGACGTCATTTTGGAAACTCAGTTATGACGTGAGGAGGAGACCTTATCACTGATTGACTGTGTGGCCAGGTTCGTGCATTGTTGTCTGGAATTTTGCCTGCATTGGCTCATAAGTAAGATTGAGGTCTACATGTCTGTTTACAGAATTGTTTGCGGAAATCAATACTTCTAGGAATTCTCATGTCTGCTGCATGTTTGCTTACGCCATGACTTTCACTGATGCCCAGCTGAATTGGTGCCCCTCTCGATTTTCATGGGTAGAGACTAGGGAGAGTTGACCTGAGATTTCCTCTCCACATATATTTTGCAACTTTTAATGAAAGACAACAAATTTCATGACATATACCATGATACTCAACCAGATTCTGACACTTTTTCCTCTCTATCCCTCCTCAACCCACTCTGCAGCTTAGAACTAATTTGTCGTCTCACTTTCCTAGTTTATGAAATAAAGATATCTAACACTTTTTCTCCTTCCGCAGAGACTGCCTGACCTATTGAGTACTTCCAGCATGTCTTATTTTCACATCTAGATGACAAATCCAATAATCTAACTGCTGCTCCAACTGAGTGAAACAGTTCGTCAGAATGTGTCAGTCAACGGTCACTTGGTGAGATATTGATAACTGTGTTGGCGTCAGCTTTTCATCCACAACCTTGTTCACTCAGCCGGAACGCCTGTCTCTGTGCAGTTTCAGTATGAAATTGTTTGTTTAATCTTTGATCCTGGTCAGCCTTAACCTTAAAAAGTCATGGTTAAAATGGATAGCTTCCAAGGCTTGCCACAAAATAGTTCCCTGAGCATTGTTCGATTCAAGTGGCAGAGAGCTCAATCATTCCCTCCAGACATTGAACTCATTTGGCGTGAAGAGCATAAGTGGTAAAAATTTTTAAAGTTTATTTTATTTTTGTTTAGAGATACGGCACATTAACAGGCTCCTCCAGCTCAACAATCCCGCGCTGCCCAATTACACCCTTGCGACAATTAACCTACTGTTGGAAACCTCTGTCTTTTTTTAACAATACTTTTTATGAATTTGTACTTTTTAAACAAACCCATGTTTTTTCACACTCACAGGTAGAAAGCAGTATAGCAGCTAAACAAACAGTTTATCACCTTTCTCATTTATCATTGGCTAGGTATCAGTGCATTACCCACATGATGTATTTGTTTTAATGATATAGCTTCTTAACAAATTTATCTCTATCTACGGAACTTCTCTTCTCTATAAAAGTAATAGATCTTTCAGAATCGCCATCTTTATTCTTTTGTCCATACACCTCTTAGCATTAATTCCTCTCTTAACTTCATTTCTCAGCTCTTCATTTAGTTTGCTCGGCATTTGTATGTTTGTATAAACTGAAATCAGAGAATTAAGACTGCTCACCACTTTTGGGCCTTGGAAGAACCTTACGGATCAGAAAACAAGCAGAGATCCAACTGTAGTAAGCTGTATGTCTTTGGAATGTGGGAGGGAACGGGAGCACCAGAGGAAACCCACGTGGTCAGAGAGAGAATGTACAAACTCCTTACAGACTGCTGCGGGAATTGAACTCAGGTTGCTGCTGTGTTCTGACAAGTGTTACGCTAGGCATTACACCTCAGTGCCACCCCAAATGTTTTTGTTTTGTTAATAGACCTAATAGCCAGATTCAGCATTTATTATGCTGTTGGGTGGTGAAGCGTTTGCCATGCTGGTGGGTCTGGAGTCACATATAAACCAATGCAGACAAGAACTCTAAAGTTCTTTCTTTAGTCTATGTTTTTTTTAAAACCGTCTGTTAGATTCTTGTCCGCTATTATAAAGACTGCCGTCCACACTGTTGACAACTGCGCTGCTCCAAAGAGTGCTATACGAAGTCATTCTTACCCTTGCCTGTTAGGTTCAATAATGAGTCAACCTATAGCTGGGGAAGTGATGACTCCCTCCTGTTAGACTCTTATGGTAACTTATTTTCACTCTTTCTACTTCTCTTCTAATATTTATATCTGTAAGTTTGTAATGCTACTGTGACACTAATTTCCTCTAGGATCAATAAAGCATCTCTCTATCTAAAAACAAATACTATACTTAGTAGCCACTTTATTAGGTACACCTACACACCTTCTCGTTAATGGAAGTATCTAATCAGCCAATCATGTGGCCACAACTCAATGCATAAAAGCATGCAGACATGGTCAAGAGGTTCAGTTGTTTTTTCAGAATGGGGAAGAAATGTGATCTGAGTGACTTTGATCGTGGAATGATTGTTGGTGCCTAACAGAGTGGCTTGAGTTTCTCGGAAACTGCTGAACTCCTAGGATTTTCATGCACAACAGTCTCTAGAGCAGATGTTCTCAATCTTTTCGGTGCCCTGGACCCCTACCATTAACCGAGGGGTCTGTGAACCCCAGGCTGGGAATACCGTTGCTCTAGAATTTACAGAGAATGGTACAAAAATGAAAAAAAAAAGAGTGAATGGCGGTTCTGTGGGTGAAATCACCTTGTAATGAAAGATGTCAAAAGAGAATGGCCGAACAGTTTAAGCTCGCTGTAAGGCGACAGTAACTCAAATAATGACACGCTACAACAGTGGTGTGCGGAAGAGCATCTCTGAAAACACAACATGTCAAATCTTGACGTGGATGGGCTAAAGCAGCAGATGACCACGGACCTACACTCAGTGGCTATTTTGTTAGATACAAGTTTTTGTTCCTCTCCATGCTTTGTAGTGCATCGGGTGAAAACCTTGCCATTCCTTTAGTATTTGTCTGGGTTTTTTATGAGGCTGAGTTGCTGGGTTAACGCTCAACCCAGCACGGATGGAAAAGTGTGCAAAGGGGCCGGCCGGATTCGAACCCGGGGCCACTTGCCTTGACGTCCGGTGCGGATGCCGCTGCACCATCAGCCAGCTATTAGGAGCAGGAGATACCAAATAACGTGACCACTGACTATACATATGTTTAGTTCTTTGAGTTAACTACCCAACAGGAATTGAACTTGCACCTCTGCATCAAAGGCATAGCATCCCATATGTTTGTCCCATGACTTAGCTATTGTGCTCTCAGACCCATTTATAGTTCAACATCCTGACAGATGTGAGTGGAGGCAGACAGCGGAAAGAAGGGGGAAAAAAAGGGCCATTTTAAGGCTGAGAAAACAAAACTCAGGAAGTTGTGTCCAAGCGAAGGAAGAAGTGGCAGGAGCTCTCCTTCTTCCTGTCACTCTAGTAGATGAGAGAGACTCTCCGGAGGGCAATTAAGAGGGCCTGGGAAGTCCCCTAACAAAAACAGCTGGAAGTTGTAGAAAGAGTGTGGGATCGAAACCAGCATGTCATTTGGAAGAGGAATTCAAAGTTCAAAGTAAATTTATTATCTAAGTACATATGCGTCACCATATACAACCATAAGATTCATTTTTTGTGGACATACTCAACAAATCTATAGGAGAATAACCATAATAGAATCAATGAAAGATAGCACCAACTAAGGCGTTCAACCAGAGTTCAGAAGACAACAAAATGTGTAAATACAAATTAAAAATAATAGCATTAAACAATTAGGGCTACGCAGCACCATCTTCTTCAGAAAGCCACAATACTAAACATCACTAGAATAGTCCAAAAGTTCCTAGCAATTGAGAAATGATTGCTTTTGGGTATGCCTGCATCTCAGGTTTTACCAGTTTGAGCTGAAAAAGAAGTAAACTTCTAAGAATATACTTTCAACCACGAAAACAGAATTCAGCACTTCTTGCGGTGTATGCAATTCTGAAAAGAAGCATAAACCACTCAACTTAAAAGGGAGCACAACCCAGAAAAATGAAGACATTATCACAATTGAATAAAAGATTAACCAATGGAAGAGCATGATCTTCTATGGAAGGCATCCCCACAATCTGAGCTGGCTAGATGTTGACAAGAAAGTGACAAAAATATCTGGCTCAGAGCTAGAGGCCTCTTTCCAGAAACAGAAGGGTTCCTTGTGGCAATACAAGACCAGGAGGTTAACACAAAAAAAAATTATCAAAATACATAATAAAAAAACAACAAATTCAAGATGATAAATGCAGAAAATGCCAAGAGAAACCAGAAACAATCCGACACTTTACAGGATCCTGCAGCAGTTTAACTCAATCTGATTACTTACAGCGGCACAATCAAGTGGCAAACGTCATTCACCAAAATCTTGCTTTAACATACAAGCTCATAACAGAAACCATACCTCACTATAAATACAAGCCTGATCCAGTTTTAGAGTCAGAGTTCCACAAATTTTATTATGACCAATCAGTTGTTACCGATAAGACAATCCATAATAACCATCCAGGTATAATAGTACAGGATAAGCAAGCAAGAACAATTTACTTAATAGATATAACCATTCCAAACACACATAACTTACTGAAATCAGTAAGTGAAAAACACCAGAAATATGCTGAATTAAAAGAGGAAATTGAAAGACTGTGGAACAGGGTATACATTGTCCCGATAGTAATATCTACAACTGGCATTATCCCAAAGTCACTACACCCATTAGCATTAAACAATTTGGCCTACACAACAATATTTACGTAAATCTCCAGAAAGCCACAATCGTAAAAACCACTAGAAAAGTCCAACATTTCCTAGCAATTGAGAAATGAATATGCTTGGCTATGCCCGTACCTCAGGTTTTACCAGCTTGAGCCGAGAAAAAACAAAACAAAACCTAAAAAAATGCTGTTGTCTCTCCTCTCGTTGAGGCAGGAGCGATACCTCTCTCTCCCTTATTAGTGAGAGAAAGAGAGCCAGTGGTATAAGAACATAAGAAATAGGAGCAGGAGTTAGCCATCTGGCCCATCAAGCCTTCTCTGCCATTCAATAAGATCATGGCTGATCTGGCCATGGACTCCTCTCCACCTGCCTGCCTTTTCCCCAAAACCCTTAACTCCCCTGCTATGCAAAAATCTATCCAATTTTATCTTAAATATGTGTTGGGTGAACAACAGTTTCTAATAGTCATAGCCATAGTCATAGTCATACTTTATTGATCCCGGGGGAGATTGGTTTTCATTACAGATGCACCATAAATAATAAATAGCAATAAAACCATAAATAGTTAAATAGTAATATGTAAATTATGCCAAGAAATAAGTCCAGGACCAGCCTATGGCTTAGGGTGTCTGACCCTCCAAGGGAGGAGTTGTAAAGTTTGATGGAAACAGGCAGGAATGACTTCCTATGATGCTCTGTGTTGCATCTCGGTGGAATGAGTCTCTGGCTGAATGTACTCCTGTGCCCACCCAGTACATTATGTAGTGGATGGGAGACATTGTCCAAGATGGCATGCAACTTGCACAGCATCCTCTTTTCAGACACCACCGTGAGAGAGTCCAGTTCCATCCCCACAACATCACTGGCCTTACGAATAAGTTTGTTGATTCTGTTGGTGTCTGCTACCCTCAGCCTGCTGCCCCAGCACACAACAGAAAACATGATAGCACTGGCCACCACAGACTCGTAGAACATCCTCAGCATCGTCGGGCAGATGTTAAAGGACCTCAGTCTCCTCAGGAAGTAGAGACGGCTCTGACCCTTCTTGTAGACAGCCTCGGTGTTCTTTGACCAGTCCAGTTTATTGTCAATTCGTATCCCCAGGTATTTGTAATCCTCCACCATGTCCACCCTGACCCCCTGGATGGAAACAGGGGTGACCGGTACCTTAGCTCTCCTCAGGTCTACCACCAGCTCCTTAGTCTTTTTCACATTAAGCTGCAGATAATTCTGCTTACACCATGTGACAAAGTTTCCTATCGTAGCCCTGTACTCAGTCTCATCTCCCTTGCTGATGCATCCAACTATGGCAGAGTCATCAGAAAACTTCTGAAGATGACAAGACTCTGTTCAGTAGTTGAAGTCCGATGTGTAAATAGTGAAGAGAAAGGGAGACGAGACATATAATGGACTGCAGATCACGGTCTGTCTTTGGAGGGGCTTTGCTGTTGCTTGCCTGGTGGGTGGTGGGGGAGGGACTGATGCTTTCTGCTGGAATAAGCGGGGAGGGTTGATGATTTTGCTGCTGCTTGAAGAGGGGTGGGCTTTGGGATTCTTACATTCATCCTGTCATTCTTTCTTTGGGGTTTTTCTTTTGTTGCATGGATGTCTGCAGAGAGTATGAATTTCAGGTTGTATAAATTTTCTGATATTAAATGGAACTATTCAACTATTGAACCATTGAACAATAATAAATAAATAATGAGAAGAGGGAACTTTGTATGTTCTTTCCGTGAGCATGTGAGTTTCCTCCAGTTGCTCCAGTTTCCTTTGACATACTGTAGGTTAACTATTGAACGCAGATTGTCCTCAAATTAGGATAGGGTTAAATAGATGGGTTGCTGGGTGGTGCGGCTCATTGGGCTGGAAGGACCTGCTCTGCACTGAAGGGAGGAGGGGGAAATGGGAATGGAGAAGGGGGAAGGAGGAAGGAAAACGTAGCCACAGGAGTGGAACCTGGTGAAAACTTCTGCTGCTGTAGCCCATCCACTTCAAGGTTCGACGTGCTTTGCATTCAGAGATGCTCTTCTGCACACCACCGTTGTGATGTATGGTTATCTTTGTGCAGAAGATCATCGGTTTCTGAGATACTCAAACCACCCTGTCTGGCACCAACAATCATTCCACAGTCAAAGTTACTTAGGTCACATTTCCTCTCTATTCTGATGTTTGGTCTGATCAAATGAACTGCTCGATTTTAAGGAATTGAGTTACTGCTAGGTGGTTGGCTGATTAGATATTTGCAGGTATAACGCATGGTTATCATCGCCTTCCTGTGAGTTTGAACTAGTCTGGCCATTGTCCTCTGATCTCACTCATTAACAAGGTATTTTCACCAACAGAACTGCTGCTCACTGGATTTTTTTTTGTCTTTTGCACCAGTCTCTGTAAACACTAGAGACTCGGGTGAGTGAAAGTCTCAGGAGATCAGCAGTTTCTGAGATACTCAAGCCACCCCGTCTGGCACCAACAATCATTCCACAGACAATGTCACTTTGATCACATTTCTTCCCCATTCTGATGTTTGGCCTGAACAACAGCTGAACCTCTTGACCATGTCTGCATGCTCTTGTGCATTGAGTTGCTGCCACCTGTTTGGCTGATTAAATATTTGCATTAACAAGCAGGAGTACAGGTGTAGCTCATAAAGTAGCAACTGAATGTATTGTATTAAGAGAAAACTAACTCCGATACACATTTAGCATTTTTAACACTGCTTTAGCAAATGAAAAGAATCTTTAAATATGTGTGAAAAAAATTGCAAACGCGTCCCCTAATCACAAATTAGTTGCAAGCAGGGAGGTAAAAACCTTTGTGTAAATATTGTTATCTTGTTTACTCCCTCTGTTAACTAAACACATTCGAGGTCAAGAAAAAATTCCATTAAAAGAAACCAAGTTAGAGGAGGCACAGGCAGGCAAGAGTTCAGAGCCTTCTGCTTTCACAATAATTCAACTGAAATTGCATCTCAATTCAATTCCACTGTCCTTAGATTATTGATTACTGTAATAATGTGCATTATCAAAAATATTTGACAATAATGTTGAACACCACTTCAAAGTTCAATGTATAGTTACTATCGAAACAGCATACAACCTTGAGACAACCTTACAGGCAGCCACAAAATAACGAGACTCAAAAAAACAATTTAAAAAAGGCTGATAAACACCCAACGTGCAGAAAGAGAAAAAAATCGTGCGAACAATAAAAGTAAGCAAATAATGTTCAGAATAAAAGTGAGTCCGTAGGCATGAGGCCCAGAGCAGTCAGGGCAGGCCATAGCCTGAGCCTCAGTTTGGCACTGAGTGAACTAAATGTCTCGGAGCCTGCAGACAAGAAAGCTGGAGCAGTTGGAGGGACAGGCCACAGCCTCAGCCTCAGTCGGCAGAGAGCTGAGTAGACATCGCGGAGCAGCGAGCAGAATCGGCCCAACGCACTGCCTTTTCAATCCACCTGGCCCGGCGTTTAAATCGTCCAAACATCACGGCCCGGGCTCTGTCGGATTGATACTCTCTGGGCCTGGACTCCAGTGCCACGTTTCAGCCCGTACCCGGTCTTTCCAAATCAGCCCGGCTCTTAGGTCAATCAAGCCTTGCTCTCGGTTTAGGTGGACCTAAATCTCTCTCCTCCACTCCGAATTTGCTCAGCTGCACTCGCCCTGAAAATGTCTGGACTTTGCCTCCGAACATGCCCCGACCTCACTCCATCTTCATCTCACATCTGCACGCTTCAACTCTTGACTCAGCCTTGCCTTCCTTTGCCTCTCCATTGTTTGCGGCGATTTTAAAGATGATAGTAACTTTAAAAACTTTAGTCATTATCAAAGTCAAATGAAGGTCAATCGGTGGCAGACTCAAAGCGGGACTTAATGCTAATGAGTGATTCACCATTTGCTTTTTATCTTCAGATTACAAAATAATTTATGTTTAATCAGAAATAGTCAAAACTGCAAAGGTTCTGCCTTCTCCTTATTAAGCTTTCTGGACTGGCAAATGCTCTAGTCTATCCCCGCGTTCATTATTATGGACTGCTAGTTCCTTCATGAATGCACAGCTGTTATGTTACGAGGGCACATAGATCCGATTTGGCTGTTAGCAAATATTTTCTCCATCCATTAAGATAAATTAAAGCCCATGAAACTAATCTTAGGGACCTAACTCATTATTTCCCACAGAAATGTGCTTGCATTTGACCGTAACCCATCGATTCATGGCATATTCAGTTATCTTGGACTGATGATGAGAATGCAGCTAATACTTCACCGAGAGTCTCTGCTAATGTCTGGACCTTTGCCTCAGAGGGAGTACAAAAAAAAAAACACAGCAGGCCATTTGCTCCGTCAAATCCATGCTGTCTCAGGATGATCCATCCAGCACAGTCTCACTTTCCCACTGCTAGTTCACAAACCCATACACTATGTTCTTACACCACCTCTGTCATGATCTGGATCGGGGTCCCTTTAAATTTAGCTTGTTTATGTTATGATCCGGACTGTTGATTCCCTGTTTTCCCGTGTCCCTCTACTTTGGTGATTTGAGGCAATTAACACTTGGCTGAACCGGTAGTTTATAGTCTCCAGCTTTCAGTCGTTCGGTGCGGGAGCGTCTGCAAAGTCACCAAAGGTACGGTGTGCCGATGTCATCTGGCCGGTGCAAACCTAGTCTCTGCCAAAGCGAGTGCCGGTAATTTGCCTCTCCTCACCAGAGCAACCCTGTCCAGTTACCTCGCCAAAGCGAGCCTGCTAAGTTTCCTCATCAAGGTGGGTCCGTCAGTTAACCCGCCAGAGGGAATCAAGAACCGCAGTCTACTGTTCCCGGGCCGAGTCGCAAGCTCGCCACTACCTGGAGGCCCCAAGTCAAGTCCTGGCTCCGGGTGCATTCAAGTACCAAGTCAAGTCCTGGCTCCTGGGGCATTCAAGTATCAAGTCAAGTCAAGTCCTGTCCCTGGCGGCATTCAAGCACCAAATCAAGTCCTGTCCCTGGCGGTTTCCCAGTTCTGAGTCAAGTCCTGGCCCTGGCGGTCTGTGATTCCTGTCCAATCCCCTTGTCTGTATCCCTTCTCTGCCCCTCTCACCTCTAGCCCTCATCTGCAGCCCCCACTTGCACTTCGGTCTAGTTCCATCACCGGAGCTAGATAGGTACTGTCTGGTGTTCATTCGTGTTGGTCTTGTCTTGTCTTGTCCTCGCCTCCGTGGGGTAAGTCAGGCCATCTTGCCGTTGCCCTGTGGGGAGTCATGTCTTGTCTTGTCTTGTCCTCGCCTCCGTGGGGTAGGTCAGGCCCTCTTACCGTTGCCCCGTGGAGGGTCATGAGTCCCGGCCCTATGTCCTGTACCCAAGGAGGGGTCCCGGCTCTCTGTTCTGTGTGTGAGTCCCGGTCCTATGTCCTGTACCCAGGAGGGGTCCCAACTCTGAGTTCTGTGTCCGACTATGGTTCCATGTACCTGCTCTCCCGAGACCGAGGTTCTGTTTTCCATGTTCCTCCTCTTCCTAGCCCATGTCATGTCCATGCCTGGTTCTGGGGTCCAAGCCCGAGGCAAGACCTAGGTACTGGGTCCTTGCCCAGTCTCGGTCTTGGAGTCCATACCCTAGCCTCTTCATGTCTCCTCTAGTTCTGGGAGCCGATTCCGAGTCCAAGCCCAAACCCTTGGTCCCAGCCTAGTCGTAGTCTTGAGTCCTTGTCCAGTTCACGATTTCCTGCTCCTGCCTTGCTCTCCTGGTATCAAACAATGAACTAAATTTAAGTAACCTCACAGGATGTGTCTTGCATTTGGGTCCACCCTTGCTCCCAATGCCCCCGCCATTGTGACAACCTCAAGATGAAAAAATTATTATCCTTCTTATAATTATCTAACTTATTAGCCCATCACAAGCAAAGAACATTTACAAGGAGCACTACGTAATTCTTCCATAGATTCTACTGTGTTCCGTTGCATCTACTGTGAATGCCCACAGGAAAGTAAATCTCACGGTTGCATATGGTGACATAAATGTACTTTGATTATAAATTTACTTTGAACTTTGATCTTTCTCTTCCTACATCCTCCCATTCCCTCATAAATTTAGCTCCTGATAATCTTATAGCCTCAAGTGTATCTCCCCCTCTTTCTACACAGTTCCAAAGAAAACAAGCCAACCTTATCAATCTCTTTGGTATTTCACACTCCTTCCGCATCCTTCCTGTGATGTGGTGACCGCAACTGTACAGGTTGTTCCAACTGTGGCCCAGCCTGTGAACTGTACTATTCCTCCAACACTATCTCCCGATGTAAATTTTACGTCTCAGCTGAGTAACAGGAAGTATCTTGCTTGCTTCCTTCGGCACCTTTCCTATTTTTCTTGCTTTTTTGAGTGCTGTGGACATGCACTCAAGGTGCTACACTCCCTAGTATTTATAAAACCATAAAACCATGAGATATTGGAGCAGAATTAGGCTAATTTGCCCGTTGAGGTTGCGCCACTATTTCATCACGCTTAACCCATTTTCCCACTCAGTTTCAATCTCCTGCCTTCTCCTCTTGTCCCTTCAGGCCCTGACTAATCAAGAATCTATCAACCTCCGCCTTAAATATATGCAAAGACTTGGTCTCCACAGCCGCCAGTGGCAATGAATTCCACAGATTCATCACTTTCTGGCTAAGGACATTCCTCCTCATCACCTTTCTAAAAGAACACCACTCTATTCTGAGGCTGTGTCCTCTGGTCTTAGACTCCCCGACCATAGGAAACATCTCCTCCACATCCACTCATCAAGGCCTTTCAACTTTCGATGTTTCAATGAGGCCACCCATCACTCTTCTGAATTCCAGTGAGTAGAGGCCCAGAGTCAACAAATGCTCCTCCTTTCAATCCCAGAATCATGTCCGTGAACATCCTTTGAACCATCTCTAACGTCCGCACATCGTTTCTTAGATAAGGGGCACAAAACTGCTCACAAAACTCCAAGTGAGGGTTCACCGGTGTTTTATAAAGCTTCAACATTGCATCCTTGCTTTTATATTTTAGTCCTCTTGAAATGAGTGCTAACATACCATCTCTATTCCCTTGACTCATTATATCACAGTATAATTTCTTACGCTCAGTTCCAATGACCCACCTAACTAGTCAGCTGATTTTTCTTCCCCATGGTAGGCATCTTTTTCCTTCTAACAATCATGTGACGAGTTGAGGCACACTTGTTCGTCATATTCCTGGGATGGCAGGACTTTCATATGATGAAAGACTGGATCAACTAGACTTATACTCACTGGAATTTAGAAGATTGAGTGGGGAACCTTATTGAAACGTATAAAACCCTAAAGGGATTGGACAGGCTAGATGCAGGATGATTATTCCCGATGTTGGGGAAGTCCAGAACGCGGGGTCATAGTTTGAGGATAAAGGGGAAGCCTTTTAGGACTGAGATGAGGAAGAACTTCTTCACACAGAGAGTGGTGAATCTGTGGAATTCTCTGCCACAGGAAACAGTTGAGGCCAGTTCATTGGCTATATTTAAGAGGGAGTTAGAAAAGGCCCTTGTGGCTAAAGGGATCAGGGGGTATGGAGAGAAGGCAGGTATAGGGTTCTGAGTTGGATGATCAGCCATGATCGTAATGAATGGCGGTGCAGGCTCGAAGGGCCGAAAGGCCTACTCCTGCACTTATTTTCTATGTTTCTATGTTTCTATATCTCACGCACTGTGACCAAGGTCATTGACAAACATTTCAGCTGACATGAAACCCCATACAGACTTACTTATTGCCAGTTACATTACTGGCATTCAGGACAGCAGTGAAGGTCCTCTATCTCTGTCTGTCCTTGGCCATCTTCTCTAGTGAGCCCCATGTGTGGCTCTGAGTCCTCAGTCACCCACAGATATAGGATTCTTCACTGCTGTTTCTGTTAACGGTTTTGTTTGTCCAGTCAGGGTTGTTAGCCATGAGCTGAACTACCAAAACTGGAGACAGGTGGACCACTCTTAGTCTGTCCTCTACCCTTTGGCTTGTTTGGCATGGGTGACCCTACCAACAGCCAAAGCACAAGGCCTTGACTCCAGCCAACGGAGCTCTCTGGGTCAGTGAGGAACGCAAGCCTCCAAACCCTATGGCAAGGTTGTGCTCCCCTTGGAGGAGAGTCACGCAGAACCCCCACCTTGAGCAGTCTCCCAGCCCTGAAAATACACAACTCACACAACACACTGCAGGAACTCAGCAGATCAGGCTGCATCAAAGAAACAGATGATGTTTTGGACCAGGATCCTTCATTGGGAATAAAAAGTACGGGGACAGAAGCCCATAAGGAAGGAGTTAAATTTTATTCCTCCTCAGTATATGCTAAAATGGAAGTGGAAGTTTGCAAGACAAAATATTGTTAGTGTGGGATGTGTGAACGTCTTGAGAAAGTACAAAGGAGCCAGTGCACAGCAACGTTTTGAGAACTCAGTGTAATGTATGAATCTATATCTTTTAGAGCAGTGACCACCGCCCCCAGCACAACGTATTGATCTGTTGTCGATGCATGCACATTGACCTGCTGTCTATAAATGTGCATTGTTCTCACTCTTGCTGCTATGTGAGTACACCATTTAAAGCCATCTTCCACGTGCGTACTTTTACTTAATTGATATGTAGTTGTGCACAGACACAGCACTTAGTGTGAGTACCAGCTGATACGTAATGGTGGGAAACATATTTGTTTTGGATTCTGCAGGTGCAAATACCGCCTGCTACTGTTCCATGGGAAAGGTGTCTCGAAGGGAATAAAAAGGGGCAAGTGGGAATCTTCTCTTCGGCTGGCCCGTGCAACTGGTGCAAAGAGTTAGAGATAGAGACAAGGACATCGAGAGAGAGAGAGAGAGATGGGGGTAGAATGAGGCAATGCGGGAGAGTGGGGGAGGTCGTCAGAAGGGTAAAATGAGAGAGGAAGACAGAGAGAGAAGAGAGAATGAAAGACAGTGAGGGAGAGTGAAAGAGTAAGAGACACAGAAAGTCTCTTCTCTTTCTCTTGTTCCAATTCTCCTTCAGTAACAGCCCTAGAAATCCCTTGTGGTACAAATGAAGATCATAATCACCAGGCTTGATTGATAAACTTACCAATTAACTAGTAAAGGTCATCTTTGGTATGGCTTTTTTTGCCTAGAGAAACTCTACTGTTTACCCAAGCAAAACCTTCAGTGACTTGCGAGCTTAAATTTAGATAAACGAAAGACCTGTGTTTTTGTCATGCATTTCACCATCTTTTCAAAACAGTAACATCGGATTGCGAGCACCTTTGTGACATGGGGAGTACAAGGATATTCCACACAGCAAGCTGCCTCTAACAGCAATGTGATGATGCCAAATAATAGATGTTTAAAATATTGCTTGAGGAATTAATATTGGTCAAGATACCAGGAAACTTAGAGGGCATTTGCGCTAGATGAGAGCACAGAGACAGCACGATAACGTAGCGGTTAGCTTAACCATGATTGTGTTGCCAAGTTTCCATTGAACTCAATATATAAGTTTGCTGATGACACAATAATTGTAGGCCGTATCTCGGGTAATGATGTGTTTGAGTACAGAGAGGAAGTTAAGAACCTGGTGGCATGGTGCAAAGACAATAACCTATCCCTCGACGTCAGCAAGACGAAGAAATTGGTTCTTGATTTCTGAAGGAGTAGCGGACCGCACGACCCAATTTACATCGGTGGTGCACAAGTGGAACAGGTCAAAAGCTTTAAGTTCTTCGGGGTCAATATTACAAATGACCTGACTTGGTCCAACCAAGCAGAGTCCACTGCCAAGAAGGCCCACCAGTGCCTTTACTTCCTGAAAAAACTAAAGAAATTTGGCCTGTCCCCTAAAACCCTCACTAATTTTTATAGATGCACCGTAGAAAGCATTCTTCTAGAGTGCATCACAACCTGGTATGGAAGTTGTCCTGTCCAAGACCGGAAGAAGCTGCAGAAGATCGTGAACACGGCGCAGCACATCACACAAACCAATCTTCCATCCTTGGACTCACTTTACACCGCATGCTGTCGGAGCAGTGCAGCCAAGATAATCAAGGACACGACCCACCCAGCCAACACACTTTTCGTCCCTCTTCCCTCCAGGAGAAGGTTCAGGAGCTTGAAGACTCGTATGGCCAGATTTGGGAACAGCTTCTTTCCAACTGTGATAAGACTGCTGAACAGATCCTGACCCGGATCTGGGCCGTACGCTCCAAATATCCGGACCTGCCTCTCGGTTTTTTTGCACTACCTTACTTTCCATTTTTCTATTTTCTATTTATGAATTATAATTTAAATTTTTAATATTTACTATCGATTTGTAATCCAGGGAGTGGGAAGCGCAGAATCAAATATCACTGTGATGATTGTAGGCTCTAGTATCAATTGTTTGGTATAAAGTATAAAGTACAAACTGAAGAAGATGGCGTCAGCGAACAACACAACCAAACCCTCAGACATTTCACAAAACTACTACTTGTACTTCTTCTTCTTTCAAATATGAGTCTGCTACAATCAGAACCTGTGGTTTGCATTCTGATGGCATGCTTTTGGACTGGTTGAGTCATCCGGAGCTTTGCTGTCTCCAGGGAAGTTCGGTGCAGTTCCGAGCAGAGTCTGCGGCCTGGCCCACGATCGACTCCATTTCTCGCCAATCTCATTGATTAAAATGTCGAGCACAATGGAAATCAACAAGAATGAGTGGGGGGAGGGGGAGGGGGAAGTTTGATGCTTTTGCTGTGTGTGCGGGGGGAGGAGGCTTTGTGGTTCTAATGTTTTTATCATTCATTCTTTGAGGTATTTTGTGTTTTGTGGATGTCTGTGAAGAGGAAGAATTACAGGCTGGATACTGTATATATTCTCTGATATTAAATTGAACCATTTGAGAGCAGGAGGCAAGCAGGTGTTCAGCGTTTGACCGGTCTCTCGCTCTCTGCTGCCAGAGTCTTGGGTCTTGGGCAAGGTTTAAATCCAACATAGTCTGTGGATTGGACTCTGTAGTTCGTGTTATGATGTGTTTCTGGTTTCTGCTTACTCCCTTTTTATTGCTATTTTCTGCAATTTTTTGATCGAGGCGTGCTGGCTGTGTGGCCTGCAGTCAGCGAATGGCACAGCACTAAATTGAACTGAATTGAGTATTCCTAGACTGTTTCAATAACTCTGTGCTTTGATGTTTTATATTCTGTGTTTTTTGCTTGTTATTTGCTGTTTGTGAAATTTGTTTTTTTTTGCACTTTGGCATGTTTGAAGTTTTCTTCGAACGGGTTCCATGGTGTTTCTTTGTTCTGTGGCTGTCTGTGGGAAGACGAATCGCAGGGTTGTATACTGCATTAATACTTGGATAATAAATGTACTTTGAGTTTGAACTTTGAACACTATCACAGCGCCAGTGACCCCAGTTCAATTCCTGCTGCTGTCTGTAAGGAGTTTGTAAGTTCGCCATGTCACTGTGAGCATTTCCTCCAGTTGCTCCAGTTTCCTCCCACATTCCAAAGGCATACTGATTAGCATTAGTGAATTGTGGGCATGCTACGTTGGAAGCATGGTGATATTGCGGGCTGACCCCAGCACATCCTCAAACCGCGATGCTCCCTAATGCGAAACCGCATGTTTCTATGTACATGTGACCTGCTCTGTGCTTCTGAGAGATGGAAAAGCAAGTCAATGTTTCTAGAAATAAACTGACAAATTTCCATTTTCAAACACGGGATCAAAAGTGAGTTCCCAATTCCATAAAAACAAGGGCACTTAAATTCCTTTGGGTTCCTTTCGCAGCTGTTAATATAGTAAATCTGCCAACATCAATGAACAACAGAAAATCTCTTATCTGTGTTTCGGAAATATTGAGAAATTTGGAGAACTGGAGATTTGGACAGGTAACTTTCAGAATCATACACAAATATTCTAACAATAGAATTTTAAGGAAAAGAAGGGAGGAGCTATAGATGGCGCTAGAGGCTGACTCCTTCAAGTTCATCTGAGGAACGTTTAAATTCTTCTTAATGTCTCTTCTTTCCTTTTCAAGGTGGCTGGAGTCCTTTCAGAGTCCGTGAACTACAGCTGCACTCAAACCACGGTTCGTCGCCATGGTGGGTTCCTGCTCTTGGAGCTCGCCAAATCATGCGCCTTCAGCGTGCAGCCTCGTGCGGCCCTACAGATGACTCGATTCCTCGCCGGTGTCGCCGACTGAAGCGCTGCGCGGGAGATCGGAACATTGTGACAGCGAGTGCGGTGTCGGAGGTCTCAGCACTTGAGCGATCACTCTCTCTCTCTCTCTCCCTCAATGGTGAGAGAGAATTTGTTGCCGATTCTGAAGTCAAGGGAACTTGAAATAAAGTGACTCTGCAGACTGCAATGTCGAAACAGTGAGTTGTTGGCCTCCCTCTCGCTGTGGAAGGAGCGATACCTCTCCCTCCCCCGTTAGCGAGAGAGTGAGCCTGTCAAAGTGTTGGAATGGACAGTAGTTTTTGATGGACTCTGGATCACGGTCTCTTTGGGGGCTTTGCTATTGCTTCCATGGTGGGTGGTAGGGGGTAGGATTGATTTAAACCCCGGGCCGAATTGGAAAGGTTCGCTCTGGGCTGAATCGAGGTGACAGGGTCCAGGCCCAAGAGCGTATCAAAGTGTCCAGGCTGGGGTCCGAGCGCAGGGGCTGACCAGAGTCTGATTAACTTAACTGGCAGGCCAGAATGAAAAGCTCAGGGTGTCGGGACCAGAGACAAAGGACGGGCTGGTTCAGCTCGCTGCTCGGCGAGGTTTACTCGTCTCTGCGCTGAACTGAGGCTGCGACCTGCAACTATCGGGCTCCTGCATCCGCTGCCGTGGTGACTGACCTCGTAGCTGTGGACTCACTTTCCTGAATTTCCGCTGTTTGCCCAATTTATTTTTTTTTTGCCCCCGCACATTGTGTGTTCGATGGCCTTCTTATTTTAAATGGGTTTTATTGGATTTCTTTGTTTTGTTGCTGCCTGTAAGGAAATGAATCTCCAAGATGTATATAGTATACATACTTTGATAATAAAAATACTTTGTCTTCGACATTGACCTTGACTTTGAACACCTGAGCCAGGTGATCAGCACAGGTCTTTAGTATTTGGTCAGGTATCCTACCTGGGCCGGATACTTTCCGCAGGTTCAGCCTCCTGTAGGATGCTCTAATGTTAGCCTTAGAGACTGAAATCATCGGGGCTGTGGGAGTTCCTAAAGGTTCCTCTATGTTATGCGGTCAAAGCAAGCATAAAAGGCATCGATCTCAACTGGGAGCGAAGCCTTGTCGCTTGATTTCACTTTGTAGGCGGCGATAGCTTTCAAACCCTGCCACAGTTATCGAGCATCTTTCAGTGATTCACGTTGGGTCCAGAATTGCTATTTTGCACACGAAATAGCTTTCCGGAGATAGTTCATGGACCTCTTGTATGTTGCTTGGTCACCAGACCTGAATGCCACTGATCAAGCCCTCAACAGATTGTGGATCTCATAGTTCAGCCAATGCTTCTGGTTGTGGAAGACACTGAGTGATACCAATCCTCATAGAGGGACCAGGAGTGAGCAGCTTCAAGTTCCTTGGTGTCAAGATCTCTTAGGTTCTAGCCTGGTCCCAACATATCAATGTAGTTATAAAGAAGGCAAGACAGCGGCTATACTTTAATAGGAGTTTGAAGAGATTTGGCACGTCAACAAGTACTCTCAAAAACTTCTGTAGTTTTTCTGTGCAGCGCATTCTGACAGGCTGCATCACTGTCTGGTATGGGAGGGAGGGGCTACTGCACAGGACCGAAAGAAGCTGCAGAAGGTTGTAAATCTAGTCAGCTCCATCTTGGGCGCTAGCCTACAAAGTATTCAGGACATCTTTAGAGAGCAGTGTTTCAGAAAGGCAGCATCCATTATTAAGGACCTCCAGCACCCAGGGCATGCCCTTTTCTCACTGTTACCATCAGGTAGGAGATACAGAAGCCTGAAGGCACACACTCAGCGATTCAGGAACAGCTTCTTCCCCTCTGTCATCCGATTCCTAAATGGACATTGAAGCTTTGGACACTACCTCACTTTTTTATATACAGTATTTCTGTTTCTGCACATTCTTTAAATTTATTCAATATATGTAATTGATTTACTTGTTTATCTATTATTGTTTTATTTTATTTATTTTTATTATTATTTTTTTCTCTCTCTCTGCTAGATTATGTATTGCATTGAACTGCTGCTGCTAAGTTAACAAATTTCACATCACATGCCAGTGATAATAAACCTGATTCTGATTCTGATTCTGATTTTGTGGGGACACACTCATTTTATAAAGTCCATGACAACTGTGGTGTGTTCGTTCAGATCCTCTACTGAGCCCTTGACTACAACCCGGGCCACCGACTCGAAGCAATCCCATATCTGCTCCTCTGTCTCTCGTGACCTTCCCTTTGCTGACCTCTTTCACGTGTAGCCTCCCCGGTAAGCCTCAGGGTCGCTCAACTCACTGTCGTCTAAGGGAAACAGCCCTCAGCCCCGTCAAACTGGGTAATTAAGTTTGTGTGGATGCTGTGTGATGTACCCCACCCCGCCCAAATAACAGACAATACATCATATACGATTAAATGAATTACAAGTTATATATATTACTGGAACTATGTAATTAATAGAGATAAAATATAAAAGGAAAATAGAAGACACCAAACTTATCAAAGTTCAACCTCTTCATGCACACAGTTGGAGCTCTAGTAACGGTCCTCTGTTCACCATTCAATCCCCTCCGACCACCTCGTCCCGCCACCTGGGACCACCCACGGTGGTCGACCAGACGCTCCACATGAGTCTGTCTCCATCTCCTCTCCTCGCCGAAGACCCCAGACCTCGGACTCGGGCTCGAGGTTCACCCCGTCAGTCAGCTCAGAACACCGCGTCCACTCTCTCTCTCCTCATCGCGCCTTCTGCCCAAAAATCCACGCATCACAATAGTTTACAGACACACAAAAAAGAATAACATCTATCCCAATTGCTTAACAAATGGATACAATCTTCCTTATCAGTATATAGCCCAAACAAGCTGCTATAAAGAGAACCACTGTCTCAGCAGTTAACATCACAGAGAAACCATTTTAATAATAACATAACAAAGAAGCCATTTTAGTTAGCCTACACAGTAACATAAAAGGAGAAACCCCTTACACAATGCTGTCAGCATCTGTGTAAAGCAGGGATTTCCAACCTTTTGTAAACCATGGACCTCTACCATTAACCATGGAGGAAGCTCTTAAAGATAAAGAGTCCTTAAAGTGAGATCATTGGTTCTGGGAACATCTCAATAGTTGAGTTTAGTTATCTTCTTTTTTTTCCAAGAGCCTGATGGTTGAGGGATAATAACTATTCCTAAACCTGGTGGTGCGAGTCCTGAGGCTCTTGTGCCTTCTACCTGATGGCAGCAGCGAGAAAAGAGTGTGGCCTCGGTGGTGAGGATCTTTGATGATGGATGCTACTTTTCTGTGCCAACGTTTCATGTAGACGTGCTCAATGGTTGGGAGGTCTTTACCCATGATGTACAGGGCCAAATCCACTACCTTTAGTAGGATTTTCTGCTCAAATGCATTGGTTTTCCCATACCAAGCCAAAATGCAGCCAGTCAATACACTTCCACCACACATCTATAAAAATATGTCATATCAAATCTCTGCAGACTCCTAAGGAAGTAGAGGCGCTGTCATGCTCTCTTTGCAATTATGTTTATATGTTGGGTTCCGGACAGGTCCTCTGAGATCATAAACACCCAGGAATTTAAAGTTACCCTTACTCTCTCCCTCTGATCTTCCAAAGAGGATTGACTCATGGACCTCTGCTTTCTTTCTCCTGAAGTCTACAGTCAGGTCCTTGGTCTTACTAATGTTGAGTGAGAGGTTGTTGTTATGATACCACTCAGCCAAACTTTCAATCTCGCTCCTGTATGCTGATTCATCGCCACCTTTAATATATCTCCCTCCAGGGCATTGACCTTCACAAACATCTTTCCTCCACTAACTCCTGCCTCCTATTGCTCCATTTTATCCCTATTTATCCCTCTTATTTTTTATCCTTCTTTTATCCCTCATTTTTATCCCCCTTATCCCTATTTCCATTGCTCCATGATTGGTGGCCATGCCTTCAGCTGCCAAGGTCCAAGGTTCTGGAATGACTTTCCTGTATCTCTTCCTTCTTGTTCAGCCCATTCAGGCCATGCTGAACTGATCTTCTTCCATCTACTCTGAAGGCCAAGTCATTGGTATATTTAAAGTAGCACTTGATATGTTCTTGAGTAGCAAAGGTCACCAAAGGTTACCAGTAGAAGGCAGGAGAATAGGTGGAGAAGAATAATACATCAGCCATGATAGAAAGGTAGAGGAAAATAGATGGGCCAAGTGGCCTAATTGTGCTCCTATGTCTTATGGTCTGATGGATAATTTTCTTTTCTCTGACTTGGGTACTTAAGCCATATGGTATGGTATTAGCTGATTATCATCAACTCATAGAGCACTACAACATAGGGAAAGGTCATTTAGTCCATCTTGTCTGTACCAAACTATTTTTTCTGCCTGGTCACATCAACCTACACCTGGTCCATAGATCCAGATACCTATCCACACTTCTCTTAAACGTTACAATTGAACCCGTATCTATCAGTTTACTGGCCGCTTGATCTATACTCACACCACCCTCGAAGTGAAGAAGTTTTCCCTCAGATTCCCATTGAATATTTCACCTTTCACCCTGAACTAATGACCTCTAATTCTGGTCTCATCCAACCTGAGGAGAAAAGGCTGCCAGTATTTACCCTATCTATACCCCTCATAATTTTGTATACCTCTGTCAAATCTCCTCTCAATCTCATGATTCTTCTTGAACACATTGAAAGTGTAAAACACCATCAGAATGAGACAAGGACTGCAAGCATTAATGTTTCTACCAATAGTAACAAGATATCCAAAGAATGATTAACACATAATATTCTAATCCAGGGGTTCTGGTTTAAACCTTGATGTACTAAACTATTAAAGTTACTCTTGCTTATGGAGTATTGCTATTTTTAACAAGCTCTACTGTGGACTTTATAGGTCAGTTTTATAACAATTTATTAGGCGAGAAGAAGCCATTAGCAATGTTAGTGTATAAAACCTTAATGTGCTCCTATTAAATTTCCTTTCTAGCATTTTAATAGAGATATTAATCCAATTAAAATGAAGTCTGCAGCACTAAATTGCAGCTTTCCTTAGCTGCGGGCACCCTTTCATTGTCGGTCCACAGTCTGCAGTTGATGGGCTGTGTAAGTGTAAGGAATAACAATTGTATTGGCTCTACTGCCCATTATGCCGTTGGCGTTCAGGGCAGCAATGAAGGTCCTCCATCTCTGGCGGTGTTCAGGGCTTCCTTCATCACATCAGTAGCGCGGTTTTCAATACTATCCTGGGGGATTCTCAGGAACACCGTCACACGCAGATGTTCAAGGATCTTTCCATAACAATTTTGTTTGACCGGTCAGCTTTGTTAGTCCTAGGCTGGACCCCCCAAGCCTGGAGGACTGGTAGTCTGGCCTCTACCCTTTGACCTGTCTGGCATGGGTGACCCTACCAAGAGCCAAAGCATAAAGCCCTGACTCCAGCCAAAGAGCTCGTCGAGTCAGTGGGACACACAAACCCTACAACAAGGTTGTGGTCCTGTTGGAGGAATTTATGTTGGAGCCAGTTGCAATTATTGAGTATTAGCCAGGTCTGGCCCTCTCCTTGGAAGATTCTTATCACTACATCAGCTTTTAGGTCTGGAATGGAAAGAAATTAATTCTCAAACCCAAAAGACTGCGAAATTAGATGATATGGAGTATTGGATATTGCACACAAGTTCAAGGCAATGTGGTTCAGAGGTTATGATACTTCCTCATGTTGGCATGGTGGTGTAATACTTTTGCAGCATCAGCGGGCAGATCTTATAAAGGTGTACAAGATGGTAAAGGGTATAGATGGGGTAAATGCATGCAAGGGTGGCAGGGTGGAGATGTAAGGAGGTGTAAAGTGCTCCTTCCCTCCACAAGCCTGCAGGTCACCCTTGGGCAAGGTGTAGCATCTGCTTAGCCCCCCTCTCCCAGTCAGGGTCATGTGAAGCCATGGGAACAGGTGGTGGATGGTCCTATGATCGGCTGGCACACATCAAAAGTTCTGGTTATGTGACCGGTGACGCCTGGCAGACAATTTCTGAAGAGTATTGATAACGGCCGGGGTCACCCGTCTTGTAAAGGCACTACCCAGAAGAAGGCAATGGCAAACCACTTCAGTAGAAAAATTTGCCAAGAACAATCATAGTCATGGATGGACTGTGGTCACCCACATGATACGACACAGCACAAAACGAACAAATGAACGAAATACATGCAGGAATAAGGAGCTGATGAAGGGTCTTGGTCTGAAACGTCGACAGTTCATTTATTTCCACGGATGCTACTTGACCTGCAGAATTCCTCCAGCATTTTGTGTGGGTTACACTGGATTTCCAGCATCTGTAGAACATCTTGTGCTTATAAGACTTAGAATTACAGGAGAGCCAACGGGTTCCTGGAGCTTCTCCCAACGTTCAATCCAATCACAGATTGCCTATCCTCTCACTGCTAATTTCCTGCAGTAATACCACATTTCTTGGTTTATTCATGTCTAAAAATGTAGGCATTTACATCTTAAAGATACACAAAGACTGAGCTCCAACCCTTCCTGGCAGAGGATTCCCAAGATTCATTGGCCCCTAGGGGAAGAAGCTTCTTCTCCTTTCTACCCTGAATGGCTGACCTCTTATCTTAAGAGCATTTACCACTAGCTCTAGGTGCATCATGCCATGGACAGTTGCATAGGCAGCCCTGTAGTGTCGTGGTTAGCACAATGCTTTTCAGTGCAGATGACCCGGGTTCAATTCCCACCGCTGCCTGTCAGGAGTTTGTACATTCACTACGTGTCCAGATGGTTTCCTCCGGGTGCTTTGGTTTCCTCCCACAGTCCAAAGACCTACTGATTGTAGGTTAATTGGTCATTGTAAATTCTCCTGTGATTAGGCTAGGATTAAATTTGGGATGGCTGGGCGTCGTGGCTTGAAGGGCGGGAAGGCCTGTATCTCAAGAAATAAGTAAAAATAATAAAACGTCAGCTCCGTTTTCTCCCATGCAGGACAGTGAAGATCACCACTTAAGAAACCTTGAGTCTGAAGGAACAGAAAAATCCACAGATCAAGTTCTGCTCCATTGTCACTTTTAACTTCTGTATCACATCACCAAAAACACTCACAAATTTCTACAGATGGAGAGCATTCTAACTGGCTGCATCACCATCTGGAATGGTGGGGCGGGGTGGGGGTGTGGGGTCTACCGCACAGGATCAAAGTAAGTTGCAGAACATTGTAAACTTAGTCAGATCCATCATGGGCTCTAGCCTCTGTAGTATTCAGGACATCTTCAAGGAGCATTGCCTCAAAAAGGTGGCGTCCATCATTAAGGACCCTCATCACCCAACTTGTGCCTTGCTCTCATTGCTACCATTCGGGAGGAGGTACAGGAGCCTGAAGACACTCACTCAATGATTCAGGAACAGCTCCTTCCCCTCTGTCATCTGATTTCCATTGAACCCATGAACACTACCTCACTAATTTTTTAATTTCTAATTTTTGCATTACTTACTTAATTTAACTATTTAATATATACACTTCCTGTAATTCTCAGTTTTTTCTCTATTAATATGTATTGCATTGTTCTGCTGCCGTAAAGACAACAAACTTCATGATACATGCTGGTGATATTAAACCTGATTCTGATTTTGATCCCGAAGTCTTTTCATTTTTGAATTGACTTTCTTCTGATGCTATTTATCATACATAATTCACCAGATCTGCCTTTGTCAGATATCACTGATTCGATTGGAGTGCTTTATTGAGATTACCGCATTCAGACAAAATAAGCAAACATATGGTTTGAAACACTGACAAATATGAAAAACTAGCCAGAAAAAAATAAAGAAAGGCAGTTAAAACAATTTGTTTCATCATCCAAATACTCTATAACATAGTTAGAAATGATACCAATTTTTCCTGCTCTATATTCCTTGTCATTTTCTTGTCTCACTGTTTAGAGTCATAGAGTCACCACAGAAAGAGGTCCTTCAGTCCATTTAATCCATACCAAAAAGCATTTAAACTGCCTACTCCCATTGATTTGCACCAGGACCATAACCTTCCATACCCCTACCATCCATGTACCTATCCAAACTTCACTTGAACATTGAAATCGAGCTCGCACGCACCACTTGCGCTGGCAGCTCGTTCCACACTCTCACCACCTTCTCAGTGAAGGTTTCCCTCATATTCCTTTTAGATATTTCAGCTTTCATCCTTAACCCATGACCTCTAGTTGTAGTCCCACCCAACCTCAGTGGAAAGAGCCTACTTGCATTTATCCTATCTGTACCCCTCATAATTTTGCATATTTCTATCAAATTTCCTTCTATCTCCATCTTCTATGTTCCAAGCAACAAAGTCCTAACCTATTCAATCTTTCCTTATAACTCAGGTCCTCCAGTCTTGGCAACGTCCTTGTAAATTTTCTCTGTACTCTGCACTACAGCTGGTGGCCTGGTGGCATAGTGGCATCAGCGCCGGACTTCGGAGTGAAGGCTTCTGAGTTCGAATCCAGCCGGCTCCCTTGCAGGCTTTCCATCCATGCTGGGTTGAGCGTCGAGCTAGCAACTCGGCCTCATAAAAAATAAGAAAGCCTGCTAAAAAAACGCCATCATGACGGCATCCCGATGATTCCACTCGAAGTTAAGGGCTTTCCTCTCCTTCTTCTTCTTTCCGTCTTAGTTTGCTACTGAAAGCTCTTCCATCATTACTTAGGTTAATAAGAAGATTTTTTTTTTTGGAGACACAGCTCGGTAACCAGTCCTTCCAGCCCAACAAGCCTCATATCACCTAATTAGGCCAATGAGACCACCTAGCCTACTAACCCCTTATATCCAGATGCAGCACAGAGCATCATAGGAAGTCATTCCTGCCTGTGGCCATCAAACTTCATAACTCCTCCCTTGGAGGGTCAGACATCCTGAGCCAATAGGCTGGTCCTAGACTTATTTCATAATTTACTGGCATAACTTACATATTACTATTTAACTATTTATGGTTCTATTACTATTTATTATTTATGGTGCAACTGTAACGAAAACCAATTTCCCCCGGGATCAATAAAGTATGACTATGACTATGACTATATGTCTTTGGTCGTGGGAGGAAACTGTAAACCTGGAGGAAACCCATGCAGACCCATGGAAAACGTACAAGCACCAGGCAGACAGTGGTAGAATTGAATCCAGATCACTGACGCAGTAGTAGCATTACGCTGACTGCTACGTTAGTTTCTGATCTAGGGAGTAAGAAAGGATCTTACACACTCAGGGCCAGAAGCAGGTGCATACACATGAGCTCATGCACACATACCCAGCAGGCAAACAGACAGACTCAGAAACACATTCACATACACACGCATGCATACGTACATACACGTACTACATTGTGCAGAAGTCTTAAGTCCAATTTATACTTCTGTGTCAAATGTACACCGTAGGTACTGCGTACCCTACACCGTATCCTACGCCGTAGGGTGGTGTGCACCTCCCCAAAAATGTAACTCATGCGTCGCGGTGACGCAGACCACAACAACTGTGATTGGTCAGCTTGGTAGCATCGCATTTCCTCCTATGCATTTCCGGTTGCTTTTCTCTGCCATGTCTGTACACTGATGCGAAATAAATAGTTGGAGACGATGAACCAACTCGTCAAATCTACCTGCCGACGTCCGAAAATATTTGAAATGCATTTCCTCGTCCATGTCTCTCACGAAGAAACTCAACACAGTGGCATAGAAACCCCACCGCCATCTAACGTTTTGGCAGTGAATTGAAGAGCAACGCAGACACAACTACGCATGCTCGCTACGGCGTAGGTCTACACAGAAGTATAAATCAGGCCTATGGCATAGCCCGTACGCACAAGTATAAATCAGCCTTTAGGCACATATAGCTGGGGTGCCTGAGACTTTTGCACAGTACTGTGGTAAGTTTATGTATTACACTGTACTGCTGTCTCAAATAAACAAAACAAACTTCATGACGTATGTGAGTGATGATAAACCTGATTCTGATACGGGTCTCTATTGTGGACTGAGAGTGGGAAGGGGGCAGGGAGAGGGGAATCATGGTTGGGAAAAGGGGAAGGGAGAGGGGAGGGAGCAGGAAGCACCAGAGAGACATTCTGTAATGATCAATAAACCAATTGTTTGGAATCAAATGACCTTGCCTGGTGTCTCAGGTCTGGGTGTGCCTGCACCTGCGCCACTCCCCACCCGGACACTCCTTCTCTGCCATTTGTCCCACACGCCTCCCGCAGCACTCCGCCCTCACCATTCACAACATCCTCTGCTCCCGCCAGGTTTACAAACTCATTAGTGTCATTAGTGAACTAAATGAGTATCTCTGACAACCTTGCACTTTTTCAGCCACTATTACCAACTTCTGTTTCAAAATGGCTGGATGGACCGAATTTAAATTCTCCAGCTGCATTGGGTGGGGTTCGAGCCCCCATCGCAGGATCGCCAGCCCAGGCCTCTGGGCCGCTCGGACGCAGCCGAACCGAGCTGGCAGGGTTTTCGCGTTTTCCGAGAGCGCACAACTCCCGCCGTGCAGTGGATGCCTGGCAAGCGACCTCCAGCTGCAGCCTGCTATCCGAAGAGCTAGTTGAACGCAGTTTATAACGACGCAGGTTCACAAATGTCTTTATGTAAGCAGGTAAGTGCTTTGCAGGGAATGTGCTTCGTTGGTGTGAAGTGAGCTGTTTGCTAAGCGGGCGGGGGAGGGTGGAGGAGGGGAGCAGAATATTGACCCACATAGAATGCAAAGTCTGAAAGCTGCAAGTTTAATGAGGTCGCTTGGCATGGGTTACCAGGAAAGTGGCTAAATCACAAGTGTATTTTTCTGTCACTAGGATGGTACCCAAACCAGGCCAATAATAAATATATTAGCATGGGACACTTTATAACTTATTATCTACACCTCATGAACCTGCAAAAGCAGATGGTGGGAGACAGGTTCTTGGCTCAACGAGCTGCAAATACCTCATCTCAACTCCAAAGTGTGGGACCAGCTCAGCCTTTGGCGGATGTGACAGCAGAGTCTGATAAATTGTAAATGAGCAAAAGCTTAGCAGGAGTCCGTCGGTGGCACAGGAACATCTGGGTCTCACCTTCCCAGTCCATCTGCTGTCAGTGTGCTGGAGAGCCGCCCACAAGGTCCACGCCAGTAGTACAACCCTTGGAAAATTACGCATTCCAGTGCATTGCTTGACTCACGCGCTTAAGTTAAACGCTAATTACTGCAACTTAAATCTACCATAATGGGCAGGATTATGTGGCTTATCAGCCTCACAAGTTATTAATATTTACAAACTAGGGTCGACAAGTTCAGAAAGATTTAGATTTTCGAATGAATATAGACGTGTGTTGTTTGATAGCTCTGGCCTTCAAATTATGAATATAGCTTTGGTTCATGCCGATTGGAAGCTTTCTATTTTATCTTATCTAGATCGTAGATGTAGAATTCTGCAAAGTCTTTCCCTACACCCACAATATTTTAAAATTGTTTCTGATTTCGCTGTTTCTCTTCCTGTCCCATTCACTTCATAGTTATCTAACCTCAGCCGATATAGTCATCAAGTTACATAGAGACAGGCCCATCGGCCCAACTATTTATGGTTCTATTACTATTTATTACTTATGGTGCAACTGTAACGAAAACCATTTTCCCCTGGGATCAATAAAGTATGACTATGACTATGACTAGTCCATGCTAAACTGTTACTTAACCTAGTTCCATCAACTCACAAATGGACCATAGCCTTCATACTCCTTGCATCCATTTACTTAGGCTAAGTTTCTCTTATCTTTTCGGTCTTTTGATCTTATTTTTTAATAGAGTTCTTTGGGGTTTCTTACTTTGTGGCTGCCCGTAAGCAGACAAATCTCAAGGTTGTATAATTTATACACACTTTCATCATAAATACGAGAGGTGATTGATACGTTCGTGGCCTAAGGTAGAAGGAGTCAATTTTAGAAAACCTAGCACGTTTATTTTTCCTACATTTACACACTTAGTCCAGCGTTCGTGGAGCATAGGGGTCCCTTCTTTGTAGAAGTCGGCATCTTGGACCTCCAGTAGTGGTCCACAGCAGGGGTGATTGATAAGTTCGTGGCCAAAGGTAGAAGGAGATGAGTCATTAACTTCAAACTTTCTGCATTTCCACTCAAAGAGTTGAACTGCACATACATGTAACAAGAGCTATATAACTCATCTCTTTCTACCTTAGGCCACGAACATATCAATCACCCCTGTTGTGGACCACCTGACTAAGTGTGTACATGTAGGAGGGGACTATGTTGAAAAATAAATGTGCTAGGTTTTCTAAAATTGATTCTTTCTACCTTAGGCCATGAACTTATCAATCACCCCTCGTATACTTTGAATCTTAAATGTTGAAGTCGAACCAGCATGCACCACTTCCTCTGACAGCTCGTTCAATGTTTAAGATTCAAGAGTCATTTATTATCAAGCAATGTATAAATTATACAAACGAGATTTGCTTGCTCACAGGTAGCCACAAAGCAAGCAACCCGAAAGAACTCAATTAAAGGAAAAGTAGAATAAAAATGAAAAATAAAGGACCAACACTCATTGCGCAAGTGAAAGAAAAAAAAATAAAATCATGCAATCAATGGAAGTGAACAACAGCATTCCAAACCAAAACTGAGTCCTCTGAGTGAATTCTCCAGCTTCTGAGTGGAGAAATTCCCATTTACCTTTCACCCTTAAACTATGACCTCTAATTCTTGTCTCAAACAAGAGAAGATCTGCAGATGCTGGAAATCCAAACAGCACACACAAAATGCTGTAGGAACTCCAGCAGCATCACTGGAAAGTACAACAGGCCAGGCAGCATCTATGGAAAGTGCAGTCAGCATTTCGGGCTGAGACTCTTCTTCAGGAAAGTCCTTATGAAGAGTCTCGGCCTGAAACGTTGACTATAATCTTTTCCATAGATGTTTCCTGGCCTGCTAAGTTCCTCCAGCACTTTGTGTGTGTTACCTCTCATTCTAGTCTCACTCCACCCTCGGTGGAAAAATGCCTGTTTGCATTTACCCCAGTTATACCCCTCATAATTTTGTATACCTCTATCAAATCTCCCCCCGTTATTCTCTATGCTAGAAATCGTAACACTTTTATCCCTGTCCCTATAACTCAGATCCTCAAGTCCCAGCAACATCCCTGAAAATTTTCTCTGTGCCCTTTCAGTCTTATTATATCCAAATCAAAGATGGTGACGAATCAGCATGTAGAAGAAAGATTGAAAATATGTCTGAGTGGTGCCAAAACAACAACCTCTCACTCAACGTCAGCAAAACAAAGAGCTGATTATTGACCGCAGGAGGAAGAAATCAGAGGTCCATAACCAAGCTATCATCAAATCAAAGGTGGAGAGGGTCAGTAATACTAAATTCCTTGGTGTTACCATTTCAGATCTCTCCTGGGTCCTGCTCCAGTACGAAGAGAGCACTCCTACTTTCTTAAAAGGTTGTGAGGATTTGGCATGACATCAAAAATTTTGAAAAACCTATATAGATGTGCAGTGGAGAGTATACTGACTGGATGCTTCACAGCCTGTGAAAGAAACACAAATGACCTGGAATGGGAAGGCCTACAAAAACTGCGGGTAGAACCCAGTCCATCACAGATAAAGCCCCCCCCATCGCTGAAGGAGCACAGAGGCAGTAAGGCAGCGTCAATCGTCAAGGACCACCACATCTAGGCCATGCTTTCTTCTCGCTGCTGCTATCAGGACGAAGATACAGGAGCCTGAGGTCCCAGACCACCAGGTTCGGGAAGTTATTATCCTGAACCAGGGTGGATAACTTCACTCGCTTTAACAGTGAGCTGATTCCACAACCTATGGGCTCACTTTCAAGGATTCTAAAACTCCTGTTCTCAGCTTTATTTATTTATTTATTATTATTTTATTTTCATCATGTGTTTGCACTATTTGATGTCCTTTGCATATTGGTTACTTGACCGTCTTTGTGTGCAGTTTTTCACTGATTCTATTGTATTTCTTTGTACTTACCTTGAATGCCCACAGGAAAATGAATCTTAGGGTAGTGTATGGTGACATATATGTACTTTGATAACTTACTTTGAACTTCCTGTAGTTAGGTCATAATAGATTGAAACAGGTCACTGAGGAGTGCTGTAGAGCAAAGGAATCTGGGAATACAGGCCCATAATTCATTGAAAGTGGCATCACAGGTAGATAAGGTCATAAAGAAATCTTTTGACACTTAGACCTTCATAATTCAAGTTATTGAGTACAGAAGATGGGATGTTAAGTTGAAGTTGCATAAGACGTTGTTGAGGCCTAATTTGGAGTATCGTGTACAGTTTTGGTCACCTACGTACAGTGAAAAAGGAATTGATGTTGAAAGAGGATAGTGAAAAATTACAAGGAATTTCATGACAAAAGCCAGTGATAAAAACCAGATCCTGATTCTAAATCTGATTCTGAAACTACCTAATGCTGGTTTCCCATGTGGCTGGATCATGTGGAGGTGGGTAGGTGGGTGGGCAGAGGAACTAGAATGAGTAAATATGGCAAGGATATGTTCTGAACACAAAAGTGTGGATGAACTCAACAGGTCAGGCAGCATCTACGGAAATGAATAAATTGTCGAGGTTTTGGGCCGAGACTCTTCTTCAGGACTGGAAAGGACGGGGGAACACACCAGAATAAAAATGTGGATGGAGGGGAAGGAGGATAGCTAGAAGGTGATAGGTAAATCTTGGCGGGTAGGAAAGGTAAAGGGCTGGAGAGGAAGGAATCTGATAGGTGAGGAGCATGGGAATGTAGTGAGCTGTAATATTCTATGTTCTATGTTCTATGGGGGAGGAGAAAATGGTGGCACATCGCAGCACGCGCGGCCACTCCAGAATAATATCATATTTGTTATGCACAATTCTGATTTGATGGAGACAGAAGTAAGAGCACGGAGGAACATTTGAAGAAACTTCTGAAATGCCCGCTTCACTGCCGCTGCTACTGTGCGACTGAGAATGTCCGGAGGGGAAGGCCCCAAATCCTCGGCTTTGCCTGTTGCTTGGCGGCCGGGGTCGGGGTTGAAGCGCTCAGCAGAGATGGTGCTCGGTGCTCGGTGTCGGAGGGCTGGTCGGAGGCTCGAAGTTTTCGGACGGACTCAAGAGTCGGCTGTGGTCAGGTGCTCCAGGGTGCTGCATTGGCAAGACTGCGGCGCTGGAGGTTCATGGCAGGAAGAGTTTTCTTCCTTCTACCATCTGCGTGAGATGCTGGGACCTTCGAGAGACTTTGAAACTTTTTTTTACCGTGCCCATGGTCTGTTCTTTATCAAATTAGGATATTGCTTTGCACTGTTGTAACTATATGTTATAATTATGTGGTTTTTGTCAGTTTTTCAGTCTTGGTCTGTCTTGTGTTTCTGTGATATCATACTGGAGGAACATTGTATCATTTCGTAATGCATGCATTACTAAATGACATAAAAGAAGACTGTGTGTCCTCATAATCTAATCTAATCTAATCTAATGTTCTAAATAACACAGTTCTACCTACAGGAGATTGCACTGGTGACCATTTCTGAATGAAGTTGTGTCAGTCAAGAAATTGGCCCGGTCATGTCAAAATGCAGCTGATATTTCTCAGCCTCAGTCACGTACCTGAAGGCATTACAGGTTGCACAATGCATTTTCCCTCTTCTACTGGCAGGAGCTGGAGCAAATCTCAATATATAATGCAGTCCATCCACCTAGGTCATTAATATAAATTGTATCTAGCAGAGGCCGCAGAAATACTCCCTGAGGCACCCCATTTGTTCTGGCTTGCAAACTTGACAGAAGACAAAGAGTTTGGATAAATTGGTTATCTTCAAGTTTTCTGATGACACAAACTAAACTGAATAAGGCCTGAGAGCACCAAAAAAAAAATCTGCTGTCTGATCAGAATTTGATATCTCTTTGGACATAAACAGTATCCAAAGAGACATCTTATGCCTTATGTTGTTGTGAAATGTGATCTTAATTATCTTAATGGGAAGAATAAATATCAAAATCCTATTCAAATGGAAAAGTCTATTAACTGCTGCTCTTTGAACAAAGTTGTGTACAATTGTACAAAAATATAATGAAAGTTAGCATGCAAATACAATGAGTGCCTGAAGGAAACCACGCTAGTCTTTTTTGTCAGAGGAATAGATGCAAAGATTCAAAGTACAAATATTATCAAAGTATGTATGTAGCATACAACCTTGAGATTTGTCTTCCCCACAGACAGCCACAAAATAAAGAAACACCATTGAACTTGTTCAAAGAAAAACATCAACCAACCTCCCCCACCACCACATGCACAAAAAAAACAAATCACGCAAAAAGCGGGAGAAACACAGAATACAAAACACCAACCCACAAAGTCACTGAAAGAGTCCAGGTCTATTCTGTGCAGCTCAGTTCAGTTCAATCTAGTGCTGTGTCTTTCGTTATCTGCAAGACACTCCGATCAAAATAGCACAAAATAGCAACAAAAAAAAAAGGAGCAGCCAGAAACCAGAAACACATCATAACGTGAACTACAGAGCCCAATCCACAAAGCACGTCGATTAAACCTTGCCCAAGACACAGGATGATCAGAGACGTATCCCAACAGTTTTGATGGCATTGTGTGTTAGGGAGAGAGAGACCATAGCAAACCAGACCAAAGAAATGTTGTCATAATGAACTGCACAAAGAAAGATTTAAACTCCCTGAAAGTGTGATCCTGGTGGAAACATTCCGATAATGTTGGTAAAGTTGAAATCATCTGAACAAGTACATTTCCTCACAGGTGCAATGAAAAACTTACGTGCAGCTACACAACATCCACAAGAAAACAAAAATTAAATACAATTTTTACAAGAACACAGAACAAAGGAAACCAAGCCCATTGTAGTGCAGAGAGTTGAATGTGGGTATAGTGTTGCTGTACTGGGGGTCGTGCAGGTTTGTTCGCTGATTGTTCACACTTTATCGCTTGCTGCTCCCAAGGGAAGGTCCCTGCGTTTGAATGATATCTCTCTCTCTCTCTCCCTCAATGCTGTTAGAGGATGGTGCCGGAGGAAGACTTACTCAAGGCGGCTCGTGGATTAGGAACTCTAATTCACGCATGAAGTGTTTCTAGTTTTTCTGGTCGTTCCTTTTCTTTGTTGCTAGTCTAGTTGATTTTGAATCAGGGCGGCCTACAGATAAAGAACATTGAGCTGAACTCAAGTATGCCTTTTGATTTTGTGTTTTATATTCCGTGTTTTTCACTCAATTTTACTGTTTGCACAATTACTATTTTTATGTGTGGGAGGTTGATGTTTTCTTTTGTTGAACAGGTTTCAATGGTGTTTCTTTGTTTTGTGGCCATCTGTGAAGAAGACGAATCTCGGGGCTCTATGCTGCACACATACTTTGATAATAAATGTACTTCGAATCCTTTGGTTGAAGAACAAAATGGTTGAAGGGAAGTAGCTGTTCTTGAACCTGGAGGTGTGGGACCTCAGGCTTCGTACCTCCTGTGCGATAATAGCTGCAAGAAGATGTTGGGGATCTTTGATGACCCCACCCCATTTCAGAATCAGAATCAGGTTTATTATCACAGGCATGTGTCGTGAAATTTGTTAACTTAGCAACAGCAGTTCAATGCAATACATAATATAGAAGAAAAATGAATAAATAAATAAATAATTTTATTTATTAAGGCATCCGTTAGTCTTGCGAGACCATGGATCTGCGCCTCTAAAGTCTTCACTGGGCAAGGTTGTATGGAAGACCGGCAGTTGCCCATGCTGCAAGTCTCCCCTCTCCACGACACCGATGTTGTCCAAGGGAGGGGCATTAGGACCCATACAGCTTGGCACCAGTGTCGTCACAGAGCAATGTGTGATTAAGTGCCTTGCTCAAGGACACAACACACGTTGCCTCGGCTGGGGCTCAAACTCACGACCTTCAGGTCGCTAGTCCAATGCCTTAACCACTTGGCCACATGCCCACACAATAAATTAATTACAGTATACATAGATTGAATAGATTTTAAATCATGCAAAAAACTAGAAATAATATATATTAAAAAAGTGAGGTACTGTTCAAGGGTTTAATGTCCATTTAGGAACCAGATGGCAGAGGGGAAGAAGCTGTTCCTGAATCGCTGAGTGTGTGCCTTCAGGCTTCTGTACCTCCTACCTGATGGTAACAGTGAGAAACGGGCATGCCCTGGGTGCTGGAGGTCCTTAATAACAGACGCTGCCTTTCTGAAACACCGCTCCTTGAAGATATCCTGGGTACTTTGCAGGCTAGTACCCAAGATGGAGCCGACTAAGTTTACAACCCTCTACAGCTTCTTTTGGTCCTGTGCAGTAGCCCCCTCCCCCCCATACCAGACAGTGATGCAGCCTGTGAGAACGCTTTCCGTGGTACATCTGTAGAAGTTTTCGAGTGTATCTGGTGACATATCAAATCACCTCAAACTCCTGATGAAGTATAGTCACTGTCTCGCCTTCTTTATGACTGCATCGATATGTTGGGACCAGGTTAGGTCCTCAGAGAACTTGACACCCAGATGTTACTGATGGTGGGGAGGGAGGTGCCTGTAATGTATTGGGCTAAATCTGCTACACTGTGCAGCTTCTTATATTCCTGTGCATCCGAATTGCCGTACCAGACCATCAAGCAACCGTGCAGGATATTTTCAACAGTACATCTTTACAAAATAGAGTGACAAGCCAACCACTATAACTTTCTAAGAAAATAAAGAAGTTGGAATGGCTTATTTAATAATTCAAGAGAGAACCCATCTTCAGTTCTCAATGAAAATTGCGAAGTAAGAAATCTGAAGTTATAAAGTATAGCTTTGTAAACAGCAATGTTTACAGAGCATGGAGAGCTAGCTCACAGCAGGGGATTAGGTGTTGGAGAGATACAGCTTGCAAAGCAAAGTGACCATGAGACATTTGTGTATGCAACTGTCAAACGTTCGGACAATGGGGTTGTTTTAATTGACCTGCATCAAACCAGGCAACATGGGCTAAGTTATATTGCACCATCGCGAGTGAGGTTGAGCTGACAGACCAAACTGATGTTGTCACTTAGCACATCAAACATAGTCACTAATAAAGTTGATCAGTCAATACCTGGGATTATCATGTACTTAGAGTCAATCCTGACAACAATAATTTTGGGTGCCTGGGGTCTCTGACCCAGACGCAATTAGACCCTCTGCATGAATTGCTTTGCCCCAGCAAAGGGCGCATCTACGTGAAATGCTATCAATAGGAAACCAACACCCATCATCAGAGATCCTCAGCACCCAGGCCATGCTCTTTTCCCACTACTACCATGAGGTAGAAGGTGCAGGAGCCTCAGGACTTGCACCACTGGCTTCAAGAACAGTTACTACCACTCAACCATCAGGCTCATGCACCAAAGGGGATAACTACTCTCACTTGCCCATCCATTGAGATGTTCCCACAACCACTTTAAGGACTCTTTATCTCATGCTGTCGTTATTTATGCAACACACATCAAAGTTGCTGGTGAACACAGCAGGCCAGGCAGCATCTCTAGGAAGAGGTACAGTCGACGTCTCAGGCCGAGACCCTTCGTCAGGACTCGGCCTGAAACGTCGACTGTACCTCTTCCTAGAGATGCTGCCTGGCCTGCTGCGTTCAGCAGCAACTTTGATGTGTGTTGCTTGAATTTCCAGCAGCTGTAGAATTCCTGTTGTTCTGTCATGATTTATTGTTATTTGCTTATATTGGCATTTGCACAGTTTGTTGTCTTCTGCACTCTGGTTGATCTTTCGTTGATCCTGTTACAGTTACTACTCTATAGATTTGCTGAGTATGCCCACAGGAAAATGAATCTCAGGGTTATATATGACACGTATGTACTTTGATAATAAATTTGATTTGAACTTTGAACTTTAATTTAATAATCTGTAAATGCCAAACTAGTCCTGACCATGAGGACAACAGATGGATTGTTTTATACGCTCACCAGGTTCATTGTTGTCCTACAGGGGAGGAAATGTACCATTCGAACCTGGTCTGGTCGATATGTGACTCTCACCCTCACCCAGCCTGAAGTGGACTGGCAGGTCACTTATCCGAAGAGCAACTGGAGAATGAGTATTTAACGCTGGCCTTGCCATAAGGAGGATGGACAAATGTGGAATGATTTCTCTGGAGCGTCAGAATCTGAGTGGTGACCTGATCGAAGTACGTAACAGAGGCATAGATAAGGTCAACAGTCTGACTTGTGTTGGAAATGTCAAATTCTGTACTGGAGGGCACAGGTTTCAAATGAGAGGAGAAAAATTTGAATGAAGTTGTGGGGCCAGATTTTTACACAGAATGGTGAGTGCAGAAAAGGTGGCCGAAGCAGATGTAACAGCAATGTTTAAGAGGGATTCAAGTTCAAAATTCAAAAATAAATTTTGAATATATATTGCATTCAGGGTGGCAGGGTAGAGATACATCTCTACCAAAGGAGGTCTAAGGCACTTGTTCCCTCCGCTAGCCTGCAGGTCACCCTTGGGCAAGGTGTAGCACCTACTTAGCCCCCCTCCATCCCCAGATCAGGGCCAGGTGAAGCCATGGGAGCAGGTGGTGGATGGTCATACGAGCAGCTGGTGCATATCACAAGTCCTGGTTATGCAGCCACTGACGTCAGGCAGACAATCTCTGAAGAGTATTGATAATGGCTGGGGGTCACCCCATCTTGTAAAGACACTGCCCAGAAGAAGACAATGGCAAACCACTTCAGTAGAAAAATTTGAAAAGTACAATCACGGTCCAGGAAAGACTATCATCGCTACGTCGTACAACAAGGCACATAATCAACGAATGAGTGGAAGGTATATTGACTGGCTCCATCAGAGACTGGTATGCAAACACCAATGGCCTTGAACAGAAAATCCCACAAAAAGTAGTGGAAATGGCCCAGTCCTGCCCCAACATTGAGCATATCTACATGAAACACTGTCGCAGGAAAGTAGCATCCATCATCAGAGAACCCCATCACCCAGAAAAGGCTCTCTTTTCGCTGTTGCCATCAGGAAGAAGGCACCAGAGCCTCAGGACTCACACCACCAGTTTCAGGAACAGTTACCACCCCTCAGCCATCAGGCTCTTGAACCAAAGGAGATAACTTCACTCAACTTCACTTGCCCCATCATTGAAATGTTCCCACAATCAGTGAACTCAGTTTCATGGGTGTGGGCACGTGGCCAAGTGGTTAAGGCATTGGACTAGCAACCTGAAGGTCGTGAGTTCAAGCCTCAGCCGAGGGAAGGTGTTGTGTCCTTGAGCAAGGCATTTAATCACACATTGCTCAGCGACGACACTGGTGCCAAGCTGTATGGGTCTTAATGCTCTTCCCTTGGACAACATCAGTGTCATGGAAAGGGGAGACTTGCAGCATGGGCAACTGCTGGTCTTCGATATAACCTTGCCCAGGCCTGCGCCCTGGAGAGTGAAGACTTTCCAGGCGCAGATCCATGGTCTCGCAAGACCAGCGGATGCCTTTACTTAGTTTCATGGACTCTTCATCTCATGTTCTCGGTATTTATTGTTTATTTGTTCATTATTTATTTATTTTTGTATTTGCACAGTTTATCATCATTTGCACACTGGTAGAATGCCCAAGGTGGTGTGGTTGATCACTGATTCTGTTATGGTTATTATTCTATTGTGAATTTTTTTGAATATTCCCACAAGAAAATGACTCTCAGGTTTGTATTTGGTGACATATATGTACTTTGATGATAAATTTGCTTTGAGCTTTGTGTAAACAGGGATGCATAATAAATGCCTGCCTGGACCACAATGGGAATAAAGGGTGTTCTGGCTCCCTAAGTTTCCAGAGCAGAGCAGTCAGGCCCAGAACAGCATGGACCTACAGACCTGCTGAGAGAAATTTTTCCCCCTCACAAGTCATCTGCAGCTGTTTTACTAACTTACAGAACCAATGGGCATTTCTTAATCATAATTAGACAATAGACAACAGGTGCAGGAGTAGGCCATTCAGCCCTTCGAACCAGCACCGCCGTTCACTGTGATCATGGCTGATCATCCACAATCAGTATCCAGTTCCTGCCTTATCCCCATAACCTTTGATTCCGCTATCTTTAAGAGCTCTATCCATCTCTTTCTTGAAAGCATCCAGAGACTTGGCCTCCACAGCCTTCTGGAACAGAGCATTCCATATATCCACAACTCTCTGGGTGAAAAAGTTTTTCCTCAGCTCCGTTCTAAGTGGCCTACCCCTTATTCTTAATCTGTGGCCTCTGGTTCTGGACTCACCCATCAGCGGGAACATGCTTCCTACCTCCAGCGTGTCCAATCCCTTAATAACCTTATATGTTTCAATAAGATCCCCTCTCAGCCTTCTAAATTCCAGAGTATACAAGCCCAGTTGCTCCAATCTTTCAACATATGGCAGTCCCGCCATCCCGGGAATTAACCTTGTGAACCTACGCTGCACTCCCTCAATAGCAAGTTCCTCAAGTTTGGAGACCAAAACTGCACACAGTACTCTAGGTGTGGTCTCACCAGGGCCCTGTACAGCTGCAGAAGGACTTCTTTGCTCTTATACTCAATTTCCCTTGTTATGAAGGCCAGCATGCCATCAGCTTTCTTCACTGCCTGCTGTACTTGCATGCTTGCTTTCAGTGACTGATGTACAAGAACACCTGAAGCTATCTCAAATAAATAAAGTTATTCTACTTTGGAACCAACGTAAAGATGTATTCTGAATGATCTCACTGAGGTAAATATGAAGATTGTGCAAATTTATAAACAATCTGTGTTTCAACCGGCTTTGTTCTTATCCATTACTGTTACCAGGATGCAAAATGGTTTAAATTGGACATTGGTGGTTTTTCTGGAAATAACAACTGAATTTGATCCAATTTGGATTTTGATGCATCCAGATGAGATGTTGATTTATTCATGCAACGCATGTGAATTTGGGACTATCTGTGTCGTAGGCCAATCTATTCCACCGGGCACCCATGCACAAAGAAAGTCTCCATCTGCATGTGTCAAAAGGTTTCTATGTGATTTTTAATTGGTCAACATCACTGCCAAAGGAATACTTCATCTGAAAATATAAATAGAGAATTACTGTTGACAATATAATTGGATCATTGCTTGACATCATCGTGTAATCATCTACCCCTGACTATTTTAGTGAATGCATTACTTCATAAAATAACATAATTAATAGATTTCATTCAATTAGCCAACAAACAAACACACAAGAGCATAAAATATTCATCCATTAATGTCAACAAACATAGAATGATACAAAACAGAAGGAGTCCATTGTTAGTAATGCACACACAAAGTACCGGAGGAACTCAACATGTCAGACAGGGTACATGGAGAGGAAAGCCAGAAATGGCTTCTGACTACTTCTCCCTTCTTTTCTGGTTCTAATGAAGGGTCTCAGCGTGAAATATCAACTGTTTATTTTTTTTTATTTTATTGAGGTACAGTGTAGAGATACAGAAACGAGAAGGCACACTGATTCAGGAACAGCTTCTTCCCCTCTGCTATCCGAATTCTGAATTGAAATCATGAACCTTACATAGAAACATAGAAAACCTACAGCACAATACAGGCCCTCCGGCCCACAAAGCTGTGCCGAACATGTCCTTACCTTAGAGCTACCTAGGCTTACCCATAGCCCTCTATTTTTCTAAGCTCCATGTACCTATCCAGGAGTCTCTTAAAAGACCCTATCGTATCCACCTCCACCACCGCTGCCAGCAGCCTATTCCATGCACTCACCACTCTCTACATAAAAAACTTACCCCTGACATCTCCTCTGTACCTACTTCCAAGCACCTTAAAACTATGCCCTGTCGTGCTAGTCATTTCAGTCCTGGGGAAAAGCCTCTGATTATTCACACGATCAGTGCCTCTCATTATCTTATACACCTCTATCAGGTCACCTCTCATCCACTGTCGCTCCAAGGAGAAAAGGCCGAGTTTACTCAAATTATTCTCATAAGACATGCTCCCCAATCCTGGCAACATCCTTGTAAATCTCCTCTGCACCCAGTCTATGGTTTCCACATCCTTCCTCTAGTGAGGCGACCAGAATTGATTACAGTACTCCAAGTGGGGTCTGACCAGGGTCCTATATAGCTGCAACCTCAATTCTTACTTTATTTCTATTTTTGCACTACTTATTTAACTATTTAATATATATGAACTTACTGTAATTCACATTTTGTCTCTATTATTATATATTGCATTGTATTGCTGCAGCAAAGTCATCAAATCTCACAACCATAGAAACCATAGAAACCATAGAAACTACAGCACAGAAACAGGCCCTTTGGCCCTTCTTGGCTGTGCCGAACCATTTTCTGCCTAGTCCCACTGACCTGCACACGGACCATATCCCTCCATACACCTCCCATCCATGTATCTGTCCAATTTATTCTTAAATGTTAAAAAAGAACCCACATTTACCACCTCGTCCGGCAGCTCATTCCATACTCCCACCATTCTCTGTGTGAAGAAGCCCCTCCTAATGTTCCCTTTAAACTTTTCCCCCCTCACCCTTAACCCATGTCCTCTGGTTTTTTTTCTCCCCTTGCCTCAGTGGAAAAAGCCTGCTTGCATTCACTCCATCTATACCCATCATAATTTTATATACCTCAATCAAATCTCCCCTCATTCTTCTACGCTCCAGGGAATAAAGTCCTAACCTACTCAATCTTTCTCTGTAACTGAGTTTCTCAAGTCCCGGCAACATCCTTGTAAACCTTCTCTGCACTCTTTCAATCTTATTTATATCATTCCTGTAATTTGGTGACCAAAACTGAACACAATACTCCAGATTCGGCCTCACCAATGCCTTATACAACCTCATCATAACATCTGCTGGTGATATTATTTGAGCCACGCCGTCCAGCAATCCCCCAATTTAATCCTAGCCCAATCACGGGACAATTTACAATGACCAATTAACCCACCAACTGGTACGTCATTGGAATGTGGGAGGAAACTGGAATGGCCGGATGAAACCCACACAGTCACGGGGAGAACGTACAAACTCCTTACAGACAGCGGCGGGAATTGAACCTAGGTCGCTGGTACTGTAAAGCATTGTGCAAACCACTACGCTACCATTAGCACCTTTTCCATTCTATTCGTCTCCATAGATGCTGCCTGACCCGTTGAATTCCTCCTGCATTTTGTGTGGGTTACCCTGGACTTCCAGTATCTGCAGAATCCCTTGTGTTTATGAGGCCATTGTTTCTGTCTGCACTTTGGTAGAGCAAATTGATTAATAGCCCTCCCACACCCTTGTTCTATTGTCATTATCCATCTGCATCCTTTAGCAGAGAAATTTATGCTCAGTGGCCACTTTATTAGGTACCTCCTGTACCGAGAGTGTGCTTGTGCTCTTCTGCTATAGCATATCCACATCAGAGATGCTCTTCCCCAACACCACTGTTGCAACATGTGGTTATTTGAGTTACTGTCACCTTCTTCTCAGCTTGAACCAGTCTGGACATTCCCGGTCTGACCTCTCTCATTAACAAGGTGTTTTCACCCACAGTACTGCTGCTCGCTGGATGTTTTTATTCTGCTTTTCACACCACTCTCGGTAAACTCTGAGAATGTTCTGCAGAAAAACTCCCAGGACATCATCAGTTTCCGAGATACTCAAACTACCCTGTCTGGCACCAACAATCATTCCACATTCAGTCACTTAGATCACATTTCTTCCCCATTCTGATGTTTGGTCCGAGCAACAACTGAACCTCTTGATCAAGTCTGCATGCTTTTATGCATTGAGATGCTGCCATATGATTGGCTGATTAGGTATTTGCATTAACGAGCAGGTGTACCTAATAAAGAGGCCACTGTGTGTACCTCTCAGTAGGAGGCCATTCAGCCCATTGTGTTTATACCCGAATATTGCCTGTACATCTAAGGCTGTTAATTACCTCTGAGCTTCTGCCTGATTCTGAGCAAACAGGTACTTCTGAAATGCCTGCTTCGCTGCCGCTGCTACTGTGCGATCCGAAATCTCCGGAGGGGAAGGCCCCGAGTCCTCGGCTTTGCCTGTTGCTTGGTGGCCAGGGCCGGGGTTGAAGCGCACGGCAGAGATGGTGCTTGGTGCTCGGTGTCAGAGGGCTGGTCGGAGGCCCGAAGTTTTCAAACCGACTCAGAGTCGGGCTATGGTCGGGTGCTGCCAGGATGCTGCATTGGCAAGTTTGTGGCGCTGGAAGCTCATAGCAGGGAGAGTTTCTTCCTTCTACCTTCTGTGTGAGATGTTAGGGCTATCGGGACTTTGAGACTTTTTTTTACCGTGCCCATGGTCTGCTCTTATCAAATTATGGTATTGCTTTGCCCTGTTGTCACTATATGTTATAATTATGTGGTTTTTGTTAGTTTTAGTCTTGGTCTGTCTTGTGTTTCTGTGATATCATACCGGAGGAACATTGTATCATTTTTTAATGCATGCATTTCTAAATGACAATAAACGAGGAGTGAGTGTCTTCATAATCTAATCTCATCTAAAAAAAATTAAACAGCTACTACTGATCAATCAATCCAATGGTGGAATTTCTTGAGTAATATCTTGGAGTTCAGGCACTTGGTTTCTCTTCAGTAAAGTCCAGGGGCTCTTTTTTCTCAATTGAACTACTAGATGAATTCTTCAACTTTTTAGTCTGAGACGCTTCATCAGGTCTTAATGAAGGGTCTGGGCTCAAAACATTGACTGTTTATTCCTCTCCATGGATGCTGCCTGACCTACAGACTTCCCTCTGCATTTTCTGTGTGTTACTCTGGATTTCCAGCTGATTTCAAGATTGAATCCAGATGAAGATGATGCCAGTGAACAATGCTACCAAGGGCAACGTTCTCAAGATGGTTCACAAAGCAATTCCTTTCACTTCTTTTAGATCTTCTTTTTATTTCAGGTGTGGTTCTACTACTATTAGAGCCCGCTATCTACATTCTGGTGGTGTGATTTTGGCTCAGTCAGGTGATTTGATGCTTTGCTATCTCTGAGAGGCTACCAGAGGCTGTGACCAAATCGTATGGCATGGAGCCCAGGAAACCAGGAGATGGAGCGTGAGCCCACGATTGGCTCCATCTCTCGCCGATCTCATCGAGGAAAATGAGAGGTATTCAGCATCGCCTACAAGCCTCTTGTTCGCTGCTGCCGGAGAGGATGTCAGCATGTGGAGTCCTTCACACTCTCTCACTTGCTGCTCCTGCGGGAAGGTCCCTGCGTTCGAGTGATCTCTCTGTCCTTCGGTGCTGTCAGTGGGAGGTGCCGGAACAAGATTGTTGATTTGGACTCTAATTCAGATTTATGACGTGTTATGGTTCTGGTTGCTCTTTTTTGTTGTTACTTTCAGGCATTTTTGCGCATGGGGGAAGGGGCATTTGTTGTTCTTCTTGGTTCTATGGTTCTTTGTTTCATGACTAGCTGCGGGAAAGACAAATTTCAGGGCTACATATTGCATACATACTGTACTTTGATAATAAATGTACTTTGAATTTTGAATCTGCAGAATCCGTTGGTGTCATAGAAAAGGCTGGTGCTAAGAAGTCGTGGTCTTGGAGGAAGTATTTTGCATAGACTGAAGTATTTGGAATATCATGTGCACTTCAGGTCACCAGTTTTATAGGAAAGATGTGGAGGCTTTGGGGAGTGTTCAGAAGAGGTTACCAGGATGAGGTGCCTGGATTAGTGGATATTAGATGTAAGGAAAGTTCAGCCAAAATTTATCGAACCCCCCCCTTTCAGCATTCCCCATTCCCGTTTCCCTCTCTCACCTTATCTCCTTATTTGCCCATCCCATCATCTCCCTCTGGTGTTCCTCTTCCTTCTCTTTCTTCCATGGTCTTCTCTCCTCTCCTATCAGATTCCCCCTTTTCCCTCATTAACCAATCAGCTTTCCAGCTCTTTACTTCACACCCCTCCCCCCTCCCAATTTCTCCTTTCATCGGCCATCTTGTACTTCTTCTTCCTCTCTCCAACTTTCTTACTCTGACCTCTCCTCTTTCTTTCCAGTCCTGATGAGGGATCTCAGCCCAAAACGTTGACTGTTTATTAATTTCCTTAAATTTCCATAATTAACTGTTTATTAATTTGCCTGGCCTGTTGAGTTCCTCCAGCATTTTGTGTGTGTGTGTTGCTTTGGATTTCTGGTATCTGCAGATCTTCTCATGTTTTTAGACAGTTGGGTTGCTTTCAGGACTCCAGATGAAGAGTCTCAGCCCGAAACGTCAACTGTTTATTCCTCTCCATAGGTGCTGGCTGACCTGCTGAGTTCCTTCAGCATTTTGTGTGTGTTGCCCTAGATTTCCAGCTTCTGAAGAATCTCTTGTCTTTCTGTATTTCAGAATAATTTACAAGATTTCCCCGAAGTTAAATTCTTAAATGCTATCACCATTCTAGAAGATCATGCTATTTCTCTGGTGATATTTTATACCCTTCTGATTCTTGTTTAAATGGATTTGAGTTGACGGATTGATGTTTTTTTTAATCGAAACCTGTGTGGTGTACAGCTCTGGGGTTCTGCTCCCAATGGGTTTTTTTTCCCCGTTGTTTTTTTGTTAGTAGGGTTTTTTTTAATCAGTAGGGGTTCTTTTTTCCTTCTTTCCTTTTTCCCAAGATATAGTTTTAACATTTTATTTTTTCTTATTATTATTGATATATTGTTTAGCTTTGTTAATCAGTCATTTGATAATTTAATTCTCATTGTACATATTGACATGTTGACTTGATTACTTTAATGTATTTTTTTGTTGGTCTTCAATAATAATTAATACAAAAGATTTAAAAATGAAAAATGATATTTTGTAACAGTAAGCTTTTCATTTGCAGAGATCCACGAGTATTCAGAGGAGGAGAGGGTGAGCAACTTTAAATTCCTGGGGGTTTTCATTTTAGAGGACCTGTCCTGGACCAGACAATGTAAGTGCATTTGCAAAGAGAGCACGGCGGGGCCTCGACTTGCTTGGGAGTCTGTGGAGGTTCAGAATGATATCTAAAACTTTGGCAACCCTCTATTGTGTAGCAGATAGTCTATTGACTGGCTGAATCACAGCCTGGTATGGATGCCCTTGAATGGAAAATCTTACTAAAGATACTGAATACAGCCCAGTCCATCAGGGGTAAAGCCCTCCCAACCATTGAGCACATCTACATGAAACGCTGTCGTAGGAAAGTAGAATCCACCATCAGAGATCCCCTACACCCAGGTCATGTTCTGTTGTCACTGCTGCCATCAGGTAGAAGGTACAAGAGGCTCAGGAGTTGCACCATCAGGTTCAAGAACAGTTACTACCCCTCAGCCATCAGGCTCTTGAACAAAGGAGATAACCACACTCACTTGCCCCACCATTGAAATGTTCCCACAACCAATGATCTTGCTTTAAGGACTCTTTATCTCATTATTTCATGTTCTCATTATTTATTGCGATGTATTTATATCTTCATTTGCACAATTTGTCTTCTGCATACTGGTTGATCTTTCATTGATCCTGTTATAGTTACTATTCTATAGATTCACTGAATATGCCCAGAGGAAAATGAAAACGGTGAAGTATATGTACTTTGATAATAAAATTTACTTTGAACTTTGAACATCTTGAATTTAACTTCCTAAAAGGCAGTGCAGGTACATCAAAGAAAATGGAAAATATGGCACACAGCTTAAAAACGGTGTGTATTCCCTTTGCCCAGAGCACTTGACGTGATCTGATTTTGAAGGTAGAGAGTGAAAAGCATAATTCTTTTACACAGTGCGAGACTTCTGTCCACATGGCCCACTTTCCATTTTCTTCTTCTTCATGGGCCCTTAGCTCCCAGTGGAGCATAGACCATTGATGACTTTCCATCAGTTTTGGTCTCCAAATTTGAGGAAGGACATTCTTACTATTGAGGGAGTGCAGCAGAGGTTCACAAGGTTAATTTGTGGGATGGCGGGACTGTCATATGTTGAAAGGTTGGAGCGACTGGGCTTGTATACTCTGGAATTTAGAAGGCTGAGAGGGGATCTGATTGAAACATATAAGATTATTAAGGGATTGGACACGCTGGAGACAGGAAGCATGTTTCCGCTGATGGGTGAGTTAAAACCAGAGGCCGCGGTTTAAGAATAAAGGTTAGGCCATTTAGAACGGAGTTGAGGAAAATCTTTTTCACCCAGAGAGTAGTGGATATGTGGAATGCTCTGCCCCAGAAGGCGGTGGAGGCCAAGTTTCTGGATGTTTTCAAGAAGGAGATGGATAGAGCTCTTAAAGATAGCGGAATCAAAGTTTATGGGGATAAGGCAGGAACTGGATACTGATTGTGGGTGATCAGCCATGATCACAGCAAATTGCGGTGCTGGCTCAAATGGCTGAATGGCCTACTCCTGCACCTATTGTCTATTGTCTATCACCATCATCCAAAGTCAATGGTACGGTTGGAGGTCATCAATGCTTCTGCAATCCACTGTGCAGGGGATTGGCCTGTACAGCTTCTCCCGAGCCCTGTTGTCCAGCCTTGACCGATTTCCACCCTTGCAAGACAGAGGCATAGGGTTGGACTTCAGCCAAATCAGCAGTATTTTGTATAATTTTCTTTCAGGAAAGGAGCCCATAGAATGGAATCTAGAAAAAGAGAAAGAAGAGGAAAGGATATGGAGAGGGGGTTGAGAGGGAAATTGATCAGCTATGGTTCAGACTCAATGGGACGAATTGCCTAAGTCTGCTCGAATGTCTATGGTCTTATTTAATGGTGGCCTTGCCATTAGGAGGATGGGCAGACATGGGCTGTTTTCTCTGGGGCATCAGAATTTGAGGAGTGACCTGATCGAAGTGCATAAGATTACAAGAGGTAGAGATAGAGAGTCACAGTCATTTTCACAGGATGGAAGTATCAAACACTGTAGGAGAGGGTACAGGTTTAAGCTGAGGGGGGAACAGCTTAAAGGAAATTAGCGGGGACAGGTTTTTACACAGAGCAGTGAGTGCTAGGGTAAGTGAAGCTTCCCAGTCCTCGGTGGCCGAACAAGCCCTTTAGGATAATCCAAATTGCTTGCCTTCATTCAGCACTCTCTTTTACTGCTAGAATTGGATGATAAATTAGAATAATTTAAACCTCCGTTTGATAAAAGGTTTGCAGTCTTTTACCACTGTAGCTCAATTACCATCAGCCATTACTGTCTGGCTTGTGCAGCACCCTCTCGCAGTACACAGAAACAACAGTGACCTGTCACAGCAGCAAGCAAGGCCGTTGGCTGCGGCCTGCCATCACTGCAGGACCTCGCGTGTGTCCAGGACAAAGAGGCGGGAAGGTGAAATTCATTGCGGGCACTACGCACCCAGTAAACCGCTTTTTCCAAAAGCTCCCTTCTGGAAAGTGCAGAAGGGCAACTAGAATAAAAAATTCACACCATCTTAAAATCTTCTTCTCCTAGGCAGTTAATCTCATCAACCATTCTTGATAGATCCCCACCCCCCATCACTGCACTGTTGACACTTTAAACTACCTTTTACAATGCTGTTTAAATTGTAAATACACCCTGGTATTTTGGCACATTTTATTCCATATCTATCTTTTAACTTCTAAATATATGTATATAATCCTTTCTAAAAAATAATTTTTCATTCCGAACATGGAACAGTACAGTACAGGAACGGACCCTTTGACCCACAATGTTGTGCTGAACCAGCTGAAAAGTAAATCACAAGACACCCACATACTAATCACTCCTACCTACACAACGTCCACAACGCTCCATCTGCCTCATATTCATGTGCCTATCTAAACGTCTCCTAAAAGCCTCTAACGTATTTGCCTCTACCACCCTACCAGGCAGCGCATTCCAGGCATCCAGCACTCATCAGTAAAAACAGTACCCCTCACGTTCCTTTCTTGAAACTATATGTTATAATTATGTGGTTTTGTCAGTTTTAGTCTTGGTTTGTCCTGTGTTTTCTTGTGATATCATTCTAGAGGAACGTTGTATCATTTTTTAATACATGCGTTTCTGAATGACAATAAACGAGGACTGTGTCCTCATAATCTAATCTTCTAATCTCATCTAACCTACTCCCTCTCGCCTCAATGCATGCCCTCTGGTATTAGACATTTCTACCCTGGGAAACTGATACACCCTGTCTACTTTATCTCTGCCTTTCATAAGCTTGTATACCTCTATCAGATCTCCCCTCAGCCTCCGACACTCCAGAGAAATCAACCCAAATTTGTCCAGCCTTTCATGTGGCACATGCCCTCTAAAGCCGGCAGCATCCTGGTTAACTTCTTCTGCACCCTCTCCAAAGCCTCAACATTCTTTCTACAGTGGGGAGAACAGAACTGTATGCAACACTTCAGATGTGGTCTAACCAGATTTAACCAGGTCTAACTATGTGAAAAAGACTAAGGAGCTGGCGGTAGACTTGAGGAGAGCTAAGGTACCGGTGACTCCTGTTTCCATCCAGGGGGTCAGTGTGGACATGGTGGAGGATTACAAATACCTGGGGATACGAATTGACAATAAACTGGACTGGTCAAAGAACACTGAGGCTGTCTACAAGAAGGGTCAGAGCCGTCTCTATTTCCTGAGGAGACTGAGGTCCTTTAACATCTGCCGGACGATGCTGAGGATGTTCTACGAGTCTGTGGCGGCCAGTGCCATCATGTTTGCTGTTGTGTGCTGAGGCAGCAGGCTGAGGGTAGCAGACACCAACAGAATCAACAAACTCCAGTGACGTTGTGGGGATGGAACTGGACTCTCTCATGGTGGTGTCTGAAAAGACGATGCTGTCCAAGTTGCATGCCATCTTGGACAATGTCTCCCATCCACTACATAATGTACTGGTGGGGCACGGGAGTACATTCAGCCAGAGACTCATTCCACCGAGATGCAACACTGAGCGTCATAGGAAGTCATTCCTGCCTGTGGCCATCAAACTTTACAACTCCTCCCTTGGAGGATCAGACACCTTGAGCCAATAGGCTGGTCCTGGACTTATTTCCTGGCATAATTTACATATTACTATTTAACTATTTATGATTTTATTACTATTTAACTTTTTATGGTGGAACTGTAATGAAAACCAATTTCCCCCGGGATCAATAAAGTATGACTATGACTAAAACTCGGAGGGTGGAGCCACGACAACTCCATTTCTTACATCTTCAGAAACAGCTCTATTTTCTATCTTTGATATCTCTTTGTTTCCCTTTCAGTGTTCTTTTGAAGACCCTGACCTGGAGTTACACTCTGACTTTGGTTCTTTGTGAAAATGGGACCCGCTCTCAGGGCCTCATGATTGGCCGCTTTTTGTGATCACAAGGATGCGGCCTAGAAGAATAGCACACTTTCAAGGTGCCGGATTTTCATGGTTCTGGAGACAGGCGGATTCAAGGCTGGTACCTCTGATTGAGGCGTGGCGGGAGAAAACAGAAGATCTGAAGCAGTGGACTACCTGCCGTGGACTGTGTGTACAGAGCCCTGAGTTCTTTGGGCACAGAGCTCGGAAAAAACGACGCAACAGGCTTTTAACACCATAAATCAGTGAGTTGTTTGTTATGTCTCCTCTCTAGCTATGAGATGGGCACACTTCTTTTCCCCTTATTAGGGAGAGAGAGAGAGCCCGTGGTATGTCGAATTACCAAGTGAACGAGTAGTCTTTGGGGTACCGCAAGTCTGTGTCTTTATTGATGCTTTGCTGCACACTCGAGTGCTCGGTGGGGGTGCCGATGCTTTTTGCTGGTGGGGGGAGGGGGGTCGTTGCCTTGCTGCTGCTTATGCATGGGAGGGGGGAACTGCAAAAGGGTTTGGTTCTGATGTTTAACTGTCATTCATTTTTTGGGGCACTCCTCTGTTTTCTTGGATGCTTGCGAAGAAAAAGAATTTCAGGGTGTATATTGTGTACATTTCTCTGACATTAAATGTACCTATTGAACAGAGTTCTATAAAGGTGCAACATAACCTCTTGACTTTTCAACTCAATGCTTCAAATAATAAAAGCAAGCCTTCTACAAGCCTTCGTAACCAGCCTATCATCCTGCAAAGCCACTTTCAAGGAGCTATGAACTCTTGGGCCCGAAGATCTCCCTGCTCAGCCACACTGTATGTTGTTATTTATTTATCTATCTGTATAAATATTTATTGTGATCAGCTCAGAATAGCCCCTTCCGGCACTTCGAGCCATGCTGCCCAGCAACCTGATTTAACTTTAACCTAATAACAGGTCAATTTACACAGACCAATTAGCCTACCGACTGGTAAGTCTTTGGACTGTGGGAGGAAACCAGAGCACCCGGAGGAAACCCATGTGGTCACGGGGAGAACGTACAAACTCCTTACAGGCAGCGACGGGAATTGAACCCAGGTTGCTTTAACCACTACGGTGCTGTGCTGCATGTCGTGTATTTACCGACACACCACAGCAAATTCCTAATACGTGTAATTGTATACGGTAAGTAAAGCTGATCCTTAATTTATAGAACAGGGAACAGTATAAATGAAAATTAAACAGGAACGGGGCAGTGTAGAGGGAACAAAAGCAAGTTGGTGTTGCTTTTTGGTAACTTGGAGACCAGGAGAGATGGTACAACACATAACTCATGCAGTGGTGGTACCAGCTTAAAGAAAGAGATAGAAGATGTAGACAGAAAATGAAACTTAGAATTACCAGAAGAGGAAAAAGAAAATATGGAGAAATGGGATCCAAGGCTGGAACGTCTGATTATGTGAATCAGTTGCATTCAGAGTTGAATCACTGAACTCAGATGAATCTTGCAGATAAAGAAAAAAAGTACTGAATAGAAGTTTTTAAGTTGATAAGAGGTATCGATAAGAGGTAGACAGCCAGAGCCCTTTCTCCAGGGCAGAATATGGCTAATACCGTTATGACACACACCTGAACGCACCAGCTTCTGGGATTCAGACGCTTTGACTCTCCGGAATATGGATAGCTGGCGCAGCCTCTGTAAAGACACAGGCCCGCCCCGCTAATCGGCGGCCAAGTTTTGGTGTCAGGATTTTAGTATTTAAAGAGCACCTGTACTGAGGTTCGGTGCCCAGTCATCAGTTCAACTTCGGATTCCCGTCTACCTTCTCGTTTCGAACCCTCTCCTTGTTTAAGCCTCATATCGTATCTCAAACCGTATCTCGATTCCAGTCTCGGATATGCCAGCTCTTGCGTCCTAGCCATCCTCCTATAGGTCTCTCGGGAGGGCAACATTTTAAGGTGATTGGGGGAAGTATAGGGGCGATATGTTAAAAGAAGGTTTTTTCACAAAAAGAATGGGGAGGGGATATACTTCTCACCAGGAATTTTCAGGTGATTGGAGGAAAGTATAAGGAGGATGTCCAAGGTAGTTTTGTTTTTCAACAGAGAGTGGTGGGTGGGTGGAATGTGCTAGCAGGGGTGGCAGTAGAGGCAGAACATTAGGGCAGGGGTTTCCAAACTGGGGTTCACTGACCTCGGTTAATGATAGAGGTCCATGGCATGGGAAACTTGCATTAGGGGCATTTCAGAGACTCTTAGGCACATGAATGAAGGAAAATTGGAGGGCTATGCAGGAATGAAACATTGGAATGATCCTGCAGTACGTAGGTTAGAAGGTTGGCACAACATGGTGGGCTGAATGCCCTGTACTGTACTATGTTCTCCAAATCGTTTTTTGCCTTTTTCACTGTTTACTTATTCTTGTAACTTATATAAATGTTTATGCCTTGCACTGCACTGAACTGCTGTCACAAAGCAACGCATCTCGCATCAGATGTCAGTTGATAACAAATCTGGTTCTGGTTCTGAATCCCGTTGTCTGCAGCATTCCGAGACGGATGGTGAGCAGTTCCTTGGATTTGGACTGGACTTTACTGGAGCACTGGTTTCTTGGCAGTGGTGGTGGGGGAGAGGCGCGGCGGAGGGAGTCAGTGACCATCACCTTAAGGAATTCTCTTGGCAAGCAGAGCAACTCCGAGCTTCTAGCTTTCTGTCATTTTATGACTCCTTTCTGTTCTCTCTCTCTCTCTCTCTGGCCTCCTTGTCTTTAAATAGACAGAATATACAGTAGAACATAGAACACTGCAGCATTATGCTGGTCCTTTGATGTTGTGACAACCTTTTAACCTTCTCTAGAATTTATCTAACCTTTCCCTCCGACATATCCAAGAGTTTCTTAGATGCCCCTAATGTACCTGTCTCTACCACCACCCTTGGCAGCACGTTCCACGCACCCACCTTTCTCTGCATTAAAAAAACTACCTCTAAAATTCCCTCCCCCCATACTTTCCTCCAATCACCTTAAAATTCCTGGTGGGACGTACCTTGTTGAAGTCCCTGAACCCTGTAGAGTGTCACACTTTCTCTCTGGGTCACACCACAAAGCGCTGAAGCAAACAGCCCTACATGATCCAGTTTCTAAGTTGAGGACTTGCAGGATTTCTGACGAAATGCAGGAGGAACTCTGCAAGACAGGCAGCATCTACGGAAAGGAATAAACAGCCAACGTTTTGTGCCGAGACCCTTCATCAGGACTGGAGAAGAAGGGTAGGAAAGTCAGAACAGGAAGGTGGGGGAGGGGTGAAGGAAGGTGTACAAGCAAGAAGGTGATAGGTGAAGCCAGGTGGGTGGGGGAGATTGGGGATAAAGTACAAAAATGGGAGGTGATGGGTGGAAAAAGTAATGGGCTGATGTCACAACATGCTGCCAGAGGAAAAGCAGGCTTTTTCTATCACGGAGGTCGCTGACGCTGACCAAAACCAGGAGCTGCGGACAGCAGATTCACAACTCAATCAGGAGTGGAGGGCGACAGATTCCCCATGAAGAGACAGAAACAAGAGGTCAGACATAGAAACGCCAACAGAGCCTCAGGGGAGAGACTGAGTGACACCGCAAGACAATTAATTCCCTCCAATACAATGACCCCGCTAAGGAACTAAACGAGAGTCCTCTTTAAACAATCACAGAAAGTGGAAAACCTGTGACAGTCACAGCTAACTCGACAAGATTATAGCAGAAAGGCTTAACAACTCTAGTTAGATAACGATTAGCAAATATAGGTGCTTCAGAAACTCAGCAGCTCAACGCTCTATGGCAAGACACTGAGGTCACAGGGTTCATGACAGCCGAAGAAGAAGGATCCTGATTGGTCATGAGAGTGGACCATGGGAGAAAGGGAAGGAGGAGGGGCACCGGGGGGAGGTGAGGAGAAGAGAAGAGGTAAGAAGGGAGCCAGAGTGGGGAATGGAAGAAGAAAGGAGGGGGAGGGGGGAGAAATTACCAGAAGTTAGAGAAATTGCTTTTCATGCCATCAGGTTCAAGGCTACCCAGGCGGAACATGAGGTGTTGTTCTACCAACCTGAAAGTGGCCTTATCATGACAGTAAGGAGGACTATGGGACAACATCTCGGAATGGGAATGGGGATTGCAATTGTACAGTAGTTTATTATTAATTTGGAAATGCAGTTACTGTTTAACAGGCTTCCTCATTAATAGCACCTTGCTGCATCAATTGCACCTGCCCCTTACGCCGCTGGCATTTAGTGCAGCACTGAAGGTCCTCTATCTCTATCCATAGAGAAGGATTCTTCATTGCTGTTTCTGTAGCAATTGTTTTTTTGACCGGTCACAGGATTGTTAGCCCTGAGTGGAACTCCTGAACCCGGAGAACCGGTGGACCACTCCTAGTCTGGCCTCTACTCTTTGACCTGTTTGGCATGGGTGACCCTACTGAGAGCGAAAGCAGAAAACCGTGCATCGATTGCCCAGAAATAGTAGTATCTCTGTGACGCGCACATTTGTCTGTCCTTTGTTGAGTCCAATAAAGTTCTCTCTTCCTTTTAGTAAGCAACATTTACTTAATAGTTATCATATTTTAGATGCAATCCCCTAACACTACATGGAAGTCTTGATTACCTTTTAATAAGATCTAAACATCCATAATGAACAGATATTTGTAATGTGGGACTAACTCTTGTTGCTTTTCTAATCAGCCCTTTAGGGTTGAGGATAATTTGCTTCCACTCCAGATTTGTGGTTTAAGATTAAGTTTAAAATTAGTTTTATTTATCATACAGTACGGTGCCGAAGTCTCAGGCACGTACATATATGTAGCTAGGGTACCGAAGACTTTTGCACAGCACTGTAGTCATTCTATGCATTGCACTGTGTTGCTGCCGCAAAAAAAAAGACAAATTTCATGATATATGTGAGTGATGATAAACCTGATTCTGATCTGGGTCTCTGTTGTGGACTGAGAGTGGGAAGGGGGCAGGGAGAGGGGAATCACGGTTGGAAAAAGGGGAAGGGAGAGGAGAGGGAGTGGGAAGCACTGGAGAGACATTCTGTAATGATCAATAAACCAAATGTTTGGAATCAAATGTCCTTGCCTGGTGCCTCAGGGCTGAGTGAGTCTGCACCCACACCACCCTTCCCCCTTTCCTGGCTCGCCTTCTCCGCCACCCGTCCCACAACTCCCCAGCGGTGCCCCACCCTCACCATTCCCAACATCCTTTGCTCCCACCAGGTTTACAAACTTGCTGTCCTCTCCACGTTGACAAATACAGTACTGTGGAAAAATCTTAGGCATCCGTGTGATGTACATACACTATTGTACATGCACAATAGTGTATGTACATCGAAACATTAAAACATTCAGTGAAATGCTTTGTTGTGCATGAACAACCAACATGGCCTGAGCACTAGGCTGGGGCAGCCCACAGCTGTTGCCACACTTGGGCAGTCAACACAGCCTACCCACAATTTACTAATCCTAGCCCTATGTCTTTGGACTGTGGGAGGAAACCAGAGCACCCACAGGAAACCCATGTGGTCACAGGGAGAATGTAGAAACTCCTTACAGACAGTGGTGGGAATTGAATCCTGATTTTACAATCGTTGGCGCTTGCTCCAATCGTTACTGTGCTACCCTCCAGTTTTGAGGTAACTGAAGATCTGCAGTCTTTGCTGCAGTAGGGCATCTGGAATTTGCTGGGAGGGGTGGATGGATGTGTTATTTGGAATTTCATACTCATTTTCTGCAGTTTGCATTTCCTTCTGAATCATCTCAAGATGCTTAGTGGCTTCCTAGATGCTCCTTTTCCAGTTGAAGAGGTCACAGATCAGAGAGTACCTGAAATGAAAAGAATTTATAATGTTTGCGTTGTCGGCATTGAAAAGTGACAGATATTCAACCTCTAATTCTGCTAATTCTGCTTGAGTGAACTCGGCCTTTTTTCCTTGGAGTGAAGGAGGATAAGAGGTGACCTGATAGAGGTGTATAAGATGATAAGGACTTTTAAGAGACTTTTAGATAGGTACATGGAGCTTAATGAAATAGAGGGCTATAGGTAAGCCTAGTAATTTCTAAGGTAGGGACATGTTCAGCACAACTCTGTGGGCCGAAGGGCCTGTATTGTGCTTTAGGTTTTTCTATGTTTCTATGATGAGAGGCATTGATCGTGTGGATAGTCAAAGGCTTTCTCCCAGGGCTGAAATGTCTAGCACGAGAGGGCATAGTTTTAAGGTGCTTGGAAGTAGGTGCAGAGGAGATATCAGGGGTTTATGCAGAGAGTGGTGAGTGCATGGAATGGGCTGTTGGCGACGGTGGTGGAGGCGGATACGATAGGGTCTTTTAAGAGACTCCTGGACAGGTACATGAAAAATAGAGGGCTGTGGGTAACCCTAGGTAATTTTTCAAGTGAGGACGAGTTTGGCTCAGCTTTGTGGGCCGAAGGGCCTGTATTGTGCTGTAAGTTTTCTATGTTTCTATGGTTCCATGTAATCACACAGACTGTAAAAATGGAATTAATGCAAAGTTGCTTAGATTACAAGCCTACTGTACAGTGCTATATATTTCAGTTGTGTCTTATTTTTAAACTTTATTTAATTGAGACACAATGTGGAATGGGCCTTTCTACCCCTTTCAGCCATGCCGCCTAGTAACCTTCAATTTAACCCGAGCCAAATCAGGGGACAATTTACAATCACCAGTTCACCTACCAACCAGTACGTCTGTGGACCGAGCGAGGAAACCAGAGTAGCCAGAGGTGAACACACAAATGGGGAGAATGTGAAAACTCCTTACGGGCATCAGCAAGTTGTGTCAGTATATTGAATTATGCAAGATTCAAATGGTTCAATTCAATATCAGAGAATGTATACAGTATACAACCTGAAATTCTTACCCTGTGCAGACATCCACAAAACAAGAAACCCCATAGAGTGAATGATGGAAACATCAAGACCTCTAAGCCCCTGCCCCACCCCTCCCATCGCACAAGCAGAAGATCCCTGCAACATGCAGCTGCAAAAGAACTGACATGCCCACCCCACCCCACTATGCAGGCAATAGCAAAAGCCCCCCAAAGAGACCTCAATCTAGAGCCATTCAAAACTGTTGATTTCAATCCAGGTATAATGGAAAAATGCAATTATGTTATTGATTTCAATTTTTAGGGAAATTGTATTAATTTTATATGTCACAGGTACATGAAAACATCAACATATACAGTGAAGTACATTATTTGCATCAAAGACCAACACACAGTCCGAGGATGTGCTGGGAGCTGCCCGCAAGTGTCACCATATTTCCAGCCCACAACTTACCAACCCTTGTATCTTCAGAATGTGAACCGGAGCACCCGGAGAAAACTGGCACTGTCATGGGGAGAACGTGAACCCCTTACAGACAGCGGCGGAATTGAACCGGGGTTACTGGGTGCTGCAATATCATTACACTAACCACTACGCAACCATGCCTTCCCTAAATGCAACTGTCATTTCTCTCAGTCCTGAGGCTCTTGTCACTTGTGGTGCTGGAGAAAAACTAATGAAAGGAAAGGGAGGTGAAGAGGCATGACATTTTGGGAGTGAATTTCACAACTAAGGACCTTGCTGGTCAGAGGCCCGCGGGTCTGTGCATCTGTATTTGTTGTCTGTTATCTTATATAGAGTGTTAAGCTCTTGGACTTTTTATTAAATCTTGTCAAGTTTATTTTGACTGGCACGGGTTTTCAGGGAACTGTGATTATTAAAAGTAGACTCCTGATAAGTACTGATCGCAGGGTCCTTGTTTGTGTTTTGAGCATGATTCATCTTGCAGTGTTGCTCGATCAAGCCACCAGTTGGAATTTCTATGAATAAACTCTTGTTTCTGTCGCTACATGGAAGTCCATTGTCCCTCCGCTCCTGGGTTCAGTCGTCTGTCAGTGCACTCCGCGACACTTGCCAGCTGAACTCACAGCCACCATTAATGATGCATTTGAAACCAATGTAACACAGTGGGTGCAATTTGAGGAGGGCGGAGATCTTCCAGGGCTGTTGAGCTGAAAGACGTTATACAGACAGAATGGGTCAAAGGCATTGTGCACTGAAGCGTCCTCTGTATTCTATATTCCATGTTTTTCCTCAGTCTTTAAAAAGTCCATTTTTAGACAAGTAGGATTGAACACCTGGGTGGGGGTATGGAGATAAGTCTCTACCGAAGGAGATGTAAGGCGCTCCTTCCCTCCGCTGGCCTGCAGGTCACTCTTGGGCAAGGTGTAGCACCTGCTTAGCCCCCCGATCAGGGTCATGTGAGGCCATGGGATCAGGTGGTGGACGGTCGTACAATCAGCCGGTGCATATCACAAGTCCTGGTGATGCAACCACTGATGCCAGGCAGATAACCGCTGAAGAGTATTGGTAATGGCTGGGGTCACCCATCTTGTAAAGACACTGCCCAGAAGAAGGCAATGGCAAACCACTTCTGCAGAAAAATTTGCCAAGAATAATGATTGTCGTGGAAAGACCATGATTGCCTACGTCATATAAGACAATGCAAAATGAATTAAGCAACAATACACAATCAAATTTCTAGTCCAACATGCCCTTGACTCCTTTCATTTTGATTTGTTTAAAGATACAGTGTGGAACAGGTGCTTCCGGTCCAACGAGCCATGCTGCCCATCAACCCAACTATTTTAACCCTAGCTTAATCACAGGACAATTTACAATGACCAATTAACCTACTAACCAGAATGCCTTTTGACTGTGGGAGGAAATAGGAACACCATAAGGAAACCCATATTATCACAGGAAGAATGTACAAACTCCTTACGTATTAGATGAAGAAAACCAGTAAAATACTGTAAATCTAATGCAGGCACCAATTATACTCAGTGGCCACTTTATTAGGTACACCTGTATACCTACCCATTAATGCAAATATCTAACCAGCCAATCACGTGGCAGCAGCTCAATTCCTTAAAGTTGAGCAGTTCATTTGCCCAGACCAAATGTCAGAATGGGGAAGAAATATGATCTAAGTGACTTCCTGTGGAATGATTGTTGGTGCCAGATGGGGTGGTTTGAGTATCTCCAAAACTGCTGATCTCCTGGGGGATTTTACGCACAACAGTCTCTAGAGTTTACAGAGAATGGTGCAAAATACAAAAAAAAAATCCAGTGAGTGACAGTTCTGTGGGCAAACCCGTCTTGTTAATGAGAGAGGTAAGAGGGAAAAAGCTAGACTGGTTCGTGCTGTATCGAACCTTGAAGTGGATGGGTTACAGCAGCAGAAGACCACAAACACACACTCAGTGGCCGCTTTATTAGGTACAGGAGATAGCTTCATAACTTTTCTTTTATTTGTTGAAGATCAGACTGAAAAATGCACGTTATCTTCGAGCATTACAGGTTAAAGAGAAATCAACAAAACTGTCATCCGTAGAAATAAACGTTGTTCACCTTTTTCAGTCTTGAACATGTGATCATTTCTACAGAAAAGTTTGTGCCATTTGTTTTAGACCTACAGGAAAACAAGCCTTCATAATTAATCCCTTACTCACTCTTCCTTCAGTTAGTCCTGACGAAGGGTCTCGGCCTGAAACGTCGACTACACCTCTTCCTAGAGATGCTGCGTGGCCTGCTGCGTTCACCAGCAACTTTGATGTGTGTTGCTTGAATTTCCAGCATCTGCAGAATTCCTGTTGTTTGCTTCATAATTAATGATGGTTCATGGGTGTCATTGTAAACAGTCGTTGATAAAAGTTGCATTTCCTTCAAAGTAACAGATGCCAGCCACATATCTTACCATTGTTTTGTGGTTGTCATCCTCCAGTCTCATGCGTTTGACGTCGTAAAACAAACAACATGAATCCTATGCATCACGCTGCCTCAGTAAACGCTAACCAGAATGTCAGAAATATCATCATCAGGAACATCAATCCCTATAGCATAGAGTCACAGAAAAATACAACGCAGAAGCAGGCCTTTCAGCCCATCTAATCCATGCCGGACTATTTAAGCTGCCTACTCCCATCAACCTGCACCCGGACCATAGCCCTCCATTCCCCTCCCATCCATGTATCTATACAAACTTCTCTTAAGTGTTGAAATTGAGCTCGCATTCACCACTTCCGCTGGCATCTCGTTCCACATTCTCACCACCCTCTGAGTGAAGAAGTTTCACTTCATGTTCCCCTTGAACATTTCACCTTTCAGCCTTATGTGGGGGAGGCTCGGCCTCTTTCTTTCATCCCCAGGGCCTGTGCACACTGAGGTCATGACCAGTGTTGAAGAACCATTGGGAAGGTATACTACAGATATAGAAGGGCCCACGTGCATGCATCCGACATGTCAATCCATGGCCCCTCCTACTGTCACGGTGAAGTCACACCCAGGTTGGAGGAACAACACTCAATATTCCGTCTGTGTAGCCTCCAACCTGGTGGCAAAGACCTCGATTTCTCAAACTTCCAGGAATGCCCCAACCCCCCCCTTCCCCTTCACCATTCCCTATCCCCTTTTCCCTCTCTCACCCTATCTCCTTGCCTGCCCATCACTTTCCTCTGGTGCTCCTCCCCCACTTTCCTTTCTTCCATGGCCTTCCGTTCTCTGCTATCAGACTCCCCCTTCTCCAGCCCTGAATCTCTTTTGCCAATCAACTTCCCTGATCTTTACTTCATTCCTCCCTCCTGGTTTCACCTGTCACCTGGTGTTTTTCTCTCCCCTCCTCAACCTTTTAAATCTACTCCTCATCTTTTTTCCTCCAGTCTTGCCGAAGGGTCTTGGCCTGAAACGTTGACTGTACTTTTTTCCATAGATGCTGCCTGATCTGCTGAGTTCCTCCAGCATATTTTGTGTGTGTTGCCCTGAGTTTCCAGCATCTGCAGAATCTCAGCCATTTAAGAGGGTCTTAGAGAGTAACGGGGGTGTTTGGGGTATCCAGGGAGGGGTAGCGCATCCGATGAAGGGGCTTGTCGTGTCGATTCTGGGACAGCGCACTCAGCTTTGGTCCCCAACGGACACTCGGCTCTCACCCGTGACTCCCAGTAGCTGTTTGCATGCGACGGCAGCCACACTCTTTCGACAGGTGGGCTAAACCAGGCGAGATAGGGGCATGCCTGTCCCAGCAGGCGAACTCAGCTCTGGTGGACTGGGCAGGTGAGGTCAACAGTGAGATCCAGCAGCCAGGAAAGTGGTTCTACAACACTTCATGGACAGTGAAGGGCATGACAAGGCACAGACGACATCATGGTCATCCACTCCAACCGACACCTAAAACTTCGACAAATGTCTATTGGTGTGTAGTGGAGAGTATATTGTCTGGTATGGAACACCAATGCATTTGAATGGAAAATCCTACAAAATGTAGTGGATACAGCCCAGGGCATCACCGGTAAGCTCCCCACCATTGAGCACACCTATAGGAAACGTTGCTCTAAACAGCATCCATCATCAGAGACCCCACCACACAGGGCATGCTCTCTTCTTGCTGCTGCCATCAGGAAGAAGGTACAGGAGAGCAGTAGATCAGGCAGAAATTCCAGTTCCCCCCATTTCTACCTGTGCTGGAATGAACTTGCCCTTGGCGGAGGTTGTTCTACTTGGGGATTGAGAATTGTTGTACCATACAAGCTGAGGGCTGAAGCGTTGGAGGAGCTACATGCTGGTCATCTAGGCACGGTCAAATTGAAAACGTTGACTTAAAGCTTTGTCTGGTTGCCTGGGGTAGATCAGCAGCTCGAGGAGCTTGCCATGCACTGTTTGGGATGCCAACACATCCAGATGCTCAAGATCCAGAGCATCTTGGTAAAAGGAGAAGAATGGCATCCAGAAGTATCAGAACAATTTCCTGTAATCCATGAGTCAATTCCTAACAACCACCAGGGAGGAGGGCACAGAACCTGTGATTGTTTCTCAGCCGAAAGTCTCTTCTGCCAAGCAGAGTGACCCCCAACCACCCCAGCACCTTGTTAGGAAAGATGTTATCCCACAACAGTAAGATCTCCTCCACACTGATTAAATCTTTAGGCCTGATTAGGACAATTTAATATGCAGTGGATGTCTATACATTAGTTGTATTATGTACTATTCGGGTGATGGGGTGGAGATACGTCTCTACCAAAGGAGTTGTAAAGGGCTCCTTCTCTCTGTTAGCCTGCAGGTCACCCTTGGGCAAGCTGTAGCGTCTGCTTAGTGCTCCCTCCCCCCACCCCGCGGATCAGAGTCACACGAAGCTGTGGGAGAAGGTGGCGGATGGTCATACGAGCAACTGGTGCATATAACAAGTCCTGATTATGTGACCGCTTGACACCAGGCAGCAGGCAATCTCTGAAGAGTATTGATAATGGCTGGGGTCACCCGTCTTGTAAAGACACTGCCCAGAAGAAGGCAATGGCAAACCACTCCTGTAGAAAAATTTGCCAAGAACAATCACAGCCATGGAAAGACCATGATCTCCCATGTCATACAATATGGCACATCATGATGATGTCATATGGCATGGCACATAACGAACGAGCATATAGTATACTGTATATATATATATACAGTATATATGTATACAAGTTGAGATGCATTCTATAAGTTATAGCTAAGGCGGGAGGATTGTTTCTTTATTTAGTGTTTGAGTAATATTTGAATAATATTGTAAATATATTGCTTGATTTAGCCTTCTTATTCATTTAAATAATTCATTACAGGTTATATGTATAAATACATGAATGTCATATGTCGTCACGCCACCATCTCATATGCGTGCGCCTCCTAAACTAAAAACAAAACGAGCATACATGCATCCCGGACTCCTTTGTTCTCAATTAACTTTACGTTTTGGAGTTACAAAATGTAACACCTTCAATAAAAGCGACCTAACTTGCTGACTTCCTCCGTCATTGTGAGTGCGTTGCTCAAGATTTCCAGCATCTTGTGTTAATACCCTCAGTTAAAGGTACTGCAGTATTTCTGCGCCTCTGCACAAATTTGTAACACGAAGGGTGGCTGAATATTTCTTCATTTCTCTTGAACGATTGAGGTGAAATCCCTGAAAATGGGCCCATTGTTTCAACAGGTCAAGAATGGTTGATTGATGGTGGTGGTGCGGTCGGTGCCGGCCTCTTCCAGCTCCGCATGTCACTCTCCGTTCCGTAACCTTGTTATAGTTGCTTTTATTCCCTGAATCTCTTCCTCGGACAGCTGTGACAGACCGTGACAGCTGTGCTTTGGGAGTGAAACACAGCTCAGGCATTGAGACTGATAAACAGATGTTCAGCTCATTAGATGATGCCTGTACTCGTACTGACTGGGTTTTGTTTAAAAGCATGATGCCAGCAGACACTGAGTAATTTTGAATTATTTTAGTTCCTTTCACATTTTAATTACAATTGTCATTTCTTTCTCTTGACTTGGCAGTTCCAGCATATGGGTTTTTCAAACTGGTTAATGTTGATAAGCATAAACCAAACCAACAATACTACCTTCTATCTCTTACATTTTTTAAAAAAATAACAAAAATGAAAAACACTTCTATTTTGAAGAAGTCATGCAGGTTTTGAAAAGCGTCCTCTGTTCTGTGCAATTAATTCATGAAGTCTTAAGCAATACACACAAAATGCTGGAGGAACTCAGCACGCCAGGCAGCATCTTTGGAAAAGAGTAAACAGTCGATGTTTTGGGACCTGAAGAAGAGTCTCGGCCAGAATCATTAACTGTTTATTCCCCGCCATAGATGCTGCCTGATCTGCTGAGATCCCCCTGCATTTTGCGTGTGTTGCTGAGGAAAGGTCTGAGCCCAAAACATCAGCTTTCTATTCCTCTGCATAGATGCTGCCTGGCTTGCTGTGTTCCTCCAGCATTTTGTGTGCATTGCTTTGGATTTCCAGTATTTGCAGACTTTCTCATGCTCACGTGAGTCATATGCTGGTTAAATATCACCACAGCAATCTCACTGATTTGAAGGTCTGGAAATTGAACTGCATGGTTAGAAGGGCCGATGCAGGAAGAGGTCATATCCACTTCAGCAATGGACAGCCCGAAACGTCAACTGTACCTCTTCCTATAGATGCTGCCTGGCCTGCTGTGTTCACCAGCATTTTTTGTGTGTGTTTCTGAATACAGAAGTCTGACGTATAAGACGTTGATGAGGCCTAATTTGGAGTATTATGTGAAGTTCCGGTCACCTACTTGCAGATAAGATATCAATAAGATTGAAAGAGTACTGGGAAAATTTACATAGAAATATAGAAAACCTACAGCACAATACAGGTCCTTTGGTCCACAAAACTGTGCCGAACATGTCCTTACCTTAGAACTACCTAGGCTTACCCATAGCCCTCTATTTTTCTACGCTCCTTGTATCCATCCAGGAATCATAATTTATAAGGATATTGCCTGGATTTGAGGATCTGAGTTATCAGGAAAGGTTGAAAAGGTTAGGATTTTATCCCCTGGAGCATAAGAGAATGAGGGAGATTTTTAAAATTATGAGAGGTACAGATAGGGTAAATACTAGCAGGCCTTATCCACTGAGGTTGGATGAGACTTGAATAGAGGTCATGGTTAAGGGTGAAAGGTGAACTATTTGAAGGGAACATGAGGGGGAATTTCTTCACTCAGAGGGTTGTGAGACTGTGGATAAGCTGCCAGCAAAAGTAGTGGATGCAGGTTTGATTTCAACATTTAAGGGAAATTTGGATAAGTTCATGGATGGGAGGGTTATGAATGGCAATGTTCCAGGTCGATGGGTGACATCATTATTGTTTTGTGCTGTGTTATATGACATCATCATTATGCGCCATGTCATAAGACATCATCATTATGTGCCTTTTCATATGATGTGGATAATCATGGTCTATCCATGACCATGTTTGCTCTCGGCAAATTTTTCTACAGAAGTGGTTTGCCTTTCCCTTCTTTTGGGCAGTGTCTTTACAAGATGAGTGATACCCCCGCCCCCCACCAGCCATTATCAATACTCATCAGAGATTGTCTGCCTGGTGGGCATCAATGGTCACATAACCAGGGCTTGTGATATGCACCAGCTGCTCCCGTGGCTTCATGTGACCCTGATCGGTGGGAGTCAGGAGGCGGAGGGGCCACGAAATAGGTGCTACACCTTGCCCAAGGATGACCTGCAGGTTAGTGGAGGGAAGGAGCACCTTACAACACCTTTGGTAGAGACGTATCTCACCTGACTACTAGACAGAATAATCATTTGGTATGGACTAGATGGGCCAAATACCTTGTTTCGGTGCTGTGGTGGTCCATGACTCTAAATTATCAACATAGAACAGTACAGGAATAAACCCTTCAGCCTGCCTTCTCTGTGCCAACCATGATGCCAATCTAACTAATCCCAGCTCCCTACACATGGTCTCTCTTCCTCTAGTTCCTAACTATTCACTGTCCATGTGGGTGAGGGCTCCATTGGTTGGAGTCAACCATGGATGTTGTGTCCTAGCTGTCTAGATACGCAGGCCAGGACAGTACAACATGGAGAGCAAGCAGGTGCCCATGTAGCAGGCTCCCTTTTCTTACCCAAATGATGAAGCCAAAGGAGCAGCAGAGGCTGATTCATTTTGGCGCCAGAAATTACCAGTTAACATTGAACTCAATGTTGGACTGATACAGGGGCTTCAGCTCTGGATTTTTTTCCTCAGGGTTTACTCCCAAAGGCTTTCCCATGAGTGGGTATAGCCGCAAGGCAGCAGAGGTTTGAGATCAGAGTTTTCTTTCTCCTAGATGAGCTGCCAAACACGGCTGATGAGCTCCATCTGCCCAAAGCGACTGGCTTTAAGGCACCAGTAACCCACCTTTGCCCCTTCTCCTGTCAGTAGAAACAGTCCCGCCGGGCTTAGTAGCTAAGCCGCACTTGAAGACCAGGAGCTGGACTTGGTTGTCAGAGGCTATTTGAGGCGCACAGCATTGGGAGCATTTAATAGATAGTGGGAGCTTGTCCCCATTACCACTCCTGGCTATAACAACCTTTAGGAACCTTCTGTTTGTGTAACTGTGATGACAGACCAAGGCGAGGGTGGTTAGGAACCAACTGCTGAAATATTCGAGACTAGAATCAAAACAAAATACGAGACTGAAAAGGGGACAAGTTACTAAACTACAAACTGGATGAGAACTGGAAGTTGAGCTGACGATTGACCTCAATTCAGGTGCTCTTCAAATATTAAAATTCTGGCACCAAAAGCTGGCCGGCAATTAGTGGGGCAGGCTTCAGACTTTTAAAGGGGTCGCACCAGCTATCCATAATCTGGATATGGGTGTATCAAAACCTCGGAAGCTGGTATGGTTGGGTGCATATCTTAACAGTGACTGCCTCTTAAATATCACTATTATATCTTCTATTTAGAAGAACGGGGGGAGATCTCATTGAAACCTACCGAATGCTGAAAGGTCCAGATAGGGTGGATGTGGAGAGGATGTTTCCTGTGGTGGGGGTATCCAGAACTAGAGGGCACAGCCTCAAAATTTAGAACAGGGGTAAGGAGGAATTTTTTTAGCCAGAGAGTAGGAGATCTGTGGAATACTCTGTCACAGACTGCGTTGGAGGCCAAATCCGTGCGTATATTTAAGGAGGATGTTGATCATTTCCTCATCAGTCAGGACAACAAAGGATATGGTGAGAAGGCAGGTGTATGAGGTTGTGGGATCCAAGATCAGCCATGATGGAATGGCAGAGCAGACTCGATGGGCTGAATGGCCTAATTCTGCTCCTATGTCTTATGGTCTTATCTGTTTACACACTTGGCAACACATTCCATGCATTTACCTCTCTCTGTGTTAAAAAGAAAATTTGCTCTGCTTATCTCCTTTAAGCTTTCACCCTCTCTCCTTCAACCTATGCCCTCTCGAACTTGACATTTCCATCCTGGGAAAAAGACTTTCACCTCAAAACATCAACAATTCCTTTCTTCCCACAGATGTTGCTCGGCACTCTGAACTCCTTCACCAGATTGTTTGTTGCTTCAAGATCCACCATCTGCAGTCGCCAGTGTCTCCACTCTGACTTTCTGTACCATTGATGCTTCACGTTATTTTCCACTCTTCTGTCGGGGGTGGCGGGGGGGAGTGCGTTGAAGAAATGTGGCTTTGCAACGACAACATCCTGTGTGTGACTGACATGGGACGAGTATCAAAGGGAGAAGGGAGGGAGGGGTGGATGAACTTCCAAAGTGCAAAGGTTCAAATCAGGAATCCGTCTGCACTACACTACAAATAAACAACTTCCAGATGTTTAACACTGTGCAAGACAACCACACAGCAAGTGCAGGAGCAAATGCAAATGCACATATATCTCAGAGGAAAAACATTTACCCCGTACTGTTTTATTAACAACCCTAAAAATATCATTGTAACTGAATTTTTTAATACTTGAGCAATTATTCACAGAATTATATCAAACTGAATTTTCATGACACTATCTTTCAGAATCAGAATCAGGTTTAATATCATTGGCATATGCCATGAAATTTATTGTTATGTGGCAGCAGTACGTTGTGACGGAGAAAAAGATGTGAATTATAGTAGGTATATATATAGATATTTAACAGTTAAATAAGCAGAGCAAAAACAAAAATTGAATTAAGAAACAGTGAGGTAGTGTTCATGGGTTCAATGTCCATTCAGAAACCGGAATGCAGAGGGGAAGAAGCTGCTCCTGAATCATTAAGAGTGTTCCTTCTGGCTTCTGTATCTCCTTCCTGATGGTAACAATGAGAACAACGCAAGTCCTGGGCGATGGAGGTCTTTAATGATGGGTGCTGCTTTCTCAGCCAACGCTCCTCGAAGATCCTTTGGATACAACGGAGGCCAGTGCCCATGATGGAGCTGATTAGGTTTACAACTCTCTGCAGCTTATTCCGATCCTGTGCAGCAGAACCCTCCGCCATACCAGACGGTGATGCAGCCAGTTAGAATGCTCTCCATGGTTCATTTGTAGAAATTTGTGATTGTCTTTGGTGACATACCAAGTCTCCTCAAACTCCAAATGAAATATAGCCACTGTTGTGCCGTCTTTGTAGCTGCATCAATATGTTGAGTCCAGGATAGATTCTTAGAAATATTGATACCCAGGAACTTGAAATTTTACACTCTTTCCAATTCTGGATCTCTCTATGAGGACTGGTGTGTGTTCCCTCATCTTACCCTCTCTGAAGTCTGCAGTTCTTTGATCTGACTGACTTTGAGTACAAAGTTGTTGCTGCAATACCACGTAACCAGCTGATCTATCTCACTCCTGTACGCCCTGTCGTTACCACCGGAAATTCTGCGAACAATAGTGGTGTCATCAGCAAATCTATAGGTGGGATTTCAGCAGTGCCGAGCCACACAGTCAGGTTCAGGCTCCTGTACCTCCCTCCCTACTTCATTCCATGCTTCATGATGTTACAAAAAGTCTCAAGTTTCATAATCAATTCTGTTAATCATTGATAAGCAAGAGAAAATCTGCAGATGCTGGAAATCGAAACAACACACACAAAATGCTGGAGGAACTCAGCAGGCCAGGCAGCATCTATGGAAAAGAGTACAGTCGCCATTTTGGCTGAGACCCTTCAGCAGGACAGAAAGAAAGAAAGAAAGAAATGAATAACCCAGATGTTGAGGGTTGGTAGTGATGGGTGCTACCTCTCTGAGGCACTGCCTTTTAAGATGTCCTTACCACCTTAGACCAAAGACTATAGGATATAGGAGCAGAATTAGGCCACTTGACCCATTGAATCTGCTCTGCTATTTCATCATGGCTGATCCATTTTTCTTCTCAGCCCCCAATCTCATGCCTTCTCCCCATATCCCTTCATGCTCTGACCAATCAAGAATCTATGAACCTCTGCCTTAAAAATACATAAAAACTTGGCCTCTCAGCTGCCTGCAGCAAGGAATTCCACAGATTCACCACTCACTGGCTAACAAAACTCCTCCTCATCTCCATTCTAAAGGGAAAACCCTCTATTCTGAGGCTGTGTCCTTTGGTCTTAGACTATCCCATCACAGGAAACATCCTCTCCACATCCACTCTATCAAGGCTGCTCACCATTCGATCAGTTTCAATGAGGTCACCCCTTATTCTTCTGAATTCTAGCCATCAAACACTCTTTGTAAGACAAGCAATTCAGTCATTGAATCACTTTCATGAACCTCCTTTGAACCCTCTCCAGTTTCAATACATCCTTTCTAAGATAAGCAGCCCAAAACTGCTCACAATACTCCAAGTGGCACCTCACCAGTGCTTTATAAAGTCTGAAAGTTACATTCTTGCTTTTATATTCTAGTCCTCTTGAAATGAATGTGAACTTTGTAATTGCCTTCTTCACCACAAACTCAACCTGCAAATTAACCTTTGGAGAATCCTGTGCAAGAACTCCCAAAACCCTCTGCACCTCAGATTTTTTGTATTTTTTCTTCACTTAGAAAATAGTCAACTCTTTCATTTCTTCTACCAAAGTGCATGACCATATACTTCCTGACACTGTATTCCATCTGCCATTTCTTTGACCTTTCTCTTAATCAGTCTAAATCCTTCTGATTCCTCTCTACTTCCTTAAAACCACCTGTCCTCCACCTACCTTTATATCATCTGCAAACTTTGCAACAAAGCCACTAATTCTGTCATCCAAATCATTGATATATAACGTAAAAAGACTCAGTACCAAAACAGACTCCTGTGGAACACTGCTTGTCGCCTGCAGCCAACCAGAAAAGGCTCCCTTTATTCCCACTTTTTGCCTCCTGCCACTCAGCCACTGCTTTATCCTTGCTAGAATTTTTCCTGTAACACCACAGGCTCATAGCTTGTTAAGCAGCCTCATGTCTGGCACCTTGTCAAAAACCTTCTGAAAATCCAAGTGCACAGCATCAACTGTTTCTCCTTTGTCTATCCTGCTTGTTATTTCTTCAAAGAATTCTAACAGATTTGTCAGGCAAGATTTTCCCTTAAGGAAACCGTGCTGACTATGGCCTATTTTATCATGTGCCTCCAAGTACCCTGAGACCTCATCCCCGGTCATCTTCCCAACCACTAAGGTCAGACGAGCTGGCCTATAGTTTCCTTTCTTCTGCCTCTCTCCCTCCTTGAAGAGTGGAATGACATTTGCAATTTTCCAGTCTTTCAGAATCATTCCAGAATCTAGTGATTCTTGGAAGATCATTACTAATGCCTCTGCAATCCCTTCAGCCACGTCTTTCAGAATCCTGGGGTGTACACTATCTGGTCCAGATGACTTATCTACCTTCAGACCTTTCAGTTTCCCCAAGAACCTTCTCTCTAGTGATGGTAACTTCACACACTTCATGCCCCTGACACCTGAAACTTCCACCATACTGCTAGTATCTTCCACAGTGAAGACTGATGCAAAATACTTAGTCAGTTCATCCACCATTTCATTGTCCCCCATTTTACCTCTCCAGCATTGTTTTCCAGTGGTCTGATATTGATTCTCACCCCACTTTTCACTTTGTCTATCTGAGGAAACTTATGAGTGTCCTCTTCAATATTATTGGCTTGAGCGATATTATTGGCTCGAGAAATCTTCTTGAGTTACTGCCTGTTGAAGATGTCCTTGCTGGTGGGGAGGGTTGTGCTTGTGGTGGAGCTGGCTGTCTCTACAGCCCTCTGCAACCTCTCTTGATCCTGCACTTTGGAGCCCCCAGAGGTAGTGCAATCAGTTTGACTTGAATTCGTAGATTTGATCCAACCAGAAGCCAATATTACTAAGATACGCTGTGTTATGTTTATATAGGACAAAGAACAAGTTTTAGCATTCAAATACTTTAAATGCTCTCTTTGTCTCCTGACTGGCTTGTGCTACTTAGATTGTGCAGTGGAACTGCAGTGCTCGTGTTAAAGTTCAGATCTTTTTGAAGGCTCCTGTTCCAATTCCAACTGTCAGAACTTGAAAACTTGGTTGGCCCCTCAGGGTGTTGTTGCTGGACATGGTGATCTTTGGATACACGTGCAAATAATGACCAGAGATTGGAATTTGCAATGGAGACAGAAGACAAAAGGTTTTGTCTTTCTAATATGTAGTTGGTGGAGATTTCTATCTCAATGATTTGTCCACTCACAAACTGGTAAATAGCTTTTTGACACTGCTTTGCAGCGAAAGAGGTAAAGTATATTTAACGTGACAGTATGTATAAATTATACCACCTTGAGATACATCTGCTTAGTTGCAGCCACAAAACAAGAAACCTGAAAAAACCCAATTAAAAAAGACCAACACCCAATGCAAAGAGAGAGAAAAAACAAATCACACAAACAATAAAGCAAGTTGCATCGACTGAGTCCATAAACCCAAATCCTGGAGCTGCCAGAACAGGCCCATAGTTTCAGATCTACCATAAAATCTGAATAATTCTCTCGACGACCATTTGGCTATCACACTGAAATGTCTGATATGCACCCTCCCTTCACTGCCATGCAACTTCCTCTTCTCTCCTTCCTACTTGGTGGCCCCTGGTTCCTTTGCTCACTTTAGAATCACCCAGACCCTGGTTCTCCCAATCCCCTCGCTCACCAGAAGCCCAGATTCCATGATCCTATTTAAATGACAAGGGCTCTTCAAACTGACCAGGCTGCCATATCTTTCATTCCTTTTGTCCTTACCACATTCACTGGAAAATTTATGGAATTACAAGAACAAGTTTATTGTCATCTGCCCACATACTTAAACAACCAAATGAAATAAAGTTCCTCCAGACTACGGTATGCCCACAAGATATATATCACAGACAGCGCATATACCAAAAAATACCATAAATGCTGCAAGTTAATAAAATAAAATTCAAAATGCATGTAGTTAGAAGTACAGGTAAACAGAAACCCTGAGACCTCCATTGGTCAGAGTCAACCGTGTTGTGTCCTAGCTGTCTAGATACGCAATCCAGGGCAGTACAATATGGAGAGCAAGCTATTGCCCATGTAGCAAGCTCCCCCTCTCCACACATCTGATGAGCCCAAAGGAACAGTAGAGACTGATACAGTTTGGTACCAGGAGTTGCCAGTCAGTGTTGAACTCAACATAGGACTGCCTTAGGGACTCCATCTCCAGATTTTTCCTTCGGGGTTTACTCCCGAAGGCTTCCCCATGAGTGGGTATTAGCAGCAAGGTAGAGGAGGTCTGAGATCAGAGTTTTCCTTCACCTAGATGAGCTGCCAACTGCAGCTAACAAGCCGCATCTGCCTGAAGTGATTGGTTTTAAAGCGCCAGTAAACCACCTTTATCCCTATTCCTGTCAGTAGAAATGGTTCCACCGAGCTTAGTAGCTAAGCCATACATGAAGAGCAGGAGCTGAACTTGGTTGTCAGAGGCTATATGAGACACACACTATTGAGAGTATTTAATAGATAGTGGGAGCTTGTCCCCATTACCACGCCCTCGCCCGGCTATAACAAGCTTAAGGAATCTCATAATTTAATGTACCTCTCATTCTCCTATGACATCCACAAGATTATCCTTAGTTCTCGTACCAATTGCTCATTACACAGCTGGTGATTAGGGCAGCAGTAAAGGTCCTCCAGCTCTAGTCGTGTCATTGTCTCAGTAGCTTCCTCTCAGTTTTCACTACCATCAGTTGTGCAATTCCCAAGTGGAGACTCAGGGATACCTTTGCACTCCGGTGTAGAAGGAAATTTTCATTGGTGTTTCTGTAACAATTTTGTTTTTACCAGTCAGGGTTCTTAGCCCTGAGCTGATCTCCCGAACCTGGAGGACCAGTGGACCACTCTCAGTCTGACCTCTACCTTTTGACCTATTTGTCATGGGAGACGCCACCAAGAGCCAAGGCACAAGGCCCTGACTCCAGCCAGCATAGCTCTCTGGGTCAGTGAAGCACGCAAGCCTCCAAACCTTATGACAAGGTTGTGGTCCTCTTGGAGGTCATTCTTGTACACTCCCTCCTGCTTTCCTTTCATTTATAGATGTGTTGGGACTTCAAATTTGTCCATCTTAATGTGAAGGCTTGGTCCAAACCCTTCCATAGCACTTATAAGGCCCGATGTTTGTTTGATTTAAGTGCTAGGCTGAATTGGAAAGGTCTAGTATGGGCGGAATTATTGCAGTGGAGTCCAGGCCCCAGACAGGTGTGAGAATGAGAAGCAAACCCTGTTCAGACTATATAAGCACCGGACCAGATGGAAAACGTCAGAATGTTGGGACCGGAGGTGGGAAATGAGCCAGCTTTGCACGGTTCTGCGCCAAAACATTTATTCAGCTCTGTGCTGAACTGCAGTGGTGCCTGGCTTCACGTCTTTTATAAATGGCAACACACACAAAATGCTGGAGGAACTCAGCAGGCCAGGCAGCATCTATGGAAAAGAGTACACTGTTGACATTTCCGAAGGGGTAAAACACCAGAATAAAAAGGTGGGGGGAGGGGAAGGAGGCTAGCTGGAAGGTGATAAGTGAAACCAAGGGGGTAGGAAAGGTCAAGGGCTGGAGAAGAAGGAATCTGATTGGAGAGGAGAATGGGCATTAGGAGAAAGGGAAGAAGGAGTGGCCCCATGGGGAAGGTGAGAAAAAGTGAAAGGTCAGAGTGGGGAATAGAGGAAGGTGGAAATTTGTGCAACAGAAGGAAAATCTATATTTATGCCATCAGGTTGGAGGGTAGCCAGACGGAATATCAGTTGTTGCTCCTGCACCCTGATGGTGGTCTCATCTTGGCACGAGAGGAAGCTATAGGTCAGCACGTCAGAACGGGAATGAGAATGGGAATTAAAATGGTTGTCCACGGGCTAGATCCACTTGTGGTGCATGGTACAGAGGTGCTTGACAAAGCAGTCCCCCAATTTACAACGCATCTCTCCAATGTAGAGGAGACCACATCAGATGCGCTGGACGTAATAGACAACCCCAGCAGGTCTGCAGGTGAAGTGTTGCCTCACGTGGAAGGACTGTTAAGGGCCCTGAGTGGAGGCGAGGGAGGAGGTGAATGGGCTGGTGTAGCACTTTGGCTGCCTGAAGGGTTAAGTGCGGGGAGGGATGAGTGGACAAGTGAATCACGGAGGAAGCGGTCCCTGTGGAAAGTTAAAGGTAAGTTTAGTTGGAGGATATCTTTGGAGATGGTGGAAGTTGCGGATGATGATGTATTGGATGCGGAGGCTCAGGGGATGGTAGGTAAGGACAGGAGGAAGTCTATCACTGTTAAGGCAGCAGGAAGATGGGGTGAGCACGGATGCTTGAGAAATGGAGGAGATGCGGGTTAGGGCGTCATCAATAGTGGAGGGAGGGAAACCCCATTCTTTCAAGAAGAAGAACATCTCTGATATCCTGGAGTGGAAAGCCGCGACCTGGGAATAGATGTGGCAGAGGCAAAGAAACTGAGGAAAGGAAAGCAGCACACACACAAAATGCTGGAGGAACTCAGCTGGCCAGGCAGCATCTATGAAAAACAGTACAGTCGACGTTTTGGGCCGAGACCCTTCGGCAGGACTGGAGAAAGAAAGGTGAGGTGTAGGTTTAAAAGTTGGGGGAGGGGAGAGAGAAACACAAGGTGAAACCAGGAGGGGGAGGGGTGAAGTAAACAGGTGATTGGTGAAAGAGATACAGGGCTGGAGAAGGAGGAGTCCGATAGGAGGGAATAGAAGGCCTTGGAAGAAAGAAAAGAGAAGAGGAGCAGCAAAGGAAAGTGATGGGCAGGCAAGGAGATAAGGTGAGAGAGGGAAAAGGGGATGGGGAAATGGTGAAGGAGGGTGGGGGCCATTACCGGAAGTTTGAGAAATCAATGTTCATGCCATCAGGTTGGAAGCTACCCAGGTGGAATATAAGGTGTTTTTCCTCCAACCTGAGTGTGACCTCATCATGACCGTAGAAGAGGACATGGATTGACATATCAGAATTGGAATGGGAAGTGGAATTAAAATGGGTGGGTGCTGAGAGATCCCACTTCTTCTAGCAGATGAAGCATAGGTGCTCGGCAAAGCGGTCTCCCAATACAACAGGTCCCAACAATAAACAAAAGGCCACACCAGGAGCATCGGTGAGGAAAGGGAAAAGCATTTTTACAGAAGATAGGGTGGGAAGAGGTAGAGTCAGGATAACCTACTGTTAGGAGGTGAACCTCAAGGTTGTATAATGCAAACATACTTTGACAAAAATGTACTTTGAACTTTGAACTCATTCAATGGCTGTAGGGTGAGAGTGGACTGATGGAGGTCACATCTTACCTACATCTTTTATTTTCACCTAATCTTCTCGCCTCAGATTGTTTCTGCTTATCGTCTTTCAATTTATCAATGTTGAACTTTCCAATATTTTGCACCCAGCTCAGTTTCTTTTCCTCAGAGTTCACAAAGCCGGTTATCCAAACATGCACTTTTCCAAATCGTTTTGATAAGTCAAGATCACCTTGGATCAATTAATATAAGCTATACACTCTAAATACTGTTGCTATTAAATATTTTTAAAGTTTTTTTGCTGTGGAATTAAATGAAATAATAACAATTTGTAAGCTCTATGGAAATAGATTTTCTTGGAGGTGAATTGAATGTTATTCACATACTTGATACACCACTAATCTTTTTAAAACCTTTCACTCACAGAAACCTATTACAATTGAACAGAATGCCGTCAGATTCATTCTTTGTCAGCCATTGTTTGATAAGATCGTGCCCTCTTTTGCTTCAGCCCATGTCAGTAATGAGATTGTGTGTGATTGTGGCAATTGTAATCTCCTGCTTCATCACTCCTCACCTATATGCAGTGTTTGATATGGGTGACAAGATCTTCCTCAATCATCCAACATCCCCTCTCCAAAAAAGCACCATTCACTAGATTCTGACAACTAGATCTCCAGCCCCTTGGCATGAACATAGAATTCTCCAACTTCCGGTAATTCCCTCCCCCTCCCTTCCCCTATCCCTATTTCACTCTGCCCACTCCCCCAGCTGCCTATCACCTCCCTCATGGTTCTGCCTCCTTCTACTACCCATTGTGTTTTCCCCTATTCCTTCCTCATCTTTCCTGCCTATCAACCCCCTGCTTCCCCTCCTCCACCCCTTTATCTTTCCCCCGACTGGTTTTTCCCCTGGAACCTACCAGCCTTCTCCTTCCCACCCTCCCCCACCTCCTTTATAGGGCCTCTGCCCCTTCCCTCTTCAGTCCTGATGAAGGGTTCCGGCCCGAAACATTGACTGATCGTTTGCACGGATGCTGCCCGACCTGCTGAGTTCCTCCAGCGTGCTGTGAGTGTTGCTTTGACCCCAGCATCTGCAGAGTATTTTGTGTTTATGATTCACTAGATTCGGTAGTGCAGTACTGTGCAAAAGTCTCAGGCACATATATATAGTTAGGGTACCTAAGATTTTTGCACAGTACTGCAGTACTGTATTTGTCAGCATGGAGCGGTGAACGAGTTTGTAAATCTGGCAGGAGCAAAGGATGTCAGGATTGGCGAGACAGAGGTGCGGAACAGGTGGCAGGGATGGGGGGAGGCAGGTAGCGTGAGTGTAGATTCACCCAGCATTGAGACAGCAGGTAAGGCCAGTTGATTCCAAACAACTGGTTTATTGATCATTGCACAATGTCTCTCTGATGCTCTTCCCCTTTTCCCAACCATGATTCCCCTCTCCCTGCCCTCTTCCCACTCTCAGTCCACAACAGAGACCCATATCAGAGTCAGGTTTATCATCACTCACACATGTCATGAATTTTGTTTTTTTTTGCGGCAGCAGTACAGTGCAATACACAAAATTACTACAGTACCGTGCCGTCTTAGGCACCCTAGCTTTAGACTTTGACACAGTACTGGAATGCATCAGAATCTGTCAGGGCATCACATGGAATGGCTTTTATTCCACAACTGCATTGATATTGGTTTATTAATGTCCTGTATATCGAGATATGGGGAAGAGCTTTATGTTTTCTGAGCCATACAGAGAGGTCATTCCTTACAGAACTACACTGAGGTCGAAGACGGAAAGCAGAATCCAGAATGCAGCTTTGCAGTGGCAGAGAAAGAGCGATGCAACCAGACATGGTTGTGGTGAGGTAGATTAGGGCGGCTTGGTAGCGTAGTGGTTAGCACAACGGTTTAAAGTACAGGCGAACAGGTTCAATTCCCGCCGCTGCCTGTAAGGAGTTTGTACGTTCTCCCCGTGACCACATGGGTTTCCTCCAGGTGCTCCTGTCTCCTCCCATGGTCCAAAGACGTACCAGTTGGTAGGTTAATTGGTCATTGTAAATTGTCCTGTGATTAGGCGAGGGTTAAGTCAGGGATTGCTGAAGATCGGGGAGGGCCTATTCAGCATGGATCACAATAAATAAATAAATATAATTCAGGAGATCAAGAGGAGCTCAGCAGGTGAGGCAGCATCTATGGCGGGGGGGGGGGAATAAACAGTTAATATTTCAGGCTGAGACCATCCATCAGGACCCTCCCTCAGCCTGATGAAGGATCTCAGCCCCAAGCATCAACTGTTTATTCCTGATGCTGAGTTCCTCCAGCATTTTGTGTGTGTTGCTCTGGATTTTCAGCATCTGTGAAATATCTTGTGTTTAGGGGATCAAGAGTTCATCTTTTAGCCAATGAGCAGTCCACTTGTAGAATCATAGAAAAGTACAGCACAGAAACAGGCCCTTCAGCCCATCTAGTCCATGCCAAAACCATTTAATCTGCCTACTCCCATCAACCTGCACCTCCATACCCCCTCCCATCAGTGTACCTATCCAAATTTTCTCTTCAAAGTTGGAATTGAGCTCGCCTGCGCCACTTGTGCTGGCGGGTCACTCCACACCCTCATGACCCTCAGAGTGAAGAAGTTTCCTCTCATGTTTCCCATAAACTTTTCTCCTTTCACTCTTAACCCACAATCTCTGGTTGCTGTGCCACCCAACCTCAGTGGAAAAAGCCTGCTTGTATTTATCCTCTCTGTACCCCTCATAATTTTGTGTACCCCTGTCAAATCTCCTCTCAATCTTCTGCATTCTGAGGAATATAAAGTCTGTTAACAGCAGGATAGAACCTCACATTTAGATTATGAGAACACTCAGTCCTCTTTTATTGTCATTTAGAAATGCATACATGCATTAAGAAATGACACCATGTTTCTCCGGAGTGATATCACAGAAAACAGGACAAACCAAAGACTAACACTGACAGAACCACATAATTATAACATATAGTTACAGCAGTGCAAAGCAATACCATAATTTGATGAAGAACAAACCATGGGCACGGTAAAAAAAAAGTCTCAAAGTCCCGAGTCGATCGACTCCCGAGTCCCCGATAGCGGCGGCAAAAGGGAGAAACTCCCTGCCATCAACCTCCAGGCACCGTCAACTTGCCGATGCCTTGGAAGCAGCCGACCACAGCCGACACTGCGTCC